>NC_073745.1:13744595-14052757 GCF_029784135.1 Toxorhynchites rutilus septentrionalis | reverse complement strand
TTGGAACCATTCCATAAAACAAGGCGCTTTTCAGGGCCATTAAACCTTCCAAAAAAGAGTTTAGGAAATAAAGTTCAATGCTTTCTAAAACATTATCCAAAATAATAATAAAACACAAATTGATGTTTTCATAATTTGTTTGCCAGGATTTGATGAGTATGTGAATTTGGCAGTTGTTCTGAGCTTATTGATAGTTGGGGACTTTCCTGATTATTCAATTTTCACCAATTCTTAAATTGTTTCCAGATTTAAAGTACAGTAATCTACAATTAGTTCGACATTTAGCTAATTGGACGGACATGTAATGCGACTTATTTAGTTGGACATTTTTGTAAACATAGAGTTCGGGGTCCAAATTATGACCCCACATTGAAAGTCGACACTGTACCACTGTCATCGCAAATGTTCAATTACAGGTTAAAATTACCTCCAATCCGGCACTGAGTAGTGGTAATGCGACGTGCCATTGAATGTAATTTACTGTAAAATATGTCACAAGCTGGATGGGAAGAAATTTTCCAACTGTGAAAGCTGTGGCGAGTGACAACAAATCGCTAAACAGGAAGGTTTAGCCGAACAAGATGGGAATATCGAGTGATAACAAAAACACAACACCAAAGGTTCTTTTCAGAACCATCAACATATTCTTAAAGAGTAAACAGTAAACTAATCCATTTTTCAGGTAGATAGGTAGATATTCACGTAGGTGAAGAAAATAAAACAATATATTTAAAATATATATTTAACAAAAGCTGTCCCCTTTGCATAGTCCTACGTCACTCCGGTTATGTCCCCGACATTACCCACCCGTCTTTTTTAATTCATATGAATATAACATTTCGAGATCTATTATTAGATCGATTCATGTCAATCTTTTATTACATTCATTCAAACAATAAACTGAATCAAAGCTGAGAATCATTCAATAATAATTGAATTTCGATTCTTTTTAGTTTCTTTTTCCTCAATATTAGATTTTGTATTTCTTGATCCTGAATCCTGAGGTTTGCGCTAAGCTGCTGTTGGCTTCCTTGTACCACCGATTTCTCAATCCTCGGTGCAAATACTCCTTACATTCAGCAAATGAAAAATCAGAATCCAAATGGAGAACAAACATGGAACATGGAAAGAACAAATCGATCGCTTTCTCAAATTTGCAAAACGGGATCTTCCGCGGAATTTGCTCATGGTCATCAGATTTGCGTCCTGTTCCAGTCCAATAGCATTGAAGGAGAAAATTACGATCAAAAGAATTATCCACGATTTGGAGACAAACACTGACACCTTTTCCTGTATATCGTATACGGCCGCAAAACTGACCGATTGAAGCAAAAACCGATTCCACAAATATGTCGCCCTTGCATTTTCCTCCAAATCTTTCATATCTTTAACATTCTTCACTTGCTCCAGGTTAATCTTACTAATAACCACTGGTTGTGCTACGTGGTTGCACTGTAAAGATGCGGTGGTACCCAAAGCTTCTCATATAGCATTTGCATGTGCCAATAATTCCAAAGATTTATTCAGTTTTGATTCCGAAATGAGCATTTCCTGGATAGTCTGTGTAGTTGCATCAGAGAACATTTTCTCGTTTTCATTTTGTAGAGCCTCGAACAACGCTGCTGCTGAGAGCTTCTTTGTGGCATTTCGTTTCGCCATTGCGCCTGCAGACATATTATTTATTTATATTTACATGCAAGAAAAATATAATAGAAACTTACCGGCTGAAAGTTATTTGCACTGCAAAATAAACACGCAGAAATTAAATGATCCACCACATCGATTCACTGTTAGCAGAAATATGTTTGACATCCCGTGTACTGTGATTAAGACAGGGATATGGAAATAACATTATAGTGTCCTTCACTAACGCGCTACATCGCTACATAGACATCAAAATCGTTTTTGTGTCGGCGTGTGGGAGAATAGAAGAAAACGATACATCTCATCACAAATCGCTCTAGCCAAAGTGGTATATGTGGTAACGAAGTGTCGCTCGCTCAGAGAGGAAATGAGAGAAATATAATGCCGCAAGGAGATGGAGTTTATGAAGGGTAAATATCACTCCTTCCTTCATGTCATCCACAGGTCATTGGATAGGGGCAACGCATAGGAGAGTGGTTTTATCGACTAATCAGAGTAGTTCAAGGTTCGAATCCCGTTCAGGTAATATATAAAATTGCTAAGAAATAATGGCGTTCAACATTGGGAATGGGGCAAACAGATAAAAATGATATTCAAATTATACATATCATATAGCAACAAATCGGAAATATATCAGCTAATGGGGATAAGATATGCACATAATAATAACCTCTCTGATACCTGGTGAGATGAGTTAAAAAAATAAACAAAACCAAAATCTTTTTTTTATTCAATTAAAAAAAGCGTTAAATCAGCAATGATACAACCGTTTCAATGCTAACGTTACCAATCTTTGCTACCAATTCTCGCCACCTTATTGACATTGGCAGCGTCTCGTTAAGGTCACCTAGCAGTAAAGCGGCCGTATATTTTGCCAAAAGATGTTTTTAAATAGCACTGGGGGCGCATTAAATGCTTATTAGCATTACTGTACCTGCATTTGAAGCGCATGTATTGCTATTCAAATGCAGCTCTTAATGCTTATTGGTTACCTGGGCAGTGAATGTGCTTCAGTCTTTCTTATTAAGGCTTAGCTGCTGTTGAGTAATTTTAATACTCGGCGTAATAATTTTTTTCGCCTGTTTAAGTTTTGCAGCCATCCAATTGGCTGTCACTTCCCGGTCTTCCCATTTTTTCAGCTCGCTTTTCAACACACAGTCGGAGAGTCCACAGAATGGTACTGGACCAGTGAATGGTGAGTTTGAGCCGTTCCTGGCAAGTGCAATTTCCTTTTGTTTCCCTGCTTTGCGAAGGGACGCTTTGCCTTTTCGGTTTCGCGTGGCTGTTTTGTGCTTTTAGTTGCATGTCGAAACGTGTTGCTGTTAGAAATCATGTCATGCAAAAACTTGGAAAAACTTAGAGCATTTGATGAGAGGAGGGAATGATTTCAGAAATGGATGATTGGGACGCAAATGTGCTTTTTTCGCACTGAAATGTATATAAACCAACGAAAAAAAACTAAATGGACGATAACTTCGTCAAATATGCTTCTTTTCATACACCGCACAAAAAAAATCGCACAGAAAAAATCGCACAAAAAAATCGTAAAAAAAAATTGCACAAAAAGATCGCACAAGAACAGAAAATCGCACAAAAAAAATTCGCAAAAGAACAGGTTTTACTATAATGATTTTCCATTTCATACGATTTTTGACACACATGATGCATTCTTCAATTGTTGTTTTATACGATTTTAATTTATATGCTGTACGATCTAATATTTGCTTTGCACACACGGGACACGGGACTGTCCCCATATCTTGTCGAATTCAGAGGAAGTGTTAACGCAAAAATAATGTCCATGTAGAGATTTTTGAAATGTTTATATATATATATATATATATATATATATATATATTCTGTTCGTTTGTGTACGCGTCAAAAACTCTACAAGTACGAAATCGGTTGAGCTCAAACTATGATACAAAATACTAAACTACCAAACACATCTAGGATTGCTGTTACAGCATACAAAATTGAAAAATTCAACTTAACCATGCAACAACAATGTGCCACAGCAAAGCGTGGCAGGGTACAGCTAGTAATAAATATAAAATGTTTATGGGGGAATTCAGGATATAACCGATATCCTAAATTTTTTAATATATTTCCAAGAACTCCTACATTTCTTCGTTAGAATATAAAAATGGGTGTTATAGGTGAATTGAATGGAAACATGGGTAAAACCAGTCCATTTTGCGAAAAAAAGATGAAAACTCACAATAGTATCAAATCAGTAAAGGGCTGTCCACATACTATGGGGACACTCTAAGAGAGAGGAGGAAAGATACTTACAAATACAAGATAAATGAATTGCAAAGATTTTAAATGATAAAGAACAAACAAACTCATGTATCTCGACCTAAAAAAATCTGTTCATTTCGTCATAATGAACTGATATGTCTCATATCACCCTCTTGATTCCCCTATAAAGGGTGTGTCACATCAAATTGCATCACGGAAAAAATGCTGTAGAAATTTAATTTTTAGGAATTATATCTTCAGCTTTCGCTTTAAAATCAGATAAGAGTGTATAGATCTAGTTGGCCATGCTTCACTGTCAATTTTTCGTAAATTTGGAAAAATGTCGTCGAACGAAAAAGAGCGTCGTGAATTAATCCTGTGCACTCATTTCGAGAATCCGGAGTTGTCACATCGGGACATCGGTAAGATGCTGGGAATCGTCCAATCCACGGTCAGCAGAGTACTAAAACGATACTTCGAGAACCTAACCATCGACCGGAAGGTGAAGAACGGCAAAAATGGATGCTCCGTCAGTGAAAAAGATCACAAGAGCGTAGTTAAGCAATTTAGACGTGATCCGAGAAGTTCGGTCCGGGATGTCGCCAATAAGCTGAATTTGTCAAGTTCATTCGTCCAGCGGACCAAGCAGCGGGAGGGCCTGCGTACATACAAGGTTCAGAAGGCTCCTAACCGCGACGAAAGGCAAAAAATGGTGGGCAAGACGCGAGCCCGGAAGCTGTACACCGAAATGCTGACGAAGCCGCATTGCCTGGTAATGGACGACGAAACCTACGTCAAAGCGGACTTTCGTCAGCTGCCGGGCCTGTTGTTCTTCTCCGCGGAGGACAAATTCAGCGTTCCGGAGGAGATTCGCAAGCAGAAACTATCCAAGTTTGCCAAAAAGTACATGGTGTGGTAAGCGATCTGCTCTTGCGGAAAGCGGAGCGCCCCCTTCGTGATGACCGGCACGGTAAACGGGCAGGTTAACTTAAGGAGTGCCTACAGAAGCGCTTACTACCACTATTGAAGCAGCACGAGGGCCCGACCATCTTCTGGCCAGATCTCGCTTCGTGCCACTATTCAAAGGACGTGTTGGAGTGGTACAAAGCCAACGGGGTCACCTTCGTGCCAAAGGAAATGAACCCACCCAACGCGTCGGAGCTTGGCCCAATAGAGAAATATTGGGCGATTATGAAGCAGGCCCTCCGGAAGAACTCAAAAGTTGTCAAATCGGAGGCAGACTTCAAGAGAAAATGGATTTCTGTTAAAAAAAACTATAACCTGACGTTGTACAGAACCTTATGGACGGGGTAAAGAGGAAGGTACGAGCATACGGGCTTGGGCTCGAAGTATGAAAAATGGAAAATGCCAAAAGTTGTTTAATAGTTTGTATTTTACTGTCTAAAATTTTCAAAAGGATCGGTCTACTGGGCGAATTTCTACAGCGTTTTTTCCGTGATGCAATTTGATGTGACACACCCTTTAATTCAACCACAGTACAACACTTTTTAACTTTAAGCTTAACAATGTATCTCTACAGCAAATCCGAAACAAATCTTCGAGCACGGAGCTGGATGCCCCATCTCAAATACCCAAAAGCAAATCCGCTCGGACAAGAAACCATTCAAAAAGCTTGTTCTCGCTTCCAAAATACAATCGCCAACCACCCACGGCGAAAACTCTCTCTCCTCCAATCCACGAAAACCGTTAGCAGCGGCCAACAGCCAACAACGGCAGGTTCAGTTCTAATGAGCTGACCACGGAGGGTACCATTACCCTACCCGCTGCACAGTTTGTATGCTGTAACCATTTTATAACGCAAACACTCCATCAATCCAAAGCAATTTCCGCAAATTATGAGCGGCTATCGCATGGTTCACCTCGCGTGAAATCCGAGTGGGGGTGATGTGTCTGACTGACGCTTAACTCCTAAACTCTTCTGCGCTTGATGAGCACGGACCTGGACCCACTCAGCGTGATATTAATTTGATGAAATATTAGCCAGTACCTAAAATTCACACGCCGGACGCCGGTGAACGGTTCCTCTGACCATGGGAAGAATTCGGTGAAGCAATGTGCCAAATAGCCGTTTGAAAAGTTGATTTTTTGCACCACTCAAATTCACTATTATATTTTATAGCCGTGGATGTTTTTTTCTTCATCGGAAAAGCTTCAAAAACAAACGCAGGATGAAGAAAAGAATTGCAGCTCTCGTTTTGATCAGTCAGTGGAAATGGAAGATTTGGCGACCCTTAAATCTATGCCACCTAATTGTTACTTGCGATGAGTAGACACTTGATTGCCCGTCATCGTTTTGTCGGATCATAAATTAGTCAGACTCCGGCTGGGCTCCCCGCGCTCCGTTCGCTGTCATAAAATTCATAAAATTTCATTTTGGGGCGAGCGGAGGCGTCAAGCGGCAATAACAATTTGTCTCTATAAACTTACTATTTTACTTCGCTTTGTTCCACAAACAATGTGCCGCGCCGTTGAAATGGATTCAAACGGTTGAATTAGAAACGTTTATACGTACATGGCGAGCATTGAGATATTCCCAGGCTTTGGAGATATACACTCAGAAGGTAAGTGATCTTAATTGCTGATCTCCGATTCGGCGTGAAATTCAGACCGTTGATGTTCCAAATTTAGCTCATTCAGAAACATTTCCCAATGGGCAAGTTTTTAAATGTGTACCAAATTAAAGAGTTGGGTACAAATACAGCACTGAAGATCAGAATTTCCACCAGCGGTGGTTCCCACTGCATAAAATAGGCAAGAGTTTGCCGTTATCGTGAAAGAGGACCCGCAAATGTAATAACAACAGTAGAAAATGCCGGAGTAAAAATTCTTTCTGTTTGGAACATGTCCTACAAGCAAAGACATGGGAAAACACACCTACGAGTGAGAAAACGGCGCTTTTGTGGGCGCTCGTGTTGGCCCAGACGACGGTGGCAAGCCTTTTCACAACCATTTGAGTGGGAGGCTGCGAAGAAGGAATCACCAAGATGATAGTGGTTGTCTCCCACGGTCGATGGAAAGGCGACATTGGGCTTTTGCTGAGAATACAATTCGGTCTAAATTGAATTCCTCCAAGTAGGAAAGAAAAACAATGGAATGTTGTGACATTCGGTCGTACAGGGATTTTTAGATGGATTACATGGAAGGCCGACCATTATTTATCTTTTTTTGTTGGTTTAGCTTGGGTCCTTCCGAAACGTCTTTGATGCTCGGAGTCAGACAAAGGCAAACAAAGTATTTGACTGCTCGTAACGCTACCGAAAAAAAATTCGGATCGTCGTGAACACGCGACGAGAGGTTATTATCAAACTTAAACACCATCTAAATTGGACAAAACGTAATTCCAGTGCACCAACGAGAGTAACGTCAGCACAAATCAGCAAATGCCTCCAGAAGCGACAGCAAGAATAATAGCCTATCAATAACTTCAGGAAGGCGTCCGAACAGTCCACGCTTCCATATCACAAATGCTGTTGATGGCGATGTTGGTCATTTATGCTCTGGATGCTGGCTGATGCACTGAAAGCATCCTCGGTAATGATGATGAGGACAAAGTCCATTTGTAACTAAACACACACAAAGCAGACCACCGATCGGAAAGGATCGGAAAACCAACCAGCAAATCCCAATATGTGCAATTCTGTGTTGAAGCACAGAATCCATTAGCAATCGGACATAAATCAAGTTTGTGGACATGTTTGTTATTTCCAATGCGCGTCAGGTCATATCTGTGAATATCAGACGAGCTTGCGTGGCGGAGTATCGGTGAAAAGACGAATGAGCGCGTGTTGTGGACCTGGTAATTTATTCGATTACCAACTTATCTACATTTTAACATCATTTCCATATCTATGCGATTTTGTGCATAAAATAGATTCAGCTTAAATGGAAATATAGGTTCAAAAGAACAATACTCCAATTCGTGACTTCTGGACGATTCGAATAGCCCATTAACAAACAAGTTGTAAAAAACATATCTTTCAGCGAAAGTCATTGGCAGTTTTGATTATTGGCGCTAAAGAAACACCAATTTTTTCACAAACTTTCATTTTTCTGAAAATGACGGAAATCGAACATTGGCGAATCTGCATTTTTTTTGGAAAGTTCAATTGAATGTTTTTTTTTGACGTAGGACTACGTCTTTAATTTCTGTACCAGGGTGTAAGTTCAAAGTTTCGAAAACGAAAGAGTAACGCTGGAGTGCAAGGTTTTGCACGTTAATACCACTTTACCGGCTGAATGGAGTGGTCCGTCATCCGAATGATAAAATGTCAACGAGTTATATGATTGTCACTTAATGGTCCAAAAAATCGTTTCAATAGCTTAAAAATTGCTTTGAAAGCAAGCTATTGAAATTATCATTGCTCATTGATGATGATTGGTGATCGCAATGTGTTCCCGAACACGGACGCAAAATCTAGGTACCTGGAGAAACCGTCATAGCGAATACCTGCAAGCTGTGACTTCTTTTGCTCGCTTGCATTAGTGTTTGGGAAACCATAGCGGACACATGCAAGGCGTGAGTACTTTTACTCGCATTAGTTTCTGTTCTGCTTTTGCATGGAGCAGTCGTAAAAAATTGTTTGCATGTGGATGCGTCCGAGCGAAGGAATATTCGCACTCATTTACACATTCGACTTGGTGTTCCCAATTGACGAATTTACGCAAAGCTGAATCGACTCATGCGAAACCTTTATAAGGGTTCAGAACCACAAAAGTGATGATGTTTGTTTGTTCCTCGCACTGAAAGTCAAGATTCGGTCGTAATTAATCATTTTATTAAACGGTTATATTTAGCTTGTCCTGTAATCTGTTTGTATGTTTGTATGTTTGTATGTTTGTATGTTTGTATGTTTGTATGTTTGTATGTTTGTATGTTTGTATGTTTGTATGTTTGTATGTTTGTATGTTTGTATGTTTGTATGTTTGTATGTTTGTATGTTTGTATGTTTGTATGTTTGTATGTTTGTATGTTTGTATGTTTGTATGTTTGTATGTTTGTATGTTTGTATGTTTGTATGTTTGTATGTTTGTATGTTTGTATGTTTGTATGTTTGTATGTTTGTATGTTTGTATGTTTGTATGTTTGTATGTTTGTATGTTTGTATGTTTGTATGTTTGTATGTTTGTATGTTTGTATGTTTGTATGTTTGTATGTTTGTATGTTTGTATGTTTGTATGTTTGTATGTTTGTATGTTTGTATGTTTGTATGTTTGTATGTTTGTATGTTTGTATGTTTGTATGTTTGTATGTTTGTATGTTTGTATGTTTGTATGTTTGTATGTTTGTATGTTTGTATGTTTGTATGTTTGTATGTTTGAATGTTTGTAACATGTTTGTCTGTAACGCTTTTGCCACATCAATAGGAATTTGAAACCCTTCTTGTTGGCCGATTGATCAGAAATTTGGAACACACCTTTATCTCTGTAGATATTATAAAACTGCGTATTTCATGATCTTGAAAATCCAAGATGGCGGCCGCTACAAAATGGCGGATTACATATTTTCTGAAAACCTTATCAATATGGGTTTTTCCAAAAACCTATCGATATGGGTATCAAATGAAAGGGCTTCACTAGTAGAACACCGTTATTCATGAAAAATACAAATCAAAGATGGCTGCCACTAAGAAATGGCGGACTACATATTTTCTCAAAACCCATTATTATGGGTACCAAATGAGAGGGCTTGACTAGTAGAACACGGTTATTTATTTAAAAAATGCAAATCCATCAAAATCCTACCAAATGGCGAACTACATATTGTGTCAAAACCCTTTTAATATGGGTATCAAATGAAAGGGCTTGAATAGTAGATCACAGTAGATCATGAAAAATCCAAATCCAAGATGGCCGCAACCACAAAATAGCAAGTTACTTTATTAAACGGTTTTATTTAGCTTGAACTGTTCGTATGTCTGTAGGGTTGTCCCACATTAATAGAAATTTGACCAATAGGAACTCACTAAATTTATAAAATACCTTTATCTCTGCTGTCATTTTAAAACTGTTTAACTTGAAAAATAAAATTTGGCTGCCGCTACAAAATAGCTGATTCCATATCATCTCAAAAATAAAGGTTTATTGAGATATGTGTATCAAACAAACGAATTTGACTTGGAGAACACATTATGAATTTTCTGCAATCCACTCAATGTCGGCATCAAATGGAATTTTTTGACTGATAGAATACAGTACAATGGTTCTATTATAGAGAAATACTAAAAACTAGAAAATGAAATAAGTAAAAAAAACTTTTTAAGTAAAACGGTTTAATTGTGATCAAACATAATAATGTACTAAAAGATAGAAAATAATTAGGCAAGTAGCAGTCTGCAGTTATCACACCTCTCCTTCATTAGTCTAGGGCATTGATTAGACTAAAAAAAAATCGTGGGGCACGTTGGATTTCCATTATCCACAGATAGCGACTTCATCACATGTCCCACGATTTTATTTTAGTCTTATCAATGCCCTAGACTAATGAAGGAGAGGTGTGATAACTGCTCACTGATTTTTGCCTTATTATTCTCTAGCTTTTACTACATTATTATGTTTAATCACAATTAAACCGTTGTTTTTATTTACGATGGTTTCAACACGCGATTTGACCAAAGTCGTACATAATCTTTGAAAACTTCAACTTTGTTAATGCATACTGGTTATGAATACTGTGAATAACGACGACGAAATCGATACCATATAAAGTTGGCTAATATCATTGATTATGTAGGGGCCCATTCGAGAAGGATTTGCAGTATTTTTAGCGCAACACATGCTACTCATCGTTTATCTAGTTGAAAATAAAATAAAGTTACACCACTGATACCATGCCATTCTTCATAATATACATCGCACATTGTAAAATGATGATTTTCTAACCTTTTCAGCGTGGAAAGAATACTTGAATCTGGGAAATTTGAAGGAAAATTTGGATTTTTCTAACAAATTTAAACGAATTTCACATCGAAAAAACAAAACATCATCACTTTACTCGCTGCACCATCTGGTTGTAAATCTAACGTAAATTCGTCAATAGCATCAGTTTCTGTTCTGCTTTCGCATGAAACAGTCGTGAAAAATTGTTTGCGTGTGAATGCGTTCGAGCGAAGGAATATTCGCACCCATTTACGCATTCGACTTGGTGTTCCCGTGATGCAGTTCAATAGCATTAGTTTCTATTCTGCTTTCGCATGGAATAATCACGAAAAATTGCCAAATCACGATAAAAACGAAATGAATTTTATGCAAGGTTATATAGACTTTATTTCGTTTTCACCGTGAAGTGGCGCCCTCAGTTTCTATTCTGCGCATGGAGTGATCATGAAAAATCTCGTGTTATTCTCACGAAAACAAAAATGATTCATATCAAACATCTTCAGTTGCTTTTACAAGGCCACCCAAATTCCATCTGTTCGTTTCGGGACCACCAACAAGTTCGAAAGAGTTTAATTTTATGTTAATAACAATTCCATACTTATACTCATCCAACCAACAAGAAACACTTTCAGCAATCTTTCAAAATATTCATTCACTCATTCAATAAGAATTGAATCAGATGCAATTTCAAATAAATGATTACCGAGCCAACGGTGGTCCTACGTCCACGTTGCGGTTATATCACAGATATATCCCACTTCTTGTTTTTTCCTAAATTATAATGTGTGTTTTATTTAAAAGTTATACTGTTAAAAAGTTTACATATTTTTGTATTTTATTAGGTTTTATTATTTGTTAAGTTATGTTTGGTTAGTCATCTTCCGCACATGGCCTTAAACCGAATTTAGTGCCCGATAAAGTTATACAAAATGAAATTGATGGCAAGCTATAGCTAATAAATTAAGTTATCATTTGGTGGAAAACATAACCATATGGTTGCTTTTCAAAGACATGAAAAATTGTCAAAGTCGCTGTTCGTTTTTTCGAACAAAACTCAGAACTCGAACATTAACTCTTTCACCCACAACATAGAGTCGATTTGAAATAACTGCGCCAGAAAATACAACATCGAGTCTTACTGCATTGGTTCGCTGTTTTCAAAATTAAATCGTAGACTAAGGGGTTAATGTGCTAATGCTGCTTTATTTTCAAATTCATTTTATTTTATATTTCCGAATAGCTGGTCGATAATGATCCAATATGGTCCAATATTGAGTAAGTTTTGAATAAATAGTATTTCTTTGAGATTGATGAATGATGAATGAGACATTCGCCGTTCGAGCCATTCGACGATGGAAAGGAATTGAAATTTTCTCTCGTCCAATGATAGATAGTTGTGTATGACTTTGTGCAGCTTTCACTTTTTTTTTTAATTTTCAATATTCGTTCTTCTACTGTTGAATTTTCAAGAAACGTAATTGTTTCGTAATTCAAAGCTATAAACGTCATCTAAATAAAAATAATTGGATCCGGAAGCCCGCGTGTATTTGGTTTTAGACGCATTGATTTTCATCCCAATTCTCTCTGCTTCGTGTTTAAGTCTGGTGTAATGTTCAGCTACAGTCCCAAATGTTTTGCCGACAATATCTACGTCATGAGCGAAGCAGATGAATTGACTGGATCTATTGAAAATAGTACCACGCAAGTTAAACGCCGCTGGTCTCATAACACCCTCTAGCGCAATGTTGAACAGTAGACAAGAGAGACCATCACCTTGTCGAAGCCCCCTGTGGGACTCGAATGAATCAGATAATCCATCCGATATTCGCAATCCACCACTATATTCACGGGGAAGCTGTTTTCGTCCATGATTCTCCATAGCTCTTTTCGTGTCATTGAATCGTATGCGGCTTTGAAGTCGATGAATAGATGATGCGTAGGTACTCACGGCATTTCTGGGGGATCTGCTGCAAGGTGAAGATTTGGTCTGTAGTAGACCGACCTTCGATGAAGCCGGCCTGATAACCTCCCACGAATCTGTTTGTCAGTGGCGATAGACGACGGAAGATTATTTGGGAAAGCACTTTGTAGGCGGCATTCAGGACGGTGATTGCACGAAAGTTTTCACAGTCTAGTTTGTCCCCTTTCTTGAAGATTGAGCGAATAACCCCATCTTTCCACTCCTGCGATAGTTGTTCTGTTTCCCAAATTCTGACAATCAGCCGATGCAGGTAACTATTCCTAACTTCGCCTATCGTTGGGGCGTTCATTATTTACTGCACCAACGTAATCGCTTCCATCGTCATTTTGGTCCTCTGCCTGCACGCCATTCTGGTTCATCGAATTGCTGCCTCCTCCTTTCGGTCACATCACGTTCGTTCGTCAGTATACTCCCATCCTTATTCCGACACATTTCTGCTCGTGGCACGAAGCCTTTTCGGGATGCATTGAGTTTCTGGTAGAACTTTCGTGTCTCATGAGAACGATGCAGCTGTTCGAGTTTTTCACACTTCTACTCTTCCTGGCGGCGCTTCATTCTCCGGAAGAGTTAGGTTTGCTGTCTCCGCTTCTGTCTATATCGTTCCACGTTCTGACGGGAAGCTTGACACAGCATGAGCTCCCGCGCAACGTTCTTCTCGTGTAACACTTGCTGAACATCATCGAACCACTCGCACCGTCGTCTTCGTTCCACTTGTCCTAGGATGTTCTCGGCCACGCTGTTTATGGCTGTTTTAATCATGTTCCAACAGTCCTCAAGAGGAGCCTCGTTAATTTGTTAATTTGTTAATTTGCTAACATGTTCCATTCCAAACATCTCCTTGTATCAATCGCGTAAGATTGTACCGTCGCGGGCATCGGTACCGAATGTTGTTCACAAGGGAGATTTTTGGGCGCATCTTAACCATCACTAGGTAGTGGTCCGAATCGATGCTAGCGCCTCGATAGGTTCTGACTTCAGTTATGTGCGAGAAATGCCGGCCGTCTATCAGAACATGGTCGATCTGTGTTTCTGTTTGATTTGATGACCTCCAGATGACCTCCAAGTGGAGGAATTCGTGTTGAAAGAAGGTACTGCGTACGGCCACATTCTTAGAGGTGGCGAAATCGATTAGTCTTAGGCCGTTTTCTTTTGTTAACTGATGTGCGCTGTGTATACCAATTACAAGTTTGAATTCCCCTTCTTTACCGATCTGGGCATTGAAATCTCCGATGATGATCTTGATGTCATGTTTTGGGCAACGTTCGTATTCGCGTTTCAGCTGCGAGTAGAATTCGTTTTTGTCATCATCGGGACTTGCAAGGTGAGGGCTGTGCACGTTAATGATGCTGATGTTAAAGAATCGCCCTTCAATCCTCAATCTGCACATTCTCGGGTTGATTGGCCACCAACCAATCACTCACTTCTGCATATTGCCCATCACGATGAAAGCTGTACCTAGCTCGTTAGTGTTGCCGCAACTCTGGTAGATGGTATGACCATCGCAAAATGTTCGTACTGTAGATCCTCTCCTACACACTTCCTGCAGCGCTACGATGTCAAACTTGCGTTTTTTCAATAGTTCGGAAAGCACATGAGTACTTCCGATGAAATTCAGAGATCGAGAATTCCACGTCCCGAGTTTACAATCGTTAGTCCGTTTTCGTCGCTTGGGTCTGTGTCGATTAGTCCGGTTCAAATCATCTTGTGTATCGTTCGTTGCGGTGTGTTTTAGTGGTGCGGCTTGCAAGGCCTGCGATAAACGCCACTATCTCGCATGAAGACCATCGTGATACTGTTGCTTTACGTCCCGAGTACCAACAGGACTGGGCAAAGACGCTTATAGCGGCGTCAACTCGCTTAGAGAAGCTGTTTCCGGGCTTTTGTGGCTTTTCTTGGGGATGCCCAATGCTCAACCCACCACACCCTAGACAGTTCCCCTGAACCAGTGCAAGCCAGAAAAACGATCTATGACGGTAGAATTTCTGACCCGAACGGGAATCAAACCCGAAGTCCCCATCTTGGCAAGCGCAACGCTTACCACTAGGCCTTGGGGACCAGACATATACGAGGTATGGCTATTAAATAACGAAACTGCGCGCCTGGAAACGCCCTAGAGGGGTGGAGGGAAAAACGAATAGTGCGTTTTTCCTTCCACCTTAGCTTGAAGTATAGCATACACTTGGCAAAACGTAAGAAAACACGTTTTTGTCACCATAGTAGTTTGCGAGCAGCAATGGTTTGAATGGAACGTGGTTTGTAGTGCGCGTCGGAAATCATGTGTGACGAAAAATACGAACAACAACGCACCTGTCCATAAAGCGCTGTCGGTGAAGCAATTTTTAGCCGATAAGGGCATTTCAGTGCTCGAAAATGCGCCGTACTCGGCAGATCTAGCCACATGCGACTTTTTTATATTCCTCAAGATCAAATCTGTGTTGAAAGGTACCCGATTTCAGTTCGTAGAAAAAGCGAAGGGAAAAGCGACGCGGCTTTTGAACACCATCACAAAAGAAGAGTTTCAGTACTGCTTCGAACAATGGAAAAAACGTATGGAAAGGTGTGTGAAGAGCCAATGGGAGTATACTGAAGGAGGTATATCGTTGTGCCATGATTTTTTAAATATAACCCTTTTTCGTAACCAGTCGCGTTGTTTAATAGCCATACCTCGTATAACGGAAATAGTAAAACAAGTAAACAATGTAACGAATAAAATAGGTAGGTTTTCCGATTTTACTCCACCTAATCCAATTTAACGATTATCCGACCATGTCTGAAAGAGGTTTTTTGAAAGGGCGTTAGGGTTTTTCACCGATTATGTGGTGAAGAAGAGACCCCTATCTAGAAGGTTGAAACATAATGAATTTTCGTAGAACTACTTCTTTCATTAAGGGTGCCAAATCAGAAAACAGATCACGTTTTTATGAAATAAAGTTAACGTTAATAACTATTTTTGCCGTGAAACCGTTTCGGAAATTCCGTAAGATTTGTGTAATATGCTATACATTAGAATCCTCTAATTTGAAGATGGTTAAAATTCATGAAAACTTTAGGCGTTTCCATTTTCCCATACATTTGTTCTATCCATTTGAGTGCTTTCCCGAACAGAGCTGTCAATAACGAGCAACTTATCGACGACCAAAGGAGGGGAAATCGTAGGTTTTAAAGTCTCCGTGTACAAAGCAAAAAAAAAGAAGAATGAAGGGGAATACTTACCTAGAGTATAAACAGTGGATCTCGCTGAGGCAAACTTTCATTCGGCATCGGACTGTTGAGTAATCCAGTTCACTTTGCTTTCGCTGCGCTTCGATCTAAGATTGGACCCCACCAGTGGTAATCCAACTTGGATATCGTCGTTTGGTTTTTCTGCTCGTTTTTCGCGTTATTCGTATCGTGTGTTTTTCTTTCGCGTCATAAATTGGACGCTTCGCGTAGTGTGTGATGAGCAAGAAAAAGAGGAAGGCATTCTCGAGCTCTACAAAAAACGAACGCATTGCCAGGGGCAATAAAATTTCGAGACAAGCGTCATTTAATGATGCACGCGCAGTTGGTGCAGTGAAAAGCGTGGTGAAGGTGGTCGCTCTTGACAAACTCATCATCGAATTTGCATCGATGGGTGTTATAGCAGAGTACAAGCTGTGTGCGCTAATTCAGTCTTTTCCAAGCAGTTAACATTGTTTGTATTCCGTCATCAGAAGGGCTTCGTTGGTGCCCTTGAGAATGCATCAATGCATTAAACTGTCCATAAAGCGCTGTCGGTGAAGTTATGGCGAAGCAGGCGTGTTAAGGTTGTGCGCCAAAAAAAATATTTGGGGAATACCAAGCATCTTGAATGTCTTACTGGAATGCTATAATTGGGTTCGCGTGCCAGTCGCAAAACTGCCTTCAACTAGGATTGCATTTGCGCTAATATTGATCATAATGAAACATTGCTAATGTTTTCGAGGTTGTTATTAACAAAAAAAAAAGTTATTTTGCTTGTTTAGTCACCAAGAATGTAAATGTCATTCTGTAATTTTGTATGTGATAAGGTTTCGCTTACCAGTAGCAAAACTTCCTCCACTAAGGGGGACAGCTGCGCTTCTCTCGAGCATGAGAAAGTAATGCAACTTTTTTCAAGGCCAGTTTCTTTTGAGAATAGCTCAAAATGATGAGAAGTGTTTATATTCCTAGTAGTTTCAAGCCACCAATGTAATGACTTTGTATGCATGCTATGGTGAACGCTTGTTTGGCGCTTTGTTTACGTTGTACGAACGATGCCTAGAGGTGTGATTCCACTGTGGCAATACTAAATAACATGTAGCATGATATTTGATACTTGCAAGTGTTGTCATTGTTGTTGTTTCCATGCGGTGCCAACGATATATTGATGCAGTTATGAGATGTGGAATAATGGTGCTGGTGCAACATGTATATAATCGACTGTAGCCGAGTCTATATCAATTGCGAAAAAGGCCAGCGGAATAGCGTTCGAAGTAAATTTTCAATGCATTGACATTGAGACATACGATCAGTGTATTGTTTTGCGAGGGCAAGAATTAATCATCAATCAATTATCGTCAACTGATTCTGCAATGAAAAAACCATTTCAGAGATTATTCTACTAATTTCACAGCATTATAAAGGGTGTGTCACATCAAATTGCATCACGGAAAAAACGCTGTAGAAATTTAATTTTTAGGAATTATATCTTCAGCTTTCGCTTATAATCAGATAAGAGTGTATAGATCACGTTGGCCATGCTTCACTGTAAATTTTTAGTAAATTTGGAAAAATGTCGTTGAACGAAAAAGAGCGTCGTGAATTAATCCTGTGCACTCATTTCGAGAATCCGGAGTTGTCACATCGGGACATCGGTAAGATGCTGGGAATCGTCCAATCCACGGTCAGCAGAGTACTAAATCGATACTTCGAGAAGCTAACCATCGACCGGAAGGTGAAGAACGGCAAAAATGGATGCTCCGTCAGTGAATAAGATCACTAGCGCGTAGTTAAGCAGTTTAGACGTGATCCGAGAAGTTCGATCCGGGATGTCACCAATAAGCTGAATTTGTCAAGTTCATTCGTCCAGCGGACCAAGCAGCGGGAGGGCCTGCGTACATACAAGGTTCAGAAGGCTCCTAACCGCGACGAAAGGCAAAACATGGTGGGGAAGACGCGAGCCCGGAAGCTGTACACCGAAATGCTGACGAAGCCGCATTGCCTGGTAATGGACGACGAAACCTACATCAAAGCGGACTTTCGTCAGCTGTCGGGCCTGTTGTTCTTCTCCGCAGAGGACAAATTCAGCGTTCCGGAGGAGATTCGCAAGCAGAAACTATGCAAGTTTGCCAAAAAGTACATGGTGTGGCAAGCGATCTGCTCTTGCGGAAAGCGGAGCGCCCCCTTCGTGATGACCGGCACGGTAAACGGGCAGGTTTACCTTAAGGAATGCCTACAGAAGCGCTTACTACCACTATTGAAGCAGCACGAGGGCCCGACCATCTTCTGGCCGGATCTCGCTTCGTGCCACTATTCAAAGGACGTGTTGGAGTGGTACGAAGCCAACGGGGTCACCTTCGTGCCAAAGGAAATGGACCCGCCCAACGCGCCGGAGCTTCGCCCAATAGAGAAATATTGGGCGATTATGAAGCAGGCCCTCCGGAAGAACCCAAAATTTGTCAAATCGGAGGCGGACTTCAAGAGAAAATGGATTTCTGTTCAAAAAAAACTACAACCTGACGTTCTACAGAACCTTATGGACGGGATAAAGAGGAAGGTGCGAGCATACGGGCTTGGGCTCGAAGTATGAATAAAAAGAAAATGCCAAAAGTTGTTTAATAGTTTTTATTTTACTGTCTAAAATTTTCAAAAGGATCGGTCTACTGGGCGAATTTCTACAGCGTTTTTTCCGTGATGCAATTTGATGTGACACACCCTTTAGAATAATATCCGAAGGTATAAACAAACGACTTATATAAAATAACAGCGTAGATCTACGTCAACAAGGCGGTCGTATTTTGGACACAAACTCCTATAATTTTTTTTATTTTAGGAATAAAGTGAAGTGTTTGGGTATTTTGCTTATTGTTTAAGGTAAATTTGAAGATGTATTTTCCATTTTTAAAGTGCACGTATAATAAGTATAACGCTGTTGACAGCTGGATGCGTAGATGCTGTCTGAAAATCGGTACCTTGCTGGTGGTGTCGGTTCTGAAGCAACGGAGTGTCGCAGAACGGATTCCAATAATTTTTTTGAAACTTCAGGACAATACCTAAAGCGTTCAATAGAGGTTTCTAGAACTTCTAAAAATGCCCAAAATGTCGTTAAAAATGAATAATTTTTCATGAAAATCTGTTTAGAAGCTAAAAAAATGAGAAAAAATTAGATATCACGAAACGGCTATGTAACGCTTTAGATAATTCATAAAATTTCACCAAGTCGGTCGAGCAGATCCTGAGATATCGTTGCCACCAGCTGAAAAAACATGGAAAAAACGCGTTTGAGAATTCGTACAGCAATACTATATCCCTTGAAGTGACCTCATATTTCAAGCTGCAACTTTCCAACGAAATCAAATATCGAAAAATCCTTCTAGGGCATTGTTTCTGAGGTGATGAGTTTACGAGAAATACAATGAAAAAAAAAGGATTTGGCGATCCCCCTGCAGGGGTCCTCTCTTAAGTTAACAATATTTCATAACGTTGTGCCAAGCGAATGCTTATTGTAATTGTATCATCTGTATATATAAATGGATTTCTGTCTGTCTGTCTGTCTGTACTTTGCTTATGGACTTGGAAATTACCGAACCGATTGGCGCTAAGCTTTGTATGTAGGGATTTTTGGGGCCGGGGAAGGCTATCATACAAATGAAGCACACATGTCTCCATAACTCGATAGCTAATCAAGCAAATTGCTGCTACCATTGCTGAGTACGCTGCGTCTTTTGGATAGTTGTCATACCGACAATTGCTGGATGCTGGATGGTTGCTGGATGCTAATGCTGAGAAGATGATGGATGCTGAATGGATCCTGGATGTTGGATGCTGGGTGTAGAATTACCTATATTAAACTGGGCTTGAGCAATTTGGAGAATATGTCATATTCAATGATTCTAGAATAATCTTTTACACTGTGTTTTTTTACGATGAACTTTTTAAGGGTAGTTTGCGTCTTTGTTATTATTTACATATTCCATATTTTATTTTTTCAATGAATTCATGTTTATTTTTGCTAAAAGTGCAGCATTGCTTCTTAAGTGTACATAATCGAGATTATGGCTGAAATACATTCTTCAAACACCTCTTCAAATATGAATATTCCAGGAATAGTCATGAAGTCAGCCTCAATACCCAATAAATTGTCGGTTTGCAGTTTGAATATGCGGAGCATATGTGCAAGAAATATGGTTAAAATGGATGAGCTACGTCAAATAATGAGCATTGCTAGTGTGGATATAGTCTGTGTATGCGAAACCTGGCTGAATGACAGCAAGCCTTCAAGTTTAATTGAGATTGTCGGTTATAATACTGTAAGAAATGACAGGATTGGAAACGTTGGAGGTGGTTAATTGATATATATAAAAAAATGTTACAATTTCAAAATTATTGAATCTTCTTTTATTGAACGACACAATCACCCAATTGAGTTTATCTTCGTTGAAATTATGGTAAATTCTGAAAAGATATTAGTTGGACTAATCTATAATCACCCATCACTTGATTGTTAAGAGCTTATTTTCGAGAAAGTTACGCAGTATAGAACGCGGTATAGTAACGTTTTGCTTCTTGGTGATTTCAACACAAATGTTCTTCGTACGAGTTCTAAATCTGAGCGTTTCATTAATTTCCTTAGTTCACTGTCATTGAGCATAGTTGGCAAAGAACCGACTTTCGCTGAAGATCACGAGTTCAATTCTCACTCCCAACATTCTTCCAAAATTGGAAGTAAAAAGTGACGAACCAGCCAAAAGTGTTGAAAGTCACTATAATACAGATATATAAAAAAAAAGAACCGACTTTTTTTCCATTCCTCGCAGCTTGATTTGATCATAACCAACGAGCCAAGCAAAATATTAAGATTTGGACAAATGGATGTTCCAAATATATCACAACATGACCTCATTTTCGCTTTTCTGAATTTCGATAAAAATATAGTCAACAAGGAGGTCTATTACCGTGACTACAAACATGTTGATTCTGATATGATTTTAACACAATTCAACAGACTCGACTGGAACGTTTTCTTCTCATCTGATGATCCTGAAACATTAGTTGACTTATTCAATTGTTTTGTCAAAACTTTGTATGATAGTTGTGTCCCTATTAGTAAATTTAGGAATAAAAATCGACACATCCCTTGGTTTAATGTACAAATTCAAAAAGCTATGATTGTCCGTGATCTTGCATATAAAAGATTGAAAAATACACATGATTCAAATGACTTCTCATCTTTTAAACACTTGAGAAATTTGATTAATCGTTCAGTAAACCAGGTGAAAAGAGATTATTACAATACTCACTTATCTTCTAGTACGGCTCCCAATGAGTTTTGGACAAAATTTCGAGAGTTTGGGTTTCAAAGCGATCGGCGCAGAACGAGATTAATTTCGATGCTAATGAAATAAATAGTAACTTTCATAAAAAAATTTCCTCTGGAACTTCTCATCACATTCATCATATATCCATTTCCGATTCAGAGCACCATTTCCGTTTTCGATGTATTCAAGATTACGATGTAATCAATTCCATTCATATGGTCACATCAAATGCTGTGGGCCTAGACGAACTTCCCATGAAATTTTTAAAACTCATTTTACCAATTCTAATCGATCCAATTACCTACATGTTCAATTGCGTTATTGTGTCTGGTAAATATCCTCTTGCTTGGAAATGTTCTAAGGTAATACCACTCAGAAAGAAGAACAATCTAGACACTCTGGATAATTTACGACCCATAAGTATTTTATGCGCTCTATCTAAAAGCTTCGAACGAATACTTAAAGATCAGATGTGCTCTATTTTACAAGAAAATCATTTGGTCACATCATTCCAGTCTGGTTATCGAGCAGGTCATAGTACCAAAACAACAATGATGAAAGTGTATGATGATGTCGGATATGCTATCGATAGTGGTGACAAAGTAATCTTGATTCTATTGGATTTCTCGAAAGCATTCGATACTATTTCCCATGCTCAGTTATGTGGAAAACTGAACTCGAAATTTTGTTTTAGTGCTTCTGCGGTAAACCTCATCGATTCTTATTTAAATGATCGCAAACAAGCAGTTTATATAAATGACGTGCTTTCAGATTTTCTTCCAGTCACATCGGGAGTGCCCCAAGGATCAGTACTAGGTCCAATTTTGTTCACTCTTTACATCAACGATCTATCAGGAATTGTAAAACATTGTTCTGTGCATATTTTTGCGGATGATGTCCTGCTTTACGCAAACTACAATAAAGTGAACGCTTTGACTATTTGTAGATTAGTGAACGATGATTGAAATTCTATAAAAAACTTAGGCAGAGGCTAATAGTTTGAAGCTTAATGCACAAAAATCAAAAGCTTTTCATATTGCACAGGGTAATAATGTTAACCATTTGAATTTGACTATCGGAAATGACACAATTCAGTTTGTAGAAAGTGCCACTAGTCTAGGTTTCACTATCCAGCATAACTTCCAGTGGGATAAATTCATATTGGGCCATAGGCAAGAT
This sequence comes from Toxorhynchites rutilus septentrionalis, assembly GCF_029784135.1. Classification (NCBI taxonomy): domain Eukaryota; kingdom Metazoa; phylum Arthropoda; class Insecta; order Diptera; family Culicidae; genus Toxorhynchites; species Toxorhynchites rutilus. The sequence continues at coordinate 14,030,296 of NC_073745.1, read as the reverse complement.
ATACGGAACTCTACGATGTTTCCAGTTGAAAGGATATTTCTTGAACCAGAAAACTAAGCTGAAGATATTCAAAAGCTTCATTTTACCATATTTCGTGACGTGTAACTTTCTACTGCTTTCAGTGAGCATACAGACTTTAGACAGGTTAAAAATCGCACTTATTGCTTGTGTTCAGTTTGTATTCAATCTTGGTCGTCTGGACAGTGTTTCGCATTTACAGAGTAAATGTTTAGGTTACTCTTTCCATAACTTTATAAAATCCCGCTCTTGCTTAATACTTCATAAAATTACAACAAAATGCCCCACATATCTACATGAAAAGCTGATACCTCTTAAAAGTAATGTTTTACCGGTGCATTCTACATCTTTTTATGCCAAAATTATATTTGTGAGAGGTGTTTGTCTCTGGAATTTTTTACCAGGCAATCTAAGAAATCAAAAATCATTTTTAACATTTAAGAAGCAATGCAAAGAGTACTTTAATTAAATGAATTAATTTATATAGTGAACATTTTTGATGTTAGATAGTACGTAAATGACTAGTAGTAACATACACTCCCTGAATAGCAATTTAAAAGTTGTATTATCTTATGCTATTATGCGAACAAATAAACAAATCAACAAAAAAGTAAACAAATGGAGTCAAATTTGGCATGTGATGGTTTTTGGGTACGAAATTCCTATGATGGTTTCATATACCTCCCTCCTCTGAGATGACGAACTGCGGTATAAACAAAACACAAGTAACTCTGCATAACTCGAGAATTAACAGAGTAAATGAAACTAAAATTGGATTATTATTCGCCAAAATTTTTGGTCAGCACAAAACTCGAGGAAGGAATCGTCCGATTTGAGCTGTCTTCATTTTATTATATTTTCTGTATCAAGCATGTATTCGATGTAATGTACAAACATGTTATTTTCAAGGGATTGAAGTATCATGAACGAGAATTGTGTAAAAAATATAATTTTGTTGTTTTGGTGCTAGGAAATTTATAGTAAAAAGGAAATTGTAAAGGGCCAAAGAGAATCAATAAATGAAAAGTTTTGCGATTGGACCCACGAACGTTCGCTTAGTAAGAAAACATGAATGTTCGAAAGTATTCATATAAAAATTCAAATTTGGGCGGGACGAAGTTCACCGGGTCAGCTAGTTATAATATAAAAATGTTTTCAAAAATATACCATAATCATCGGTGCTACACTTTATTTCAATTTCATGAAAAGAACATAGAAATGCGGATATTTTTTTGTGATTTTCATATCGAACATTGTAAATACATTAACATCAATTTGTCTCATTTTAATTTTTCATAAATTAATCCATATTCTTCGTTCTTCATATAAATTACAATAGTATCCTGTACATAATTAACTGACGATAATATCCGCCGTATAAACGATAACACGTTTCTATGATTGATAACACATGCTAGAGCTGGAGCACCTTCAACTTCGCTGACAGCTAAGCTATCACAGTTCAACATAATCACTCTGTACCCCTCCACAGCCACTTGATGTTCAGCGGAACGAAAGGTTGATCACATCATTGCGCACAATTTCATTACTGTCAGCTGGTGGCAGGGATCTCACCATATCGTCGAGGCCGGAAATGGTAAACTTGTAATGCTGTCATTAGAATTTGTTTTCCCATACATTATCTTCCAGCATTCACCCACGCGGCCACGCTTTCATCTGCCAGTGGAACCGCCGCCTGGATCCAATAAGCTGTGTGTGTGTTTTTGTAAAATCTGGAGTTTAATCTTCCCCAGACCGGGCTTTTCCCCCTTTTCGTTTTCGGGTTTCGTTCTTTGTCTCAAAGGTGCTATTTTTTGTCAAAACTTCAGATCGGATCATTAGCCGAGGCAACACGTGTCGTGTTGTATCAAAGTTTTTCCTCCCTCCCCGCCCCGGGTGGAAGTTTTTCCAGCGCCGAAGGCCAAAAAGCAGCGTTTGACGAGAGCGACGATGTTCACTTTGAACCGTACGGCGTGGATAATTATTCATAATGACGGTATTTATGCTGGAGTATGTCGGGAAAAAATGGGAGGAAGTTATTTTACATGTGTTCGATGAACAGGTTTGATCTTTTCCATCGAATTTTTCTCTACTCCCGATGTTGCACCAATGTTGGAAGGCCGAGATGAATTCTTTTTTCATGTTGGCGACGAAAAAGCTAAAATTAGATTGCATCAATTAAGATGTCACGCTGAAAAATGCGTGGCATGTGGACAAACAGATTTAGTGGCGTTTCGGAATTTTTGGACGTGATAAATGACGGTCGGTGTTAATACAAATGGTTGCAATGTGAACATTAATGCCCATGTTGTGGTTGTTTTTATTGAACACCAAAATGTTGACACTTGGAATGAAACGGAAACTGTGAGAGTGTCTTTGTTTACTTGAGCCACTGATCACGGCTTCATTCGTTCACCTTCATGTTATTGAAAAATATGTTATACTCGGGTGATCCCCTCTAAAAGTATGATGAATGGTCGTTTATCCCATCCACTGCTATTTCCCGTTCATTATAAACAGTATGAGGTTCTCTGCTTAGGGTCAGTTCATTACGGGATAGAATCGTATAACCCAGACCGATGGAGCGGAAGAAGCTCGCTCGGAAGCCTACAAATGGGCCACCAGCACAATAGGGACCTAGACCGGTTGAAGTTGACTGTCGGAGCTCAAACTCATAGAGACCGTGCCAACACATTAGACCCGTTCGGAGGGCACTGTTAATAGCATATTAACTCTTCCAAATAAATTAATAACCCGACATTAAAACGAAATTACTTCACACCACTCATCATTAGGCAGAGCCGGACGCGACGATACCGCGGCAAAACATAGTTCTTAGGACCACCGGAAGGGGGTCCTCAGGCGAAACATATTTGTGGACAACAACAGCACACAGGAAGCAGGGCGCGTGAATGTAGCAAATGTGGCTATAATTTAAAGTAATTTCATTTTAATGACGACTTTCGAAGCCGAAACATCGCGGTTTCCCGCGAGCGACGATAACCCACACGAAATTAAAACTCAATTTCAAGCGCTTCGTCACTTCGGGAGCATCGGGAAAGTTACTGCTAACTATAATTAACTTAGAGGCCTACGCCGGAAGACTGTCCTTCGCAAGGGTTCCCTAGAATTCGGCGTTCTTCATCGCCGCTTTCAGCGAGAGATCTCCACGCTCGGAGGGAAATATTTTCGGCTCGCGAAACGTTTTACTCAATGTGGGAAACAACATCCGATTCGTGCGAAGGAACGGGGCACCAAATTGAAATTAATTTTTAGTCAAATATTTAACTTTTTACTCAACAGGATCCGAAGCATGAATAATTCCCAGCCTTTGCTTCCGATTATACGGATTCATAACGATAATGGTCACGACCGGTGGGAGGCTGCGTCGGGGATAGGAGGGGCAAGCGATATGAGGAGGTTCATGGACGATGTTCTGCCTACTCGTTCCGGTTTTGGGGAATATGCGAAGGCATACGGTCCCTAATTAATTAGTCCCTTTGATGAGCAGCAATATTACACGGGGGGCAACAGATTAGATGGATTACGTCTCGGGTAATTCTAGCTCTCCCACCCCTAGTGGGAGCACATTGGGTTATGTTTGGCCAGAAATTTCGGCGTTTTGATCCGTTGCTCGGTTGCTTTGCTTGGTTTGGGTGATTTTAATCAAACCAGTGGTCAATTTGTGTACCATGTAACCAATTCAAGGTCTGTGAAACTTTTACTTATACCAATAAAATTTACGACACCTGTCGATTGATTTTGTGTTCTGAATGCTATTTCTATGTTCAACTATAATTTGAATGTTTATGTTTTACAGTAAGCTAAAATTTTCTGGGGAAGCACTTATATATTCAAATTGAGGCCGCAAAGTTGAGTTATCGCTTCGACATAAAAATTTACACAGACTATTTTCAAACTAATATTCTGAAAAAAAAAAAGTTATTTGGATTTTTATGAACAAACATCTGTTTAAGGAGTCTTATATGCCAAACTCCATTGAACTACACATTTAGCAAATGATGACAAACTGTTATTCAATTCTCATGATATCTTCATTTCCTTCTATGAAGAAGATGATTGAATGTGTTCTGAGTAGCCAGTTCGAGAGTACGCGATTCAAAGAAATTTGGAAATTTTATTATTTTGTTCATTTTTTCGAGGACGAAACCACATAATTTGCAGGAGAAGCTCAAAAATGTTTTATTCGATGTAATCTTTCTAAGTAAAAAAGTAAAGTTGTCGACAAACTGTGGATAAATATAAAACTTTTTTTTCTTCGACGAAAATCATTCGCCGACCCATTTTTCGACATCTTTATATTCGGCGAAGTGCTGCTATGCAAGTCCGATCGATTGAAGTAAAAAGTAAAAATCGGACAGAACCAGATCTAGAGAATACGGCGAATATGATAACATTTCCCAGTTAAGAGTTCTTACTGCGTCCTTCACGGCTTTAACGAGAGTAGAGAGTATCATCATGAGAGTAAGTCCAGTAGTTTTTAGATACCATTTCAAGTGTTTTTTTTATTCAGAGAAGTTAAATCCAAACGGCCTTTTTCGAGACCTGAACTCCTGAATTCCTGAGCTATCAACATTGAGACCTACTTTAGACGAATGATTCGCCATTTCTGTGAATGGTCAAAGAATCATAACCAAAATACCAAAAATCGCAAACGTGGTTATATTTCCAATCACAAATAAATTTGATTCATTTGTGTAAGCAGCAATATATTGAACTTTTATACCAAATTTTTCATACGTTAAAAACAATGCAATATTAATCCCAATGGTAATAATAAAATAAGTAAAAAAAAACTTTCTAAGTTAAACGGTTTCATCGTAATTAAATATAGCAATGTACTAGAAGCTAGAAAATAATTAGGCAAGTAACAGTTAGCAGTTATCACACCGCTTCTTTCATCAATATAGGACATTGATGAGACTAAAATAAAATCGTGGGTCACGTTTAGCTTACAGTATCCACAGTTAACGATTCCTTTATATGCCCCACGATTTTTTTCAGTCTCAACGCGAAAAAAATCTCATCAATGCCCTAGATTAATGAAAGAAGGGGTGTGATAACTGCTTAGTTATTTTCTAGCTTTCAGTACATTGCTATGTTTAATGACGATTAAACCGGCATTTTGTAGCGGCCACTTCTGTTGTGTTCTACTAGTCAAGTACTTTTATTTGATACCCATATTATTGGGGTTTTGCAAAGATATGTAGTCCGCCATTTTGTAGCGGCCGCCATATTGGATTTGTATTTTTCATAAATAACTGTGTCAAGCCCTTTCATTTGATACCCATATTGATGGAGTTCTAAGAAAATATGTGATCTGCCATTTTGTAGCGGCCGCCATCTTGGATATTAGGATCATGAAATAAGCAGTTTTATAGTGACTGCAGAGATAAAGGTGTGTTCCAAATTTCAGATCAATCAATTGAAATGCTTCAGAACAATTTTTGAAATGCTGTAAGTTCGTGAAAAATATTGATGGGATGCGCATTATTTTGACTACAAGTTTCAGGTATCAGAATATTTTACGTACATATTTTTATTCTGATATGTGTAGGTGTAGTGGGCAACAATATTGGGATGAAATGAAAAATCGATTTTCTTTATTTTTTCAAGAATATCCCGGACTAACCAAATTTTTAGCTAACCAACTCAACAGCAAATCCAATTAACCTCATCAACCAGCTTTCATTTGGTTTAAAGAACGTTCCTCTAGGACCTTCCCACATAGAGACATTTCAGTTTGAATGAAAATATACCCATTCGTCTTTGATGATGAATAATTCAATAAACAACCATCGCACCGCAAATCGAAATCCATTATTGAAAACATACGAATTTCCACACATACACGCACTCTTCACCCACAAACAAGCAAAAAATTATATTATTTAGTACGAAAAATCTTTGAAAAAAACAGAGAAAAATTGATTTTTCATTTCTTCCCGATATTGTTGCCCACTACACCTACACACACAAAGATAAAAATATGTAAGTGAAATATTCTGATAGCTGAAGGTAGCTTCAAAATGATGTACATCTCATCGATATGCGTTAATTTTTCACCAAGTTACAGCATGTCAAAAATCACTTAAAATTTCCGACTTTGTACTCTGTTCCTCTAATTTTTTTTTTGTCGAGTGTATCTATTCCAAAACGGTTTGCGTTTCTCGCAGAAACACTGTCGATATTCATTAAAGCTTAAAATTGGTGTGAAAGAAATTTATTTTATCAGAGAACATGCCTGAAGACAATTTCAATTCGAAAATAATTAGGGGAACTGGGAGGAATGTGGAACATGCCTATTTCCAGTGTCCACATATTGTAGCTCAACTTATTGTAGTTCAAGATAGTAAGCGTTTTTTATTATGAAAATTGAAAATAGTACATTTTTCATTATTAGAAAAAAAGGTTGGAAAATCGAGCATTTTTTTAGTGAGGAGGTAATGTGGTCACCTGTGGGGGGCAAAGTGGTCACTCGCACATATCACGCTACAAGAGATATATTTATGCGTGTTTTTTGGCTAAATTTGTTCAAATAACTATTGAAATAGTAGGTACATGAATGAAATGAGCTAAGCTCATTAACCTAGAACCGTAATTGAAATTTTCTCATGCGTACAAAAACGTAATAGGAAACACATAAAGTTTTTCAAAATGAGGCTTGGTTTTGGTTGGATAGCATATTTTTCCTGGGTTAAAACCACAAAAGGGGCCCCTTTAGGAGCAGAAGGTAACAAGGTATATCAGCTTTTGAAAACAGAACATTGTCAGTAGTAATCCTCCACTGACCACTCTGCCCCCCAAACAACGATATGCGAAATATGCGAAATAATCGCTGTAATTGTACAAAACATCTGTTCACCTCCCCTAGAATATGTGAACAGTCGTCCAAATTGTTAATTTGTCGCAAATATCAGGTCAAATAAACTAAATTTCAATAGAAATTTCTTAAATTCGAAGCGCACAAAACTACGGCCGAATGGCTACCGAGAAAGCGTTTTTTGTTTTTATTTATATCTTGACATGCGACAGCTCCACTGTAGTACAGGGTGACTCAAAAGTCCTGAAATTCTTCATACATAAGATGACTATCAATACGGTGTCAATAGTCAATAGTTATATTACCAAACAAACAGGTGACCACTTTACCCCACGTGAACACATTACCCCCTATAATTCTACTTAGTGTTTTTTAATGCATCAAACAAGTAGCCCTAACTCTTACTTAACCATTAAACAAATGGTTTTTCTTCTGTTATTTTCTTAGAAACTCGTCATTATAATTATAAAATATTATAATGATAATATTGGTTACAGTTCTTGTTTAATACTTGTCACCATTTGCGAAAAAAATTGTGTGTATGTCTATTTCTTAGATTCAATACGGAAAGATAAGTTTTCATTCATAATTTTCATTATAAAATTGCGTTTACTCCTACGGCAAATCCAATAAAATTTGCGCTTCATAATGACAGAAAACGAAACTCGATGCCGTCAACGCAAATTTCATAAATGAACGAATTTGATAAATAAACATTAAGCACAAGCAAAGATTTTTTTCCTCTCACTCCAGAATTTTACTTAAAAATAACAGATTTACATTTAGCAGATTTTATATGCATATGTAATATGTGGTTAAAAAATTGAATTGCAGGCAATTGAAAAAAAAATCTGGTGTCCCTGCATAATCTTCCGCTATTGATCTCGAAACTGAACTCATTCATTATTCTCGAATCACAGGAGTCGTATCAGTCGCTTCCCGAAGATGATGGGTCGACTCTGATGAAGAAATGAAACGACAGGAATCAGTCATTGGTGCCAGCGACATACAATTTGGTCGAAAACCCTTAAAACGAAAATATTTGGAGTCTGGCATAAATGCTATCCCATCAGCTGAACTAACCGGATATTGCACCTACAGATAGATACAGGTTAAGGTCCCTGCAAAATCCACCTAACCCTCCTGTACTCTGCAACCTCAACTGTTCTTCAACTTCATTCAGTTTTAATAGTCATTTAATTCAGCCTGCTCAAAACAGAATTATTGGTTTTTCGGTCTGTGATACCTTATGCCTGAGTATAGGAGGGTTAAAGACAAGAACTTCGACTCTATGGAAAGCATAAAAAATACCTTGAACAATTGTAACCCGCGACGCCGGGGAAGCGCGCGAGTTCGTCGCGACCGGGGATTTTGCGCAGATAAGCGGTCGGCTTAAGCGCCACTCCCGCGAGGGAGACCGACCGCCGTGTTTTATCCTTGCCCGGCAATGAGACACCCACTGAGGGCGGGTTTGTCCTTTTTCTCACAAACCCGGTTATTTCCGCGACTCTTCTGCGCTAAGAAGGACCCGCGACACCGTTTATCCGCGTTCCACAATTCAGGCAACAGAGGCAATACGGTTGTTTCCAATGAACACCGTTTATGCCAAAATTCTCATCATTGGACCTACGCAATGATGCCAAACCCACCCACCTTGAAGTTTCAGAGGACGAGGTGCGGGGGTTGAAAAGTTGTCCACAACAGAAGAGGAGCCCCAACCCTGGGCTCGTGACCTATCTGAAAATTGTATCGGGTGTTTAGGCTACCGCTAGCCAGTAAATGCACAACATTTATGTCTACTTCAAATTACATTGATTCTTTAAACATTTATTAAGTTCTCCACATCTTCCCACGAATTTAGGTTATATTCACATCTATATTACATACGAAATCATCACAACAAATAACGAAAAATAATGGTTACTAAATTTATTTCACTAAATCCTCATATGGGTTTCGAACACCGGACCCTGGAATTCAAGCCCAGCGATCTTACTATCGAGTCTAATTCTCCATCTTGTGTGAACCCTTCTTGCTAGCGAGCAGCATGTGCACGCTGACGGTATTGCTCTATGCTTCTAAATTGTGTGGCATTTTTTTTGTGTGGCGTTGTTAATTTGTGTGTGGTTTTTATTTTTGATCTTAACCCTACATGCGCATGTTATTTTTAGGGTGAAAGAAGTTTTGTACTCACACTACCTAGGCTTTACGTGCATCTACTTTACCGCCGTTCCACGGTAGGCGATGAATGACGAGTCCGTAGGCGTAGATGATGGGACGTAGACGTTGAATGCGCATCCGACGTGTAGTGGTGCCGTGCTGCGCCTTCCCTTGATTCGAGTGACGATTCGCGCTTCGCGCGGCCACCTGGTTTGACTGATGTGGTGGCGAAGATCCAATCTTCGATCATGGGGTCAGGATACGGCTCCTTCCTACACACAACAAAGATTAAAACACCACACATATGCCACAATTAATTTTAGCATCAGCCACATGTCTTGGAGCTCTAAGCTTACCTTTGATTTCGCTAAACGGGAACACAAGCGAAGAATTACACTTTTCGATTTCTCGGAAAAACTTATTTTAAACTAACTAAACATGAAACAAAGAGACAAAAAAAACAGAGAAAAAAACCAAAAAAAACTTTAGTCTACTGACTAGCACGTGTAGCCTTTCACCTACGGTACCTTTTTACCGTCCACTCGCGATGCAAAAAAACTGGTCCGCCCTGCCTATTCCACGGTCGAAGTCGGAATGGGCAAGCATATCTCAAGATCCTCAGATCAGCGAGACATTCATTGGAACCGGAATTACGTAATAGTTAACGATGTTAACTATTCCGTATTCACACCGAAATTCCCCTGCGCTTTCATTGGTCGCGCATTCAAGCATTCGCGGGCGATACCCTTTAACCTCCCGAGCAGAGTTCAAGTCGAAGCGCTCGCCGGGTTTTGAAATTTGAAGAACAAGAAAACCCCGCCGAAAGACTCTGCTATTTGGGGGGAAATATCCAAATGAAAAAATAGCAAAAAAAAAAGAAAGCATGAGTCTTTCGGAGTGTTGGTATGTGGGTGTCTTGGCTAAACCAGCCGCCCAGTCACATCCAGCACCCATTATGGCTAGTTGCTCAAATCTAAAATCGGGAGCGGCACTCGCGTTGCCAAACATCCAATACATAGAAAGAAGAGAGAATCCCAGATCCACACAGGAGAGATTGTGTTGGATCTGAAATTCAAAATAACGAAACGAGGGGCTTCCAAAAGTCGAAATCAGTACCGTGCTACACAATTTTCGACAAGTAAGCAAACATATTTCGGAAGGATAGGATTTCTGAGCGGCAGATTGTGAAACAAAACTATGCATATAAAATTGAATAAACGTATGTCTGCCTAGAAAATGATGCCTTTGTTTTCCGAAAATTGACACGAACTTTCCGGACAACCCAATATGAACTATCCTGATTTCTTCCTGATCTCTATTTTCCTTCATCCTGATTTTTGAAAATTATAGTTGGCAACCCTGGTCTGGACTATGTCTTTTATGTACATTAGAATCCGTTAATGACTCCGTTCAAATTGGTCGTGACGACGTAATGACGTAATTACACAACGAAGTATGGTTTCATTTAAAATTATTTGAAAAAAAAAGTCGGATATGATGACTTTCTTTACAGTGGCATGTTAATAAATTATTTCCAGTTATAATGTCCGATTTTTTTTTCACAAAACGCTTTGTATGGCGTCCGCTTATTATGACGCGTTTTTCAATTCCCTTCGATGTCATTATAAACGGATTCCACTGTATTCAAACTACATCAAGTGATAATTTTCATTAAAATTTCAACAACCTTCGGATCTTCCAATCTGATAGAAAGTAAATTGCTCCACGATTACGAATTAATTATTTTGTCGTTTATTTTGCGACAAGGTATAGATGCCACTTTTTGCTTAGAACGATTAAATTTGAAGATCTAAAAACGCAAAAGTTGATTTCGATCGCATCGTGAAATTCGATCGAGTTTTAAGCCAGTCGGATTCCGGAATAAGAATAACTGTGTGAATCTTTTACCACAAGCTTCATGGCCCATGTATATTTTAAAATTTTTATCGCCTTCCATGGCATATGAAAAATAAACAAAGCGTATTTCAAAAGATTTCACCAATGACACGATCACACGAGTAAATGAATATCCAACATATCAACGAAGAAATCCTAATAATGGCGGACAACCAATTCACAAGTTTCAACAACGCAGACATTGACATTGAAAATAGTTGAGCAGTATCATATTCGCCTCACATGAGCAAAGCATTCAATGTTCATATTAATGGTCGGTTCTGCAGATAGGTAAAGAGCAATTAATACATTCGTCAGTCCGTGAATAAAGGCTGTGTTTCAAAATTAGACATATTTTGAACGAAATAAATATTGATATTCTTCATTTTATTTTTGTACTAAAAAATTATGTTACTTTTTTCTCCTTACATGTAACTTTTTAGAGATCAAACATTTTAATTGCGTTAATGAAATAAAATGAATCAAGAAACTACTCACAAACTTCCGTTCAACTTTCACTCGTTCTTTTTATCGATCACACGATTTATTTAACACTCAAAATATTCACTAGAAATAACTTATATGCGAGAACAACGTTTGCCGGGTTAGCTAGTAATCTTATATAATATTTATACATCTACACAGCGCCGCAATACATGGAATTTATGACGTAGAACTACGTCTTTCAGGAAGGGTGTCAAATCAGAAAACAGGTCACGTTTTTATGAAATAAGGTTAACGTTAATACCTATTTTCACTGTGAACGAATTCTCATGATTTGCATACCAATCGATATACTATACGATTTGTTTGATATACTATAAATTACAATTCGCTAATCTCTAAACGGTTTAAATTCATGAAAACTGGAAGAACATCCTTTTTTCCACTACATTTGTTCTGCCGATTTGTGTGTTAACCCTACCCGTATTTCGAATGCTCATAACACGAACATTTCTTAACAGATCGGAAAGATGTTTGCATCAAGTGATAGGAAATATTTCTTCGCGTCTATCACAATTAATAAAATGTTATTTTTCATGAGATGAACAATTGAATAACTGTAAAATGTCAAGCGTTATCTAAACGCCCTAACTGTCAAGTTTTGATTGGCCCGATTTACTGTTTCCCCAACACAGACATCATAATCGATTTACCTGTGGAAATCCGCTTTGCAAAGTTCTACGTAGGAAACATGCGGTCGTGTCCTAGATACAACCCCTTACAATTTTGACGTAGACCTACGTATTTCATCAAGGGTGCCAAATCAGAAAACAGGTCACGTTTTTATAAAATAAAGATAACATTAATTACTGCTTTTGCAGCGAACGGATTTTGGCGATTTACATACCAAACGGATTGGAAATCCCCTAAGATTTGTTTGTTATGCTATATATTACAATCCCCTGGTGTGTGAACGATTCAAATTGATTAAAACTAGAAGCATTTCCATTTTCCCATACATTTGTTTTGCTCATTTGTGAGCTTCCCTACCCATGCCATCAATACCGAGCAACTTATCAGCGAGCTACGAATGGAAATGATTCAAAGTCTCCGTGAACAAAGAAAAGAAGAACATAAAAAACTGAGGGGAATATTTGCCTAGAGCATAAATATTGGATATCGCTGAGACAAACTTTCAGTATCGTTCCGGAGACGAAGCGATGAACATCGCTTTTTTTTTGCTTGGAGGTAAAGTGGTCACTCGCACATATCAAGCTGAATGGGATAGATTTATGCGTTTTTTTCGTCCAAATTTGTTCAAATCATTTTTGATACAGTAGGCACATGTATGAAATAAGTTTGGCCTATTCTCATGCATACAAAAACGTAGTAAGAAACACATAACGTTCCGTATTATGAGGCTTGGTTTAGTTGGAGTGGCAAGTTTATCCAGGGCCAAAACCACAAAAGGATCTTCTTCAAGAGTAGAATGTGATGAGGTATATCAGCTTTAGTAAACAGAACATTGTAAGTTGTTATTCACCTATGACCACTTTGCCCCCAAACATCAAAATAATTTCTAAGCTAATTAATCGCTGAGATTAAACAAAATATTTATTCACCTCTCCTAGAATATGTGAACAGCCGTCCAAACTGATGATTTGTCCAATATATCAGATTGAATAAACTAAATTTCATGAGAAACTCCTTAGATACGATGCGCACAGAACTACGGCCTAATGACTATCGAAAGAGCAATTTCTGTCTTTATTTATATTTTGACATGCGACAGCTCTACTGAAGTACAGGGTGGCCCAAAAGTCATTAAATTTTTCAAACATAAGGTGACTATCAATACGGCATCTATAGTAAATATTTATACTGCCAAACAAGCAGGTGATCACTTTGCCCCCCATGACCAATTTGCCCCCACTACCCCTACATCAAGTTGACGCCATTCCATTAACACTTTCGACGCCCCGTCACCCAGATATGGGTGACACTTTCCTCGCTCGAATTGAGTAGGATTTTCAGAAGGTATTTGATAGAATAGGCATCTAAATGTAACTATAGGATATGAAGAAAAATAATAAAATCATAACCATAATATTATACTGTTTATACTATACTTTTTATTAATTTATAGTACGGATGGTTTGTACTGCAGTTTTTTGCGAAACTCCTATACTATGACTTTGGCATGTGTAATTGTCATCAATTCGTCTTTAATTGAAAACAAACATTGCTAGATCATGTAAGAGTTATCTATAAACTAAGTTTGATCTTCATTTAATAATTTAATCGCAAGTTGGGCTCTGCAAGAAACTCAAAAACGTCGTGTTGGGCGTCGAACGTGTTAAGGTTCTGAACTACACAATTGTGTGAGAAATCATCAAACTAGGCTATCATCGGCTTACCAAGAAAATAATTGTTCAGGAATTTTGTGTGCGACTTGGTTTCGAATGGCAGTAGCAAAACTGTTTCCATCAAGGATGAAAGCAAAGCTAATGATGAAAGTAGAGGATGAAAGCAAAGATCGGAAATATTAATAGAGAGGACTTCTGCTGAGAAGAGCGCGAAGCGGAGATAAGTGTGGGTATATTTAGTTTCTTCAAGCCATCGATATATGGCTTCGTGTGCGTGTTTCATAACCCCTATGTACAAATAACATTTGAGGTGCCATAGAAAGATTGATGAGATGAGATGTGGAATAATGGTGCTGGTGCAACGAGTATGTAATCAACTGTAGCCGAGTTTATGTCAATTGCGAAAAAAGCCACCGGAATAGCGTTCGAGGTATATTTTCAATGCATTGACATGAAACAAATTGCGACATACGGTCTACACAGCTACAGCTAGTGTATTGTTCTGCGAGGACAATGATGAATCTTCAATCAATTATCGTCAACTGAATCTACAATAATAATAAAAAAAACATTTCAGGGCGATCAAACCATTCTGCTGAACAGTTATTTTTAAAATTTCACAGTATTCTAAAATAATATCCGAAGTTATTAACAAGCGACCTGAATAAAATAACAGCGTAGTTCTACGTCAACAATGTGGTCGTGTTTTGGACACAACCTTCTATATATTTTTTTTATTTTTTCTTCAATAATAGGTGACAACAATTGTTTATTGTAACTACCGTTATCTATTGTTCAAAAAAGCACCATTTTGATACGGGAAGAGGCTCACTAGACATTAGGATTCGTCTAAAAAGTGTGATATTATGCATTCTTGAATAAAGTATAAGATTAGAATTGCGCCTTGATGTGGTGACTGAGAACAGAGGAACGTCCGCAAAGGGGTAAAGATCGAAAAAAATGAATGACCGAACATTTTATTATTTTTTTTCATATACCGCAGAAAAAAAAATCGCACAAGAGAAGAAAATCGCGCAAAATAGCGCACAAAAACAAATTTCCTTGTACAATACAACTAAAATAAATTATTTGATCCAAAAACGCACTTTCACTCATAAAGCAGATGCAGAGAGTCACATATCTATTTACAAGAGTAAATTGGAGTCTGGTCTCCCAGTATCAATCTTAGAATTGTGTCCAACAAGCTCCTCATAATCTTTGCACCAATAATCAATACTCATGAATTGTATATTCATAGACTATTAACGCAGTTGTTCTGTTCTCCAGAAGTAGCTGGCCCAATATTGTTGACAAAACAATCGACCACGTTACGACCCACGTTTCTGTCGATTTTGCTCCGATCCCACCTAAACTCTGATGGACCCATTTTCATATCATGCTGGAGAAAACCTTGTTCACCCTTGTACGATCCATTAGCCTCACTAATGCTCAAATTTAATTCCCCAGAAACATTTTACGAACCAGCCCAATATGAAGGTCAGTAGCGGGAGGGTTATCGAAAAGGCTTCAAAACAGTGGCTCCTAACACACATCTGCCTTCCGCCGATGGGAATCTTATTTCACCTCAACTAGAGATAGCAAAAAAAAATCAATTCCGAACCACTCCACAGTTTTTCATGCGGCACAAGCCTTACACACGTGAGAGAAAAGAGGCTTCCGCTCGCATTTGTCATCATTTGTCTGGATTAGTGTGGAGTATCAATCGATTTTCACTCAACCGCCCACGCCCTCGCCGAGTGGCGAAGTCCGGCGGGGGAAGTTTCCGTAGGATTCCAATCAACGTGCCAACGGTGAGATGTTGGTACTTGACAATATCTCTACAAACCCCTTCACATGGTATCCTTGCGGAGCGAGTGGCAAGGTCATCTCGAGCAGAAATCCGATATGGACATTGTTCCAACACACATAACCACCATCCCTGCTTCACCTTATGCCCCGTTGCTTTGTTTGCGAAGCGAAAGGGGTGCAAAAGTGATTATCTGGATTCATCCTCTCAATGAACATGTTTTTCTTTTCAACTGTTGGACTTTTGTCCGTTGCAGCTGCTCCAGAATTGTCGACAAACAAGGGGGAAACATGTTTTGATAAATATACAGTAAACTGAACTTGAGCAAAAGAACAATCGGCGTTTTTAGATATGATGAAAATTATCACACAATTTTCATCAACTGCGTTCATTATGCTAGTACATATAGACCAGGTTCTCTCGAAGATATCTCCAGGAAATCCTTTTGATTCATCATCGGTGTTGATTCATGCACGGGAAATCCATCAGCAATACCTAAGTGGCCTTCAGCTGATACTCAATTAACTATTCTATGCTATCATCCTAAGCCCGGGGGCAACAAGTGGAGCAACAAAGCGCCATTAATTGGACCGTAGATCGTAGAAGACCTCCGCACAATTAACCGTTGCCAAGCGTGATATATGTCCCATTAATCTCGATACACAATTACGCTACAGTGATTTCGATATTCACCTCCCCACTTCCCCAGTTTCGCATAAATCCATCCACCGGAGGTGAGTCTTTCACGATGGTGGGGACATTGGTCACTTCCGCTGGGAGGATTCTCATCATCTAGCTCTAATGCATTTTCCGTCCGAGAAGTGTACGAGGGTCGCACTTGGTTACAGCTCTGACCTCAATCTAGGTGTGGCAGCCATCCGGCCTAGCAGCAGCATCAGCAGCGTCAGTAGCAGGTCAGGGGTGGACTTAGACTCATCTCTCCTGTGCGAACCATTACGCGACAAGTCAATGGATGCTGCTAGCAATAAAAAAGGATGCCCGACGAGCTCGGCTCTGGAACGAGGAAGTTAGGTATCGCACATGTTCCGATATGGGGCTTTTCCGGTTGGGCTGGCCGCTGGAATGAAAGCAATAGAGAAGTGAAAATATCGCATTGCCGCAGGAATGAAACACTCGAGTGGACGAGCAGAGCTCCTGGCGCCCAACACCAGGCAAAAGGGGAAAATGGTCAGCCGGCACTCTAAGCGATGGGAGAAAATGTAATTGAAAACATCTGTATGATAGATATGTATGTTATGTTATCCCTCTCGATTGCTCCAGAAAAGCCCACACATACACTCGCGTGGTCATTGTTCCAATCTGCCACTGCCACGGATGGACGGACGGAAGGAGCGAAGGGGTTGCACCTTATGTGGGATATCTCTTTCAACGAGCATCAATGTTCAATTGGAGAGGAGATTAGGTTAAGGCCAGCCGGAGACGATGGCAGGAGGAAGCTATCGAATATGTATTTACACTATTTTCTGCCTCGTTTTCAGTTTACAACAGACAAGATAGGAGCCCAAGGCTGGAGAGGATAGAACTTGGGTTTTACATGGTTCCGTACATGTACAAGAGGATTGATACCAAACTGACTGGCAATTCCTGCAATTTGGATGAAACGGAACCAATTGATTCCTTCTAGTGTACTTGGAACGCTTTATGTTTGGAAACAAAAAAAAAACAACAACGTTTTCAAATTTTTTCAGATTACGAAATCGAAAAAGCATACTTCCATTCCAATCAGCCGCAACCCCTTGCCTTTAGTGCTTCCTTCATTCTTCATCATCAAGCATCGAATCACATTGACGTTGTCCGATGAGTCCATGTGCGGCACGTGATTGTGAAAACACATGGAAAGTGTCTCCCTTGGATTTGTTTGCTCGAATTATTTGCTATTCCGAGTTGTTTTATAGTGTTTAATAGGATTGGGTTGAAATTGGGGGACGGATTTCCTTCCGGTGTGTGATGTATTCTACGCTTGCTGGGTGTAGAAGATCCCTCCTGTTCAAGAACCTTGTCTTGTTGTGCTATTTCCCATGCAGAACAGGTGATTGTTTTTGTTTACTGGATGTTATGTGACTAACAAGATTCAAATTATCAAATAACAAGAGGATTAGCTGGAAAATAGGTTCTTGAAATTATTTCTATCGCAGAAGGTAATAGCATAAAAAGTTGAGTTCTGTTTCATTTTAAAATAGAACCGATTGTTATGAAAGAAATTGATAATGATTCTCTTGCGCATGTGCAAGGACTTTGTGGTGAAGTGCCTTGGAGAGTCATTGACTAAAACTGTAATACTGTAAAGGTTACCACGTTAGTTTTCGTTCATAACGTATTAAGCCCACGAAGTGGCCTCCGCAAAACCAAAATTCATGATTTCAAGTTTTGAATTTTACATATCTTCTTCTCCTTGAATGGCGTTAACGTTCCCTGTGGAACTTTTGCCGTCTCAACGTATGCATTAACTAGCGTCATTTATTAATACACAGTTGAGATTTCTTAAGCCAAATAACACGCCTTGAATGTATTTCGAGGGGCAAGCTCTAGAATACGCGTGACCACAGTGCAAAGTCGAAGGAAATTTCTTTGACGAAAAATCCCCCGGCCAGAACGGGAATCGAACCCGAACACCCGGCATGACAATGTGAGACGCTAACCACTCGGCCACGGGTGCACTGAATTTTACATTTCACTTTCATATAATGTTTGATGAATTATTCTTTTATTTCTGTTTCTATTGTCAATGTTCGATCTGAACTACAAAATGTCACTAGCCACGATCGTAATACATGCCATTATTATCATAGGAACTTCAAATATAAATAAAATTGGCACTTGGGTGATCTGTTCTTCTATTTTGTGCATTCCATCTGTTCTACGCAACATGCAACAACTAAAATCAGTGATTTGAGCTTGAGCTTGGGTAGACTGTACAATTCGTAGTTTTGGGATAGAACTTGGAACTTGGTAGTTTTTTTTCCCAGACTTATCTCACTTCTTAACTAGGCGAACCTAGCTAGAATTTTCACCTGCCCCCGGGCTTCTGAATGCCAATGGGGGACTAGGCTCTGCGGAATGCACGTATCTGCATGCTCGTGCTGTTTCAGTCCTGACCGAGAAATTGTCGGACAATCGCGCAGGTGCTAAGGATGACCGACTTTTGGATGCCGGCCAATTCCTTCTCCATGTTCAACACCTTTAGCGCTTCCAGAAGTGTCTTCGGGATAATTCCAGTTCCAGAGAGAACGACTGGAACAATTCTTGGGACCTCCCTTAGCCCCCACAGTTCCTTGAGCTCCACGGCCAATGGTCGGTACTTGCAGATTTTGCGACCGTGGGTCTCCTCCAGATTCTGGTTCAGTGGAATAGCGACATCGATGATGGTGACTTTGCGGTCGCTCTTGTCGTAAACCATTATATCTGGGCGGTTGTGGTGGATCGAGAGGTCGGTCAGAACAGTGCGATCCCAGTACAGTTTGAAACGGTCATTTTCCAGAACAGGTGCAGGCAGGTACCGGTAGTTTGATACGTTGTCTTCCAGCAGAGCACATTGGAGCGCCAGTTGTCGATGAACAATACGGGCCACGTTGTTCTGGCGCTCGGTGTAGGCTGCGTTGGCCAAAACGGGACAGCCTCCCATAATGTGCTCTATGTTTTCACCTGGTTGATGGCACATCCGGCAAATGTCATCAACGTCTTGATGCCAGACGTACCGCCTGCAGTTTCTCGTCGGCATTATCCTGTCCTGGATGGCTATCATGTCGGCTTCTACTACTGAAGAGAGTTCACCACGCGTTAGCCACAGATTAGATGCGGCCTTGTCGACGTGTGGCCGATCCAGTTGATGGGGGTGGGCACCATGCACTGCCTTCTGCTTCCAAGCTGCAATCTTCTCCTCCACTGTCTGCAGATTGCAGTTGAGTTGGTACTCCGCTTGCGCCAAGTGCAGAGCGCTGTATCCTCTGTCGGCGGCGCAGACAGCCCGGTATAGCGCGTTTTGGTTGGCGCGTTCTGCGAAATACTCGCGCAGTTGTCGTACCTGGGCAACACACAGTGCAGAAATGTCGACGATTCCAAGTCCCCCTTCTTTGCGTGGTAGTGAAACTCTCTCCAGTGCCGATTGAGGATGGTGCATTCCGGCCTCTTTGAATGCTTTCCTCATCCTCCTCTCAAGGTCCTCTAGGTCAGTTTTGCTCCATTTGACTACACCAAAACTGAAGGTCAGCAGGGGAACCGCGAATGTGTTGATCGCGCGTAACTTGTTCCCCGCGTTGAGGAAAGTCCTCAGGACACAGTTCACTCGACTCAAGAACTTGTCTCGCAGCTCCGTCTTGATGTCGGAGTGGCGAATCCCGGTGAGCTGTCGGAATCCAAGATATTTATAGGATTCGCCACGAACCATGTCTCTTATGAACTCGCCGTCATAGACCTCGTAACCTCCGGATTCGGTAAGCTGCCCTTTCAGCAGATGGACACAGCGGCACTTGTCAAGGCCGAACTCCATGCAGATGTCCCTGCTTATGTCTTCGACAACCCGGATAGCTACACCTAGACGCTGACGTGAATCAGCGTAGACCTTGAGATCATCCATGTAGAAGGTATGGGTCACTTCTTCGTGGGCGCCGTCGCCATACCTTATTTTATAGCCATGACCGTTTCTATTGAGCGTCCTACTGAGGGGGTTCAGTGCCAGACAAAACCAAAGCGGGCTGAAAGAGTCGCCTTGGAATATCCCCCTCTTTATCTGCAGCGTTCTAGACTGCAACACATTTTCCCCATCACTGAGGTGCAGAGACGTACTCCACTGCCTCATCGCATGCTGCAGGAACCTAACGACGACGGGATCAATTTTGTAGAGCTCCAATACCCGGACGAGAAACGAGTGAGGTATGGAGTCATAAGCCTTCCTGTAATCGATGTAGGCCATACTTAGGTTCCGCTGGTTATATACCGCCTGGCCGACTATGGCTGCGTCGATGATGGCCTGGTCTTTGCAGCCATGCGTATTTTTCCTGCATCCTTTCTGCTCTTCTGCGATGATGTGATGCTGTTCGCAGTGAGCAGAAACTTTGGCGGTAATTATGCTGCTCAGTATTTTGTACAGACTCGATAGGCACGTTATCGGTCTGTACTTTGATGGGTTCAATGTGTTGCTGTCTTTCGGGAGGAGGAAGGTGACGCCACGGGTGGCGAATTCAGGAAGGTTGTGTGGGTCACGTAGCACCTTGTTGAAGCACTCAGCTATCTTTGGATGTGCGACGGTCAGCTTCTTGTGCCAAAAGTTCTGGACACCATCGGGGCCCGGTGATGCCCAGTTCCTCAGGTACCGCGAGGCTTCGCGGACATCGTTCTCTCCGACGATGATAGCTGGCATCTCTCCAATTTCACCACAACTCTCCTCCTCCCGTCTTAACCACATTTGCCCGTCGCGATGTTCTACTGGGGTCTCCCAAATACCAGCCCAGAAGTTCGTCACATCGCTAATATCTGGCAAATCTTCGCGGTAGTCGGGCTTCTCGTCGCTAATGTGGTCGTAGAACGCTTTCTCGTTATCTCTGAACATCCGATTTTGTTCCTGGCGCTTTGCAGAGTCAGAGTAACGTTTCAGCCGTTTTGTAAGGACGCTCAATTGCTGTACCAGTGTGTCGAGTTTTTCCGTCAGCTGGTGAGCTCCCAGCTGGCGAAGTTCAGTAGGCCGCACGATCACAGCAACTTGGCGACATAATTTCACCGATCTGCTGCCTCTTTTGTACGCCATCAGTCTTCCAATTGCGGCGCGCTTGTTTAGGATCCGTTGCTCCAATCTCCTTCGCCATGGAGGCTCACGCCTTTCACGGAGATGTTAGAGCAGTCTGCCTCTTGGCCTAATACGGTATCCTAAACTTTTGGCGGTCGCCACAGCAGCACAGTAAACTTTCAGTTGCAGCTCCTCCATGTTCTCAGCATCAACCAAGTGCAGCGGAAGAACGTGCTCGTTCATGAGCTTTACTGCACTTGTCAGCCTGCGGGAATGCTGCAACTTCGGGATCCTGGGGCGCGACAAAGGGTCCGTGTCGCGGAACTGTGAGATCGCCTCGTCGTAATGGAAGACCAGATCGCGTAGTAGTTGTTGATCTGGCTGTGGATCTCCCGGCTCAGAGGGTTGTTGTACTGTGGCCTCCACTGGTGCTGATTCGCGTGCCCCACTCGCGAATGAATTGCTCAGCCGTACTGAACTTCGTCTCGACACATCGCTTGCTCTGCTTGTTCTGGAGCTTAGTTCTCTCTGCACCTGCTGCTTGATCTCGTCGACTTGCGTTTGGGAGAGCATATTGTTGCGTACAATCGCTCTACGCCTCGCGTTCATCGCGTTTTGGTCAAGCCTCCCGACGAACTCTGGATACGCTTCCTCGAACATTGCGAGTATTCGAGGGCGACCGCTCATGTCCGTCTCCAAAGCAGTGCAGATGTAATAGGCGCGGATCACGAATTCGTTCATTTCGTGTGTCCACATGATCCGTCGCCTAGTAGTACCCACAAGTGTGGACGACTGTCGTCTGACAGTCGCAACACGCCTCGTAGGCGCAGCGTTTCGTTGGTGATGTCGATGGCTGCTGTTTCCGTGTGGCGGTAGCTCTTCGGGTTGAACCCGGCTGGTGGCCCGCTCGTGCACCTCGCCCTCCAGCCGCTGGCCGCTCGCTCTTACTCCCGTTCCAGGACCAGCTCCAGTTCGGGGACCCTCCTCGGGCGATCGCATTCTAAGTATTCTTCGTGAACGTAGTTCCATTTTCTGGGTGTATCTCCTTTGCCCGGGAGACAGCGGGTTAGCAAGGCCTCCATGACCCGGGAGGCCTTCCCCGGGAGAGATATAGCGCTCTGACTCGCTCGCACCCCCTCACTTAGCCACTTTCGACACCCGTTCTCGGAGCCAAGACCAGGTGTGTGTTTCCAGTTCACGCCCGATCTAAAAATGTCGTCATATGATCTTCGTGGAGGCGTGAGATAGGAACATTTGAGACCAACAGGTAGGCTCCTACCCTAGTGTTCATCCCCATTTGAGAACCAATTTTTTTTTTTTTTTTTTTTTTTTCTTTAGTATAGTGACTTTCAACACATTTCGGCTGGTTCGTCACTTTTACTTCCATTTTTGGAAGAATGTCGGGAGTGAGAATTGAACTCGTGATCTCTGCGTGAGAGGTATGGATGTTACCACTACGCCAGATCGCCTCCCTCAATTCGTAGTTGCTCTCCGTGATTGACATAAACCAATCAAATTGCACAAAGAACACACAGAATGACGCTTGGGACTAGCAAATCATTCTCGTTGTACAATTTCCGGTGATTCGAACTTTAAATGGTCAATAACGACGTCGGCCACGTCCTTACAGTCACCAGGGGAAGGGAAGGAATGTAAGTATGATATTTGCAGCCCGAAGGCCAGAAGGGTCGCTCGAAAAGGTAACCGAGTAAACTCCATTAAAATTAATCGGACCAGTGATATTCGCCATTATTTATCATACCCACTCTTTATCGAAATCCAATTGTGACGGTAGGGAATTAAACTTGGGAAACCTTGAGGTAACCGAGAAAATTTCTTCAAAATAATTTCATTTTTTATCATGTTTACTCTTTATAGATCTCTCATAGATCTCTAATCGAAACGACGCAAAATTATAAAGGGTGTGTCACATTCAATTGCATCACGGAAAAAACGCTGTAGAAATTCGCCTAGTAGACCGATCCTTTTGAAAATTTTAGACAATAAAATAAAAACTATTAAACAACTTTTGGCATTTTCTTTTATTCATACTTCGAGCCCAAGCCCGTATGCTCGCACCTTCCTCTTTACCCCGTCCATAAGGTTCTGTACAACGTCAGGTTGTAGTTTTTTTTTTGAACAGAAATCCATTTTCTCTTGAAGTCCGCCTCCGATTTGACAACTTTTGGGTTCTTCCGGAGGGCCTGCTTCATAATCGCCCAATATTTCTCTATTGTGCGAAGCTCCGGCGCGTTGGGCGGGTTCATTTCCTTTGGCACGAAGGTGACCCCGTTGGCTTCGTACCACTCCAACACGTCCTTTGAATAGTGGCACGAAGCGAGATCCGGCCAGAAGATGGTCGGGCCCTCGTGCTGCTTCAATAGTGGTAGTAAGCGCTTCTGTAGGCACTCCTTAAGGTAAACCTGCCCGTTTACCGTGCCGGTCATCACGAAGCTCCGCTTTCCGCAAGAGCAGATCGCTTGCCACACCATGTACTTTTTGGCAAACTTGGATAGTTTCTGCTTGCGAATCTCCTCCGGAACACTGAATTTGTCCTCTGCGGAGAAGAACAACAGGCCCGGCAGCTGACGAAAGTCCGCTTTGACGTAGGTTTCGTCGTCCATTACCAGGCAATGCGGCTTCGTCAGCATTTCGGTGTACAGCTTCCGGACTCGCGTCTTCCCCACCATGTTTTGCCTTTCGTCGCGGTTAGGAGCCTTCTGAACTTTGTATGTACGCAGGCCCTCCCGCTGCTTGGTCCGCTGGACGAATGAACTTGACAAATTCAGCTTATTGGCGACATCCCGGACCGAACTTCTCGGATCACGTCTAAACTGCTTAACTACGCGCTTGTGATCTTTTTCACTGACGGAGCATCCATTTTTGCCGTTCTTCACCTTCCGGTCGATGGTTAGCTTCTCGAAGTATCGTTTTAGTCCCGATGTGACAACTCCGGATTCTCGAAATGAGTGCACAGGATTAATTCACGACGCTCTTTTTCGTTCGACGACATTTTTCCAAATTTACGAAAAATTGACAGTGAAGCATGGCCAACGTGATCTATACACTCTTATCTGATTATAAGCGACGGCTGAAGATATAATTCCTAAAAATTAAATTTCTACAGCGTTTTTTCCGTGATGCAATTTGATGTGACACACCCTTTACTTGGGAAACCTGACAAGGTAACCGAGAAAATTCCTTTAAATTAATAGGACCAGTGATATGCGACGTCATATATCATGCCTACTCTTTATCGAATTCCATTCGCGACGGTAGAATATTATTCTTGGACAACTAAAATCAGTGATTTGATTCAAAAAAAAAAAGGTTTGCAAGCCATTGATCTGACTAGGATCTGATTACAACACAAAACGATTGTTATGAATGAAATTCATAACTGGAATAAAACTTTAATGTAAAACGCCTTGAATCCTTCAGTATCAGTGTCGTCATCTCATACTCTCATGTATCATGAATCTCATAATCCTGAACATGGTAGCCAGAAATTTTTTTTGAAATTTTAATATTCATCTAGACCCAAGATTCTCAGAGTGGTGTCGATATCAGTTTCCGCGAAATCAACTGCAACTGATTTTGGGAGTCGACGAGGTCTTAAAAGCAAACACTATTAATTAACACAAATTCTCTCAAGATATTGTATAAGCTATGTTACGTTAACTAACTTGTTATAACAATAACTAATATTTTAGTAGGAAGTATTATTGTTTTACTTTTCAAATACTCAACAAGTTGCTGAGCGTGCACAAGTTCGAACAAGATAATGTGTTTCATCGTTCAAGTTATCCAGGCTAGGGTGGCAACGATAATGGTCATGTCAAATTTCAAAAACTCATCATGTACATTTTGTTTATTGGCCCTAAAAATAATCTATGCAAAGTTTCAGCTCAATCGGACATGATTTAGGGGTGTCTCAAAGTTCTCAAAGTTTAGATTTTTTTTCGATTCCAAATGACGTAAAAATGCATAAAACGTCGAGATTGGATGTTATCTCGAAAAAAAAAATGTTTGGCCGAAAATCGACTTTTCGGGACTTAGCCTAAGTGCCAATAAATCAAAACTTTGTGTGCTTTGAGGCACTCCTAAATCATGTCTAATTGAGCTGAAATTTTGCACAGGTCATTTTTAGGGCCAATAAACAAAATGTACTTTAAATTCGATAATTATTTTTTTCCATACCTTCATTGCCTCTCAGGCTAAGTCCCAAAAGGTCGATTTTCGGCCAAAAATTATTTTCCGAGATGACACCAAATCTCGACGTTTCATGCATTTTGAAGTCATTTGGTATCGAAAATAATAGTTCGCTTTTCCAAGTTTCCGAGGATCAAAAATCAAAGCTTTGAGCGCTTTGAGGCACCCCTAAATCATGTCCGATTGAGCTGAAACTTTGCATAGATTATTTTTAGGGCCAATAAACAAAATGTACATGGTCGGTTTTTGAAATTCGATGATGAATTTTTTTCCACATATCGATTGCTACCCTAATCCAGGCACGTTTTGACTTCCCCTGTATTTGACACACATACGCGATTTAACACGAAGAAAGTCATGATCGAATTTAAGTCTAAACATGCTTCTGATATATTACTGATGCAAATGAACTTACAATCTAAAAGCGAGCTTGTAATTGATTTTAGATAGTAAGTTCATTTGCGTTCTGAAATTCGTTGGATAATACACTCATATATTAATTTAATTCAAGAGCTTACATCACATTGATAGAAAATCTCCAGATTCATCTATCACACAGATTTTATTATTCTTTTACCTTTAACTTACCATTTCCATGTGTTTTTTTTTTTTCAAAAATGAGTTACCATCTTAATTATTTGTAAATAATTTGTATTAATAATTAAACCTCATATTTACTTAATTTTATGTCCATTGATTAATGAGAAACTATTGTTAATTATATTTATTTGATGAACAAACTGCACTGTTTGAAAATTTGGTAGGTGTGTTGTATGAATAACAAAAAACTAGTAGTAGATTTTTTTAAAGAAATTTGCCTATAGGGGTTCGGAGGTATCATTTCATTCTGGAAAAGGGGTCTCTTGTCCAAAATAATTTGATAATCTCTGATCTAGACGAGTTTCATGCCAACTCGGCTGGCCATTGGCAACTCTATCTCAGATTGCAATGAATCGTTGTGGGTGTCATTTAAGGGGATAGTTTACTATGAACATCATAAATTTATGTGATTTTCCAACGAGAAAATAAATTACTGTGATCAATCTGATATCACAGTTTTATTAGATGTATATTACTTACCAAACAAAAAAATATATTGGTATCAATTGGACTGCCCCCTGAATAGCCGCAACCGGTTTGTTGAACCCTTGCAGCCAAAACCTTATAAACTGGTGGGAGTTCTACAAGTTTTTCTATTGGACCGATTTCAATCAATGATTTTTTTACGTAATCTTAGTTATATTTCCTGTCATTGTACGTAATATTTTTTCATAATATTGATTTTTGTCGAAATGGCGACATTTTTTGTAAAAAAAATGCGTTTTTATTTCAAAAATCGAGACAAAAACATTCACAAACATTTTATCTTTCAAAATATCAAAAAATTTCTACTGACGATGAACAGAAATTTAGTCGAGAATCTGGGGAAATATATTTCATCAAAATCGGATGGACCGTTCCGGAGGTACAACTCCCACCAGTTTGCAGTTTCAAGAAAAATCGCGTTTTGAATTTTGGATCCGCGCTCCTTACGCAAAGACTTAGGTCCACTAATCGGAGCATCGGAGCATCAGACATATATGGGACGAAAACTACAGTAAAGTAGACATCCTAGAAAACATTTTAAACCAGATATATTTTTTAATTTTTCAAGTTTCCATAGTGTACTACCCCTTAAACAACATTGCACACTTGAAATCTACAAAAAAGAATTGGACTACTTTTTGAAAAGGACCAAAGTTGTTTTTTTAAAAAAATATGATATAAAAACTAAAAGTCCTAAAAGAATTTGTTGCAAGAATAAAATGTAGGAAATTGTTTAAATTTTCATAAAAAATATCAATTTTTTTTTAAAGACTAACACTGAAAAAAATATTTAAAAAAATGAAATTAATTTTTCTCTAAAACTTTTTTTATTTTCAAAAACCGTATATAAATGACCCATACAATTATCAACAAGTCACCTATACATTGGAAGATAGGGACTTTTATAGGAAAACTATTTTTCCAACAACAATTTTTTCAAGTTTTCTGTGAAAACCTAAAACTAATCTCTATTTTGTCAAGATAACGATATAGTGTATTCGAAAAAGATTTAGATCTTATTCAAATATGGACCTTTGTTGAAGATGTTTATTTTGTATCTTCTATAGTTTCTGGAAGATTTATTTATTATTAGAGCATATATTTCTGTATAGAGACTCTCGAAAAAATAATGTTTTACCCGTAAAATGTTTTGTATGCAAATTCTCGAGTTTTGTTAGTTCTTGGCATGTTTCTGAATAGAAGAAAGTTTGCCGAACATTTAAATCGCATGCGTTCACACATACAAATATAACGAGTAAAACCTCAGTAGTAGGCTGACCAAACGTACCGTCGATGGGGGTGAAAATGGGTTATGAGGATGAAATTAGTTCAAAAATGGAGAATGTAATAGGAGACATATTATGCAACTTCCAATGGATAACACTTAACTGTATTACTAATACTTATTATTTATTAATTCATCATAGTTTGATGTGTAAATAGCCATCAAATAACACCTCAGAAAAAAATCTCATGCCCAGCATAATACAGAACTACTAAAATTGTAAATATTGGATAGAATTATTCTTTAAAGTCTTGCCAGATGAGTCATTACTGATTTTGAACATCAATTTTTTTTTCCATTCGAATTTCTGTATTTTAGAAATAGTTTCGGGATGAATACCTATGCAACTAGACAACGTCTATGCGATTAGAATCAAATTTTTATACATGTGTGATATTTCATGTGGCTTCAAATTGATATATCGATCATCTGAATCGGCCCGGTAGTATAAAAGTTATTAATTAAAAAAAAATTGGAAAAAAGGGAAAAATGATTTTTCGAACTATCGGTTAATTTTGAAAAATCATAACTCAATAACACAAAATAATGTAACTCTGAATTTTGGATATGCTATCTAAAATATCTTAGCTTTCAAGAAAAAATATAAAAAAATATATCGTCCGTGGTTCCGAGACAATGTGAACTATAAAAAAAATACAATCAATAATTTCAAGACCAAAATCCAATATTTCTGCAGGTATAATATTTTTCCGAAAAGATGCTAGCTAATTGGCTTTAATTCGATATGTCGATCATCAGTGCAGTAGTTCAAAATTTATGAATTTCTAAAAAAGTAATGTTTTGAAAAAAATGATCTTCCGGACCACACTAAAATAGAAATGTTTTTTTTTATCCCAACAGTATATTTTATTAGGCTCATTTAGCAATTCAGCTGTAACAGAGCCGAATTCATTCGTGTACATTTTTTATCTTAAGATAACTTTTGTTTTATATAACACTGTTACCATTTTGAGGCGTATGAGTATCGATGAAGTTTGTTTTTTCAATTGCCGTTTTGAAAGAATCGTATTTCAGTTTTTGAATGCATTTTTCATTGCAGGCTTTTTATAATTTTTTTAAATATTTTCCGCCAAAATTTTGGCATAACAGAACATATTTTTGTAGGAGTTACTATTCTTCTTCCTCAAAGAGAGGAGATCCTTCATAAGTCAATACCTTCACATCCCCAAATGTTCGTTGAACTCTTGAGGGGTGCTAGCAACCTCAAAGATTATTCTGCTCGAAGTCCCTTATATATCAAACATTATGTCAGTGTTCTAACCCTAAATCTTCGAAGAGAGAACATCAATTAGCACTAACAATTAGTCCCAATATTCACATAACACCAAAACCATTTCCAACTAATCGATCGCGCGCAGCATTATCCGACATTATCGTAGCCTATATTACCAGTAGGGAGAAAAAACTTTCCCATCTACCTCTAATGACAGCAGAAACTGCTTCCTAATTGACCAGTGCGGACATAACAACTTTCTTGACCTCGTTTCCATTCAGCGCGCAAGAAGAGAAACCATTTTTGTCACTATCCCAAACCCAGCAGAAAAATCAATATCAAGAAGAAGCCACCCCGTATATTGACCACTTTAAGGCTGCAATCGCCCCCCAAACAAGACAGCAACAACAAAAAATCTAATAAAATCGAACGACCAAACCATCGAACCGTTTCCGGTCATCATTAAGGCATTTGTTTTCCTTCTCTTTTGCCACCGAAAAAAAAACTAGGGTAAGGGAGTGAGGTTCGTCCATGTGTCTCTCATCCGGAACGAGCCTTCCGTTTTAGTCCATTCCCGGCCCCCGAAACCACACCAAAACTTCCAGTATGCGCCACGAGTCGGCCGCTTGTTTCCGCCTGGGTGGAGGTGGAAAACTCCAGCTCGAAAGAAAATGGAGGATTTGCATCAGCATGGAAGTCTATGAAATGAGCG
The DNA here is from genome assembly GCF_029784135.1 of Toxorhynchites rutilus septentrionalis. NCBI lineage: Eukaryota > Metazoa > Arthropoda > Insecta > Diptera > Culicidae > Toxorhynchites > Toxorhynchites rutilus. The sequence continues at coordinate 14,000,492 of NC_073745.1, read as the reverse complement.
GGATAAACAATGAACATAATAAAGATAAAAAAAAATGCGGCGCTTTGCCACCGAGCCCACCAAAGAAAAGCTCCACAGTTTAAGCTCAACGTTGCATAAGCGAAGTATTTTGGACAGCATGGAAGCCAAATTTGCGTAAGCGGAGCGAAAATCGGCAACAGAAAGTGGAAAGCGGCGGCCGTCGCGCGGATATTTTATATTCGGAGGGCCACGTTATGCTTCCGCTCGGTGGTTCTGTTTTTGTCAGCTTGCTGTCATTGTTTATCGAAGCGAGCAGTTCAAGAATGGGGAATCCTTGGTGGGTTATAAGCCTGGGGAGAACGTGACGACCGCTTGGCGCAAACACAAATACCCCGGCGAAACCCATGAGATCGTGGTGGATTGTTTGAGCTTGCATTTTAGATAGCGCGAGAACAATGCGAAAATGTTTGGGCGTTTTGGATTCCTTCCCCCTCTCCCCTCGTTCGGCGGCAATACTGACCCACTTCTTTGTCCTCTTGGCTCGATTTAAAGTGTTCTTTGGGGTGATTCCAAATAACTATGCGTTGTTAGAGGGTAAATTCCCGACAACGCTTTACTGATCCAATTCTGACCGTTATCAAAGTGTCTTTCACGGTACCCGCTAGCGGAATACAACCGAAACGAACTAAATTTCCGATGAGAACGCTCCAATGAACCCAAAAATATATTCCAAACTGCACTTCAAAGTTCTATTTACCTCAATCCGAAAAACGTTTCTCGCAGCGGTAATCGATGGTAGATGAATTACAAAACCAATAGGCTCCCACCCACGATGGGGTGGGTGATTAGGGAATAGTGTACACGATAGTATTAATCCCCGGAAACGGTCCGCCGTCAAATGGACCGGGCATTCATATCTAACGATTTCCAATTCTGATTGCAACTAATCCCGTCGAAACGAGTTTCGTTAAATTCATTCAAATCCACAAACCACCAAAGCCCTCATTTATTCCGAATGAATGCAATTGCAGTTATAGCACTCGCGGGACGTCATGCGAATTGCGCGGAATTATTATTCATTACCATTTCCTAGCGGGGGTGGGCTCGAATTAATCGCACACATAGAATAACAGTCAGCCCGGAAGTGGATCAAATGGTATAAATATTTTTGCGGACTCGCGGGCTCCGGGAAGTCCTCAACGTGGGAATTGGTTCTGTTATTGCGAAAGCCGAGGATATCACCGGGCAATCATTGCGGATATTCCGGGCGGAAGTTGTGCCATCGGATAGTGCGTATCCATCGGCGGTCACAAATGAGAGTGTGATGAAGATTTAGTTTTATAATTTATGAAGCTTTATGCATTAGTTGATCTCCCTCAACGTATAAGTAAACGAATAATTTCAGGATAATTTCGTTGAGAGGTGAATCATCCTATCAAATCAATAAATGGATGCTCAAAGTCAAAAAGAAAATATTGATTGAATAATTTTTAAGGTCAGCAAACATGATCAACGAGTGTTGAGAATTTCTAATGCATCCTAATTGTTGATAGTTTGAGGAAAAATACAAAAAAAGGACATTTCTGGTCAATCGCTAGCCAAAAAAAGGTCTAGTTGTTGACAGTAGAGATCTGAGTTTAGTGTATTGCACTAAAACAATAATTTTAAAAAATTAAAAAAATATTTCAAAATAAAAAAAAAACATGAGTTGCACTCATTTAGTTGTTAAAGTATCAGCACCATAAACATCATTCACAATTTCAGCGCTCTGACCTGAATATGCGCCTCTATAAAAGAAAAAGTGTGAAATGTACCGAATTTTCTTTTTGCTTACATTCATAGTTCACACCCCGTAACTCACAACTGAAAGTAACAAGCAAAAAAACAGCAAAATATTTTTTTTAATGTGAAATGTCACCTTCACAACGAGTATAACTTGAAATTAAATGATTGATCTTACGCGAGATATTGATCACCGAGCCAGCTACCGAGAAAATAATGGACTACTTTTTCCCCAACCAAATGTTATCGGGGGCATATTTATCACGATCTTCGGGAAAATGTGAATATTTCCGATATATTTAATTATTTTCAAAACAAGTAGAGGAACTGGTACAAATTCGGTACCCCGTGGGTAATTTGGTACCCACCCGGATCTCCGGCGGTAATGAGCGCACTCTGGTGGTGAATAAAAAAAAGTGTTCTAGTAATGTAGTAACAAACGTCAGATGCCAAAAACCCATAATATCTGTGTTTCTTAAAAATAAATTCAAGTTTTGTTGTTTTTGAAACCTTGAAAATTTTTCATGTGCGTCTTTTGAAAAATCATTAAAAACTATCACTCACTTCTATGCTCCGAGCCAAATCAAGATTTTTGAAATCGGTTTGCAGGGAAATGTCCGCAATAGATCCCTTCATAAACTGACGTAATGTGAAGAAATTCCGAGCATTAGCCAAGAGCTAAGTCCAAAAAAACAAAATGGAGTACCGAATTTGTACCAGTTCCTCTACTGACGGTAGGGCCACTAAATGTTCATTGAGATTTTCATTGAAAGTTATCCGTAAGCGTTTGTTGGAAAATTTTTAAGCGAAAATTTTTAAAACATGGCTTTTGTGAAAAATTAATCAAGCAGTTTTTTTTCATTATTTTGCTGTGCACAAAAACGTATAGAAATTCACTGGTTTCTTTCACTACAGTCATTCAAATTACAATTCATAAGTTTGAGATAAATTTGTATAAATTTGTAGGGATTGAATGTAGGTCGTGATTTCATTCGCGTGATATCTCGGCTTATGTCCAATCACTACAACCTAAACGCGCATCTCATTGGGCTCGCAGCAAACAATCTTTGTGATTGTGGCGATGGCTACCACGACATCGAGCATGTTGTCTGGTCGTGTATCCGGTTCCATGCTGCTCGCTCTCAGCTTTCTAGAGCACTGAGAGCACAAGGCATACAATCGGATATCCCCGTCCGGGATATCTTAGGTAGCCGTGATCCTGATCTTCTGCTTTATCTATACCTGTTCCTCAGAAACGCCGATGTCAACGTTTAATGATGTTTTCTTCGTTGTGTCCCCGTTTCATATCCCTCCTATCCGATCGATAAACTTTTACTTAGTCGCGGCAATACATACACACACTCTTTACAGATACACGGGCCAAAGGTTGTGCAGTCCACTGAACATTCAACAAGAGCCAAAGGTTGTACCGCTCATGACAACTCTACACGAGCTGATGATTGCGCCGGCTAGTGACCATTCTATCCTGGATTCCTCGAGTCGAGAAAGACGCACCGCGCTAGATATGAGGTACAGACTAGGGGGGCGTTGCTGATTAATGGTCAGCTGCATCCCAATAGGAAGTATCCCGTGTCGGGCACAGGTACAGAACATCGAAGACTGCAACATACCAATTATGAGAACACTTGTAATACTAACCTCGAGCCAACCGCGAGTAATCGGTTACATATTACTAACATAGTTGTAAGCAAACATTGTCGAAATATTGAACTCCCGGCCCCGTTAGGCTGACGCCATATGAGCCTTAATAAAAATATATATTTTAGATAAAAAAAAGTTTGAGAATACAAAATTCGTTTCCATTCCATTCCATCCATTCAGATTATTTTCTTTTAAAATTTAATTTCATTTCATTCATCTAATTGAAGGAGTAGTTGTGTCTTTCAAGTTTGTCATCTGTCCAGGTTAGATTAATGTGCCCAAAAACTCTTAAAATAGTTACCAATGCGCTGATTTCACAAATCATGAACTTCAATATGTCGCATGATGGGATTTGGTTCTGGTCAAGAAGAGGCCACTTCTCTCGGAATTTTGCTCCGGAACATATCCAGGTTGCATCAATGAGGACATTTTGACTTCGCCTGCTGTCACCGCCTTTTAATTTTAGATGAATAGTTGAGATCAGTTCTTGCGCCCAACCACTTTATGTAAGTTCGAGTCAATTTGAACGTAAAAAAACTTCCCCGACAAAATGGGACAAGAAACAAACACTGATGAAGTTAACAAACAATACCCAACAACCAAACAAAACGATCCTTTTCAGGGGAAAATCTGTAAATGTAATTTTTCAGATATATCCAAAGTCAGCAACAGATAGCCTAACGGAATCCTACGTCAACTATGCGGTCGTGTCGCGGACACAACCCTCCTGTGACTTTTTTTTGAGCATTGAAAACACAAAACGGCTCCCGAACGCTAGAATGAAGGGAGCAGGAAAAAGGTCACCATACAACAAAATTGTCAACTTTGTGCCACCTTTCATTTGACACTACTAAACGTTGGGCAGGTAGTGCCATTCCCGAGAGGGTGGAGGTCAGTTCAGGTCCACCGGTGGGATTAGGACTACCTTGCAGAACTTCGAAAGCTTTCACAATATAGAAACTAGGGTGGGTTTGGGAATATGACGCATTGTACATATTTTGCACGGCTCACAGAAGTACGTACATAATGTCGTATGTGACAATTTTCTTCGTCGATTGAGAATACTTTTAGTTTTTTTTTTCACAAGTATTATGAATTCCATACAAATTCAGACAATTTGGGAGATTTCTACCGATACTAGTACGAGAACCGAAATAACATACGTGTGTAGACATTTAGGTACTTGAGACGAACCTGATAAAGTATACCCGGGATACCCGTTAGAAATCCATTTAAAGAATTTATTAAAACGAATGCTCTTCAAAGTATTGTCCGTCGCCAGATGCGTTCTCTCATTTAAAAAAAATACTTTGAAAAAAAAAACTTTTTCGAGGCGGCTTAGAACTATTCGACATATGATTTAATTTAACAAGAAGATTTCGAACGATTATAACTCGACTTTTTGTTAATAGATCGCAATAATGTTTGTATAAATTGATTGGTAATATTTCTACACATCGATAACAATAAAAATGTCATATAGAACGGTTTTGCTTGATACAACGGAAGCCTGAAGGGTAGCAAAACATTGCGTTGCAAGTCGCTCCCCTGTGTGATTCTCCAGCTAGTCAATATGGATATACAGGGTAACTTCGATATAACGTACATTTTACTTTCAAAATTGTACGTTGTATCGAATCATACGTTATATCGAAGCATAATAAAAAACTTACAAACGTAGCCTATAATACATTACTGCGTTGCTGTTTCAGTAAAGTTGATGAATAAATTCAATTAAAAGACGAAGCCAGACTTTTTCATGATGTTTCCCTTCGTACTGTTGATTCAAACTTCATTCATTTAGAATCTGGAATTACAAAACCAGCTGTATTTCGGGACTGATGAAAGCTACAAAACATGTTTCAGCATCATAATACAAATAATTCATTATTCTTTCAGAAAAAAAAATATTCCAAAAATTTTTCCTTTACATATTGGAAACGTGTACGTTATTCGAGGTAAAATGTACGTTATAACGAGGGTACGTTATATCGAAGTTTCCCTGTATTTAGCTGATCCAATTCGATCATCCTTGACAAAGTTTCCTTGAGAATTTTTGAATCATGTGACCGAGCGTTGTTGTACAGCAACATCACTTTATCATGGTTTACGATATACTGGGGACGTTTGAGCTGGTCCCAATTACATTATTTGTTTTTGATTACGTTTTCAGTTGACGTTCCCGTTGTGATAATTTGATTGAGCTGGAGTAACTAATAAGAAAGCCAGTCCCACCAGATCCTTCTGCACTAGCTTCTTGTCATGAATTTTCGGATTGACTGTTAAAGATGTATATTGGGATGTTTGCCCTGAACGCACATCATAATTTTAATACACTGCGTTTCATAACTATTGTGCTGTGCTGTGCAAATCAATGCACGAAGCAACATGTTGGACCATGTATCGTCAAGCGTCAGGCTCATAAAGTGAATGACTTCAAGGGACACGCTCAACATTTGCTTTCTCTCTCATTCCCATATTCACAGGCTAATATATCCTGGAAGACACAGCGCATAGCATAACTACTACTATCTCTTTCACGCTCTTGCTGTACATAACGACAGAATAGAAATCGATCACTAGCTTGTAGTGATTATTTATTTTAAAAAGGAACCTGCGAATTGGCCACTATAGAACCACTCATTTTTTCTGAGTTCCCAAGGATATGTAAGAAGTCAGTTGAATTGAAGTATATAGTGTAGAATATACAGGGAAACTTCGATATAACGTACCCTCGTTATAAAGTACCCTCCATATAACGTCACTCGATATAACGTACACATTTCCAAAGTGTAAAGGAATTTTTTTTTCAATATTTTTTTCTGATAGAACAATGAATTATCTGTATTGTGATGCTAAAACAAGTTTTGTACCTTCAATCAATCCCAAAATACAGCTGGTTTTGTGATTCCGGATTCTAAATGAATCTAGTTTTAATCAACAGTACGAAGGGGAACATCATGAGAAAGGCTGGCTTCGTCTTCTGATTGAAGTTATTCATTAACTTTACTAAAACAGCAATGCAATTATAGACTACGTTTGTGAATACTTTATTATGCTTCGATATAACGTACAATTCGATACAACGTACAATTTTGAAAGTGAAATGTACGTTATATCGAAGTTTACCTGTAATCACTATCTTCATTTAAATGGCTGGCCATTTGAACTTTATTTTTGTGTTCAGGTGCGAATCATTCAAATTCATTCAAAATTTCTGTGTTTCATAATTATAGAACCAGATGGATAAACTCTCACTCCTTTACAAAATTAACGTCAATTTCACATGAATTACAATAAGTTTCTAATTCGTAGGTCATCTTTAGTTCTCAATCAGATCAAATAACTCATTCGGGGTGGTTTTGATCAAGCTGCGCCATGTTGTAGTGTGTATCTCGTTCTACGCAGAGGATACTGCTCGTTTAAGCTCTTCAAATCACTTATACTGCTTGTAAGCTGCATCTACATCTGCATCTACTATTCGTATGATCACTCCTCATAAGTCCTTGATAGGGGTTTGATCTGTTAAACAAGCTGACAAGTCCAGAATATGAAGCTCCTATTCAATAAACCATGCCATGAAATTCCGGATTTTATGAATTGATACAAAATTACCCAATTATTTCTTCATTTTTGATGCAAAAACAGAAGAGAAATGATTCTGAAGTTCTTCGTTGCACTTCTGACTGTTCTGATTCGTGTTGATGGCCAGTCATTTAAATGAAGATAGTTATTATATTCTAAGCTATATACAGCGCGGACTCGATTATATAGTTTTCTTTTTTTTTTCACTGTATATAATCGAGTCAAAAAAAACTAGAAGTGGGTTATATCTTTGATATAACCGCAAAGTGGAGGTAGGACTCACGTTGACTTAGCAATAAATAAGTAACAAGCATATAAATCTTAGACATCTCATCTTTCGAATAAAGTGATTATCATACGACTTCGTTTAGCCGGAAAAGAATTATTAACGCTCAGAGGCGGAATCGATTCCTCCTCGGAAATACCCAGCGCAAATAGTACCCACTACCCAAGCCCCGACACAATTAGAATCATCGTTGATCCGGGGCAGGATTATTAACACTTGAGAAGGAATAGATTCCTCCTCGGAAATATACAGTAAAAATAACACCCCCTTCCCAACAATTCCAACTTACCTATGACGACGATCGATTGCAGCATTCGTAAACAAATATTGATATGTAACACAAGTGGACTTCAATAATATCCATTACACCATATCATATCGTGATCTTCACTATCAAATCCATAGTCAATGGCACCCATGGTATCGAATTATCATCGATACCACGGTTTTCGCTAGATGCTCCGTTAGGTCCGACTGCAGAGGAGAAATAGAATAGAAAAACGACAAACGGGAGAAAGAGAAAACTTCTGCATTTTATTTTTCGAATAATGTGATTATCATACCACTTCGTTTTGCCAGAAAGAGATTATTAATTCTCAAAGGAGGAATCGAGTCCTCCCAGGAAATACTCAGCGCAAATTAGAACCGACTATCGATTGCGGCCGTCGTACACAAATAATTTTATAACTCAGTTTTCATCAAAGTGATTTCTTCGATTTGGTGAAATATCCCCTATCATATTTGTATTCGTCATTATCAAATCCATAGTTAATGGCGTCCATCGGTATCGAATTATCATCGACACCACGATTTTCGCAAAATGCTTCTTCCAGTTCGGCCTTCAAAAGCTTTTCTGAACTCTAATCCATCAAATTTGATGTCCCTGAAAAGGGCCGTTGATTATATGCTAAGCTACTAAGATAATAATGACGAAAGCGGAAGCACGGCTGTTCAAGCACGATACGACGGGCCAGCTGGATTTTCTTGGGCATGATGTGACGCGTTTTGCGTGGCTTAGCACACAAATTGGTATCTTCGAACAGGCTGACTAAATATGCCTCGCTTGCCTCCTGCAGTACCATGACGATGGAAAACTTTGGAAGCGCAAGTCGGTTTTGAAGTCCTGGACAATTCCACGAACCAAACGCTGCAAAGGTAGCTTACGGATCAGCAATTCGGTCGACTTCTGATAGCGACGAAATTCACGGAAAGAGACGGTTCCCGGTCGGTAGCGATGTGGCTTCTTCACAACTCCTGTGGCTGGCGCGCTTTTCCGAGCTGCTTTCGTGGTGCCTTACCACCGGTAGATTTACGAGCTGTCTGCTTGGTCGCAATGAAATGAGTCCTCAAGATACGAGAGCAGAGGTAGAAATGAACGAAACCAAAGGAAGCGTCATGTTTTATACCCATCCGTTCGGTTCAACTGCAGAAGAGGAATTGGAAAAGAAGACCATAATGCATAGGCGTCTGAGTGCGACCGTCCTTATCTCACATCGCCGCATCAACTGAATGGATTTCCAGAGCGTATTTAGCGAGTTTTTATACAGTTTAAATAACGGGTCAATAATTAACAATCATATAACTCGTGGACATTTTGTCCTCCGAATGAAATGATTATCATACCACTCCGTTCAGCCGGAAAAGATGTATCAACGTTCAAAACCTTGCAGTCCAGCGTCACTCTCTCGTTTTCGAACTTTGAACTTACACCTCGGTACAGAAATGAAAGACGTAGTCCTACGTCAAAAAGAATGGTTCTATAGTTGTGAAATGCAGTGTATGTAACCAGTTGCATTTTACTGGGAGATGTTCTCATTTGTTTGACTAACAGTCATTGAAAATATTCCAATTTTGTTGACGGGTGTGTTAAATGCTGTATTTTGCTATCGCTTGTAGTTTTCCCGGTATGAGATTTTATGTACATTCCCAACGGAATTACGAGTTGAATGCTACCAAGAAATTAAAAATCTGTTGAAAAATAATCTGATACTGTCTCATTCTTCTTGTATATACCCTATATGGCGTTCAGTATAAATGAAACCATCGTGCGCTCGGAAATCTCATTCTGATATTTTTTTATTGTCCCTGTTTTTCGATTTACAGCCTTATCGAATCTCCTGAAAGCAATACATAATCAATAACCTAATTACGAATTCGACAAAGCAGATTAAACACCGCAATCGTATGCCAACTGCCCCTTTTGGTTGGTATGTCGTTAATTACCGTAAGTACTAATTGCCGTTTAATAAATCATCAATTTTGCATTTATTGCTGGTGGAAACTATTCTAATTTTTGTTTGCGAAATTAATAAAACGAGCACACGTTGGACCATAAGCAGAAACGTCACTCGACTTCACAAAAGATGAAACTGACCAAAGCATAATTTCCAATGTCTTCAAATAAATAGTTCAGTTCGCAAAGGGTGGAGTACCCATCGAACGGAATTGTTCCTGAAAATTCAACGAATTACCGGATGAACTTTCCTAAATCACACCGATGTGGGTTTGTGGGTTTAATTTCCCGAAACCGCTGCTGATTGTATATTTATTCTCCGTCCGAATCTCCTTTCTCGAAAGTAACGATCAAGTCCGGCGAAAAAAAAAAGGAAAAAGTAAAAGATGGACAAATGGAATCGCCCCTTCGGATATTGCACAATGCAAAGATTGAAAATGGACTCAGGGAAGCAATAATTTCCCGGAAAGTCTTTCTAAACACCGTTTTCGGACTCGGCGTGGTTCGCAGAACCGTCGGCAGATTTAGGAAGACCTTGCTAGCACCCCGGTAACCGAATCCTTGCAGACCAGCGTCCAGTGGAGAACACTCGACAGCAGCGGCAGCAATAATAATAATAATAATAATAGCCAGCCAAGATGCCGCCTGCCGTCGTTGAACCGTTTGAAATTTTCAAGAAGCCAAGTCCATGAAAAGTTATTGCCCGGCGGCTGGGCAACCTTTTCACTTTTTATATGCTTTCGCTTCTCGCCACTTTCCGAAATGGACGAAAGAATCTTACCTTCCCAGCCTGCGTCGAGGAGCGTCGCCACGAGCGGGATTTTCTTCGGGCGTCTTTCCGGGGGAGAGAGTTACGCCTGCCGAAGTTTAAATTCAATTTCACCTCAGTTCTTGCTGTCCGTGATGGACCGTATTGAAAATTATAGGGGTTTAATATGGTTCGGTGAGCAATAAATTTTGAATACCTTCCCGTCGTATGGGGTCGAGAGTAGATTTTTTCGTCATTCAGATCCCTAAACGTACAACAGCTTACCGATTCAAATTAACAATTCGGGTCTATTGATCAAATATGCTCTAAGTGCTGCTCCGAAAATTTTCGGCTGGCGTGGCGTAAAATCCGATTCAACTGGTTAAACACAATCATCCGAGTCAATAATCACGCAATAAAGCCGAAAAGACTTACCTTGAATATTCTGGCCGGCCGGGACGGAAAGCGAGAGTTGAACTGACCGCAGAGAGCAGCATGGAAGAAGGGATTAAATTTCCTAAGCTGTTTCCTCCACATCAGTCGAAGAGCAAGCGTGAGAGCAGAGTGCTTCCAGCGAGGGCTCCTCGTCTAAGACGTTCAATAATCTCATCAGCTACAGCAGATTCCCCAGCTGCGGAAAAGCCAAGAGGATTTAATTATCAATGCGGCAGAAAAGGGGAAGATTTTCTCCGGCAACAACAGTACGGCTCCACACGTGAAGATAACACATCCAAAGGCCCCAACGCCACTACTACGGGATGGGCTGCCGGCCCGCCGGCTGGCTGGTGAAATGTGAATACTCTTTCGAGGTTAATTAATAACTTGGATGCGTCGGGCGTTAGAGTGCTTTGGATGCCCACCAATGTTGGGAGTGCACGAGATTTAATCTTCTATTTTTCACGGTGGATGGGATTCCTTTTCTATGAATAATGCTTTAATGAGACAATTTTCTATACACTGCTGGGGTAATTTAGTGAATGGAAAATTGATTTGGGATAGCAAATGAAATAGTTTTCTGAACAAGCACTCATTTGGAAAATATCTTTAGGGGCGGATAATTTTATAGATTAAGTTTTTGCGACATTCATTAGATTTAGATTCACATTCTATTCATATTTCACATCAGAGATGTCATACAGCCCAAATATGCATGGTTGACGTAACCACCAACACTGGAATACGCCTTTTTAGTTGTTTTAGCTGAATCATTATGACTGTGAACAATTTATATTATATAGCACTAGCACTAGCTGACCTGGCAAACTTCGTCCCGCTCAAAATTTATTTTATGTTATCAAAACCTTCGAACATTCACGTTTTCTTACTAAGCGCAAGTGCATGAGTCCAATCGCAGAACTGTTCATTGATTGATCTTCCAATCGACCCCGTTGAATTTACCTTTTACTACAAAATTCTTAGTACTTCTACCAAAACTCATCATTATTATATCAGATTATTTTCAGACACAATTCTCGTTCAAGATTTTTCAACCACTTGCAAATAACATGTTTCTCCGTTACATGGAATAAATGATTGATACAGAAAACATGGTAGAATAAAGACAGACCCCTTTTCTCTTCTCCCCTCAGAGAGGGAGGAGGAGTATCTATTCACCATAGAAACGTCCCCCTAATATTATCACATGCCAAATAAATTTGGCTCCATTTGCTTGATTAGTTTTCGAGTTATGCAGAAATTCGTTTTTCATTTGTATGACAGCCCCCTAAGAGAGGGGGAGGAATATCTAACCACCATAGAATAATTTATTGCACCCTAAAACCTCCACATGCGAAATTTCGTTTCATTTACTTGATTTTTTCTCGAGTAATACAAAAATTTGTGTTCCATTTGTATGGCAGCCCCTTCTAAGAGAAGGGGGGGGAGGAGTATCTAACCACCATAGAAACATTTATTGCACCCTTAAACCTCCACATGCCAAATTTCGTTTAATTTGCTTGATTAATTCTCAAGTAATGTAGAAATTTGTAATTCATTTGTATGGCTTGTATTTGTATGGTCATAACTATTGATCTACTGGCCCGATTCAGATGATCGATATATCAAATTAAAGTCAATAAGCTAGTCTTGTTTGAAAAAATATTACTCTCTGAATAAAAATGGATTTTGTTTTCTTAATTATTGATTATATTTGTTTTCTATAGCTTACATCGTTTCGGGACCAAGAGCGCCATATTTTTAATATTTTTTCCTGAAGGCTGAAGTTTTTTCACATAATACATCCGAATATCAGAGAGGTTTTATTTTTCGTTTTTAAGTTATGACTTTTCAAAGTAAACATGTTTTCAGTTTTCGTTCAATATTTCTATGCGACAAGACTGGATGTATGTGGATGTTTATTCGCACCTTCTCCCGACTCATGTCCAATCACTGTTCGTTAGATGCGCTACTCTTTCGTATTAATCTTGCCGACAACAATCTTTGTGTTTGTGGCCAAGGTTATCACGACATCGAGCACGTTGTTTGGTCGTGCGAGCTGTATCTTGTCGCCAGATCGAATTTAGTAGTCACCCTTCGGGCCCGATGAAGGCAGCCCATGATGCCGGTGAGAGACGTGTTGGCTCGGTTAGACCTTGATTACATGTCCCAAATATATGTATTCCTTAAAGCTATCGATCTTCGTGTGTGATTGTCCTTATACCCTTAGTTTTTCCTTTTCCTTTTCCTTTGTGAGAGATCGGATCCCTTCTTAAGAAAAAGATGGAATGTAAATACATATTAGATATAAGATAGGTTTAAGAATTGAGTGTGATGAGTGTGATTGAGAGTGTGAGTGTGATCATTGTCAATATATCCTCATATCCCCTTCTTTTCCTGAAGAAAATATGTCACCCTTCTAAACTCGAGTCGACCGCGAGTAATCGGTTTCCTATATTATTAACATTAGAATTAAGGAAAAATGTATATATACTAGTAACAATACAGTAAGGAGTTCGGCTCCTTTAAACCTATGTAACTGAGCCTGTAAAAATAAACGATTTAAATAAAAAAAAACCAAAACCTGAAATTTTGGCAAGCGTAGCATTTTTTCAACAATGACTAGCTTAAACGCTTTCATTTGATATTTCGACCGTCTAAATCGGTTCAGTAGTTCACAAGTTATAAATTTTTGAAAAATGTTGTTTTTGGGAAAAGGGGAAAAAGTCGATATTTCGGATCACCCTAAAATAAAAATATGCATCCTAACAAAAAAAAATAGAAAAATACGGGTCTAATGTTTTGCGGTAAAGAACAAAACTACCACTTTTCACGAAAACCTGAGAACTACTATATCGATTCTACATGGAATGGCTGTATATATAGATAATTTGTCTCTATTTAATTAGTATAGACGGTCAACTGTGGGCCAGAGAGGTTTGGTGTTTTAATGCAATTGAAAAACGCAAATGGGGCTGCAAAATGTTGATTACTGCGAAAAAATATTTTATGGAAAATTTCATCTCGATAGGACTTTATTTACTAGTGTAGCAAATACGTCATAGTTTGAGTTTTTTTTTTAAACCGCGATATCACGCAAGTGGAGAGAGGGAGTGGGGAAATCAGGGTCTTCGAACAAAAAAATAATTGTGATCTTGCAGAAGTCATTCGCCCCAGTGGTGTTCGTTTGTTTTTACATGAGTCGAATCACGACACAAACGAGAACGAGGGAACTCTGCTTCGGTTGACACTCCATTATACAGAAGCATCCAAAAAGTCATGATCGATTTCGGTGCTGAAAGTTTATATTTTTCTTCGCCTCTTATTTGCTATGAGACGAATAAATTGTTCAGAGCGAAATGAATTATATTCCGCTGAAACCGAAAATACGTTTATATCAAATAAACCCGAACGAAAACAAAAAATACTTCATTAGTTTCAATGATCGTGTGCTGCAAGCAAGTAATCACTAGCAACAATCAATTCAATCGTGTTTGTATGTCGCAAACAAAGTGTCAGGCAATAGAACCACCGACAACAGTATCCCACTTGCAACATAATTCGCACTTGTAAAGTCCACAAAGATCAATTCAGTGAGATTTGTTTCTCCTTTCTTCCTTCATTTGCCGCTCGCTAATTTCACTAATTTCAATTTTATATTTAAGAAGAGTTGACTTTTGTAGATCAAAACTGTATTGAACGTATTGTCCGTTGTTAAGTTCAGCTTAAATATGCAATTAACAGAATGGTAGGTAACATGACATACTGTGGTTCATTGACAAATTTGTTGTTGCGCAAGCAACTGAATAGAAAGCAAGTTTTCCGATTTTATAACACCTTTTATTTTCAGGATGTTATTAAATTCCTGTTAAAGGAAATAGAGTACAATTCGTATTTAAGTTTAATATTGTAGTGCATGTATTCTTAATGTAATATAATCATGTAAATATTGTAACGATATATGTTTTTATATGTGGTACAAATCATGTTTGTGTTGCAAATTTATGTGTACTTACGTTTAGTGTTTGTTTTTAATCTGTAGTAATTCTATTCGTAGTTGCACAAATAATTTGTAATTTTAGCGTGGCAATCGTAATCTGTGATGGGACGTTGTTTAGGGTTAGGTGTTGTAAGTGTTCTCAAACTTCTCTGTTTACCTGTATTCTGTATCGTATGTGACGGAATCAAAAAGGGCTAATCTCTGGGCACTGGCCAATAGAGTATTTTTACTACTTTTAAATATATAACTTTGTAATTTATACGTAACTTTGTGATTGTATTGTTCACGTTAACTTTCGCTCACTTTTAATCTATTCTGCTTTACTTTTTGTGCGGGTGACAGTTCGTCAACCAGGGCTGGGTTCGAGTGGTTTGGCGAATCAAGGTGATAACGATAATTAACGATAATACAGGATGGCAGGTTTAAAAAAAAACAAAATTCAAACTATCTATTAAATACACATAGATAACTACAATTCATTATTCCAATGTTAAATTCCTTTCGTGACATTCTCGACGAGTGATACACTCCGCGCTGAAGTATTCGTCATTAGATCACAAATTAACTCTTGCACTTTGATTGTTACGGATATCACATGGTGCTCTAGCAAAACCATCATTGGAGAGAGTTTCGAAATGACGTCTACTTTGTATTGGTGAAAGCATCGTTATTTTTTTGACACTGATGCCAGACAACATCATTGAAACAGCTATAAAAATCATTCAATAAAATGTTATTCCTGAGTCATAGCGTTTCATGTGATGAAAATTAATAAAATAAAATTGTGTTGATATCAATACAATTATTATTTTTACGTTTGATGGGTCTATAATGTAAGTTTTAGCAACTTTAACATTGGTTAAGACAATTGTATTACAGAACTCGGAGCACAGCCACGGCTGCCTCTGCTATCAAAAATAGTAAACGGAAATGAATTACATTCAATCAAAATGCCTCGACCAACGAAGAGAAGGATTAAAGCTCTCCAACGTGAATATATGAAAAAATACGATCAACGAAGGAAAATATTAAGTAATTATCAACACCTTGATTTTTCGAATTTACTGATTACAATGAGCTTAAATTTGTGACTTCCCGTGGCGTCGCTACAAGGTAAAATCGCATTTCTTGCCTTGCTATTTTTATACCCTGGAACATTCTTTGAGTCTCAATTGCTAAAGTATAAGTGGAAATACACTTCCAAAAGAGCCCCAATTCGCATGTGTTATAAGTTTGCTCATGTTACACGTGCGTATGATCAGAATTTACCTACATATGCAAATACACCTTCTATATATATTTATATTTGCAGTTGTTCGTCGGAACACATCGTTCAGACATTTTACTGCTGTATTGAGTTGTTTTTTTTTTCAAATGTATTCTAAGACTCGTATCAGTGAAGCGCCACACAGTCTGATAAGTGAATTGATCTATTTACCAAAACAAACGGTTTGCTTTGTTCTCATCTCACAAACACTGTTACCCCATGAAAACACTCGTTTTTACCTATACTACTACAATGGCTTCGTTCCACCTTCACCTTAACGCAATCCTCGTTCGTGAAATCAAAATAAGCATTTTAACTTTTAAATTAAACTTTTTTCGGATTGTCCGTTTTTGGTTAAGTATGCATCGTTTTGTCGTATAATTTGTGGCAATTTTAACACTCATATACTCGCGCATTGGTCTGTCAGACCGACAAATCAATAATTCGTTCATTTCTCAGAAAATATCAACACTACAACTTTGCGATTCTCTCTAGCTTCGTTATTCGTCATTCGTCATCGTTTAGCGTATCGCATGTGTTGGTACAAATGGGACGTGTGTCACTTTTTTAACTCTTTCGGTCTGACACACCGACGCGAGTATAGGAGTAACTTTTTTGGACAAGTGCCTTTTTTCATATTCTAAAATATTGTTCAATGAAATGTTAGTGGCGTGGAATTTTTATTGAATATAATGCATGAGATCATCACCGGACTATTCTTATTTGATTTCAGTCCCTTTTATAACTGGATTAAACGGATCCATATATTAACTATTAGTCGTTAGATTCATACGTTCAAAAACAAAATATAAATATTTGACATTCGTATAGTTATTCGCTAAATATGATGGTCATACATATACACACTTGTGAAATAATTGCACTTGTGGAAGTAAACTATAACAGCAAACTATAAACTAATCAGTGGCTTATGGTAATTTTTAACAGTTACAGTTTCGGGGATATTTTTTCATAATGAACAATATCGACAAGAAAACAAAAAAGGAAGTTCCTAGAAATCCTTTTATATTTATCATCTTTTTATGCCCCATCTTAAAAAGGCATTAATTCTTAGTTCACCAAGAATACAGAGACAAATAATATTAGAAATATGCAAACTTTATATTCCAGAACCTTTATCATCTGGTGATTATCTAGAAGGTCGTTATACATTCTTCTCTTCGATAAAAGACCCGAAAAACACGCAACAACTGCATGAAATGTAAAAAATATGTTTGTTTCGGGCATGCAGTTATGCTATGTTCTGATTCTAACTGCAATGAAACCATAATCGATTAATACGTTTTTATGTTATATTATAGCTCTTTATACTTCCATGAATTATATTCAGTTGCTTACTTTTAATTAATAACAGAGAAAAATTCGAATTTCGTTATTTGTGTTAGAGTATCAAAAATTACTCTGTTTTGAGGAGGCTGAATTAGATGACTATTAAACCATAATAAAGACGAAGAAAACATGTTTTTTGAAGTTTTTTCATTAAATAATACCCTCTTCTTCAAATAAATGCCAATAAAGCCTTAAAAATACACAATGGCAACATTACAGAGAAGTTCAATTTTCGGTCTGTGACACCGTGCGCGAGTATACCTGTTATTATTTTGCACGCGAGTACAGGAGGGTTAAAGATAGCTTCATATGGCCTCACTAATAGAAGTTTTGGTGCTTACTTGCGAAAAATCCTAATAATGAATTTTCACAATCTTCTTTGGATTCCGATTTCTTATCACTCAGGAAGTTTTTCAATGCGAGAAAGGTGGTAGTAATCGCTTGCTGCTAGGTCCGGAATATATGGTGAATGCATTAAAACTTCTCATCCGAGCTCCCGGAGTGAGAAGGCGGGTCACTACAGACGTGTGTGGTCTTGCGTTGTTCTGATGAAACACAATTCTTCTTTTGTTGGCCAATTCTGACCGTTTCTAGTCAATCGCTAGCTTCAAACGGTCTAGTAGTTAACAGTAGAGATCTGAATTTAATGTTAGGCCACATGGAACAACTCATAACAAATTATTCCTTTCAAGTGCCACCAAATACACAGTAGGTCTTTCCTGGTTTGGCCACCGTTTGAGTTGTTTCACCACGCTTTAATGGATGGTTGTATGGGACCCATTTACCATGCCCAGTCACCACCAATTAAGAAAATGGATCGATTTCATTTCCATTTGACCAAGGCTCGCAGATGAAAATTCGATCCATCATGTTTTTGGTGTCTATTGGTTTGGCACTCAAACATAGAGCTTCTTTTTGAATCCAGTTCCTAAGCGATCGGCATTATGCATTACGGTTTTCTTTTCCCCTCTCCTAATTTAAAGATGAAGAAGGAATGTGATGAAAAAATACATAAGCGATCATCAACAGACGGCCTAAAAACCAACTCTTTGTATCATATGATCGAGTTTCACCTTAGATTTTAAGATGCTGACAGCTCGCTGAAAGGAGCAAGATTGTGTTGCCATCGGGCGGGGCTTAAAATGCCATATTTCCACTCTCCACAGTGTCTGTGCACATGTGACAATGTTTTATTTTCTCTGCGAATGCATTTCGACCGATCGATGAACGAGCAACTTATTGATTCGCAGTAATATTCGTAATTGATCCTTCACATTTCACATTTCACATTTTCATTCAAACACCAAAGCATTTTATTTTGGTTTTCAGACATAAAAGAGATTTAATGCTGTGAACCTAAAAAAAAGCAATCAATTTCCGGAAAATGCGTTTGTAAAATGTTTCATGATTGAAGTCTTCGTTGGTATAAGTGAATTTATTGACCGACTTCCGGTTCTTTTATGACAAAATATGTATCCTTTAGGTTGTTTTGTTTCGAGTTTGTTTTTTTTTTGGTAATTTAACCAAAGTTTTCTTTGAGTATCACACACCATGTCAGGAATAATCTGTAGACCAACCTAGAGGGTCATTTGAGTTCTCCATCTCTCTATTCATCTTGAAGTTCTTTACTTCTTGACTTCCCAATATTTCAAATGGGTCGGAGTGGAAGCAATTGTTGGATCAAGATTTCATTACAATCAAGTGTCTCCGGTTCCGGCCAATCAATCAATTCGACAAAATCATTCTATTGCATAAGAATTAACCGAAGCTAAATAGCTTCAACGTACGGATTTTTTGGCGTAGGACTACGTCTTTGATTTTTATATAGGGGGGTAACTCTACGAAAAATGTAATGTTTATTAAGAGTTTTCAAATGCATATTATGCAGAATCGTGTATATATATATATATATATATATATATATATATATATATATATATATATATATATATATATATATATATATATATATATATATATATATATATATATATATTATAATATAGCAAGACCTTTTTCGAATATAAAGTAATCAGATGCAAAATTTCATGCATCTTGCATCATCAAAGCAACGAGGAAAGTGTCCCTCATACAGTGACTGTTCGTCAATTGGGCCGGAAAACCAATACAATTATCGAATTTTACTCACTAACTGAACAGCAAAACAGCTAAAGCAATACTTCATATTGAAGATGACATCTATTATTGATGCATAAGAGCTTTGCAGCCTAGTTAATGTACGTCCTGTTAAAGATAGTCCAGTTGAAGATAGTTCAGTTAGCGAATGACTTCTGTGTATGACGGGCTGACGAACATCTTAACACTTTACGGACTGCTCACGAGATTTCTCGTGTTTCGCGTCCCATCCGTTGCGGACCACTCACGAGTTTTCTGGTTTTCGCGTTCCTTGGTTACGGACTTTAGGTGAAATTAGCGGATAAAAATTTTTTGTTGCGTGCAGGTTTCTGTTCAACGTTTTGCTGGAATTTATGAATAATTAATTATTTTAATCGAAATAAATTGATTGTTTCTCAGTAACATCTTTCACGGTCATGCTCATTAGATAGAGAATTGAATCATTCATCTTTCCACATAATTCATTTTTTACCTCATCGTGACAAAGAGAAGTTATAGACTGAAACGTGAGCATGGGTCAATATAGGCAAATATATAGCATTCTGAAAATCAAAAAAAGTTATTCATATAGAGTTATCGAAGTTATTCGATAGAGAAATATTTTACCTATCTTCATGCCACAATTTTATTAATCGGAAAAGGGTCTGAGAAAAGCTATAGGCCAAGTTGTATGGGAGAATTTAATTATTTTAAAGAAAGTAAAAAAAAAAGTTTTTTGGAAGGACATAAAACACATTCTCGAGATAGTACTTGTTCGATGTAGAATATTATTCTTTAGAGTAGTTCTCAATCTCTAAATCCTCAAAAAAAAAATCATTATTTTGAAGTTTTTTTTTAGACTTTAATTTTTTGGGAATTCATTTTTTTGATTATATTTCTTGATGTAACATAGTAAATGCACTTTCCGATTAATAAAATAATTTTCTCGGTTTGTTCAATACAAACCGTTTGATGATTATGAGTACCCTTTTCAGGGCTACTAATTGAAGTCTCAAAAGAGTTCAACTAACATATTTCTGGACAATCACAGTCCTCCGTCAAACTTCCGTTCGTGCCTCTAGGCTCAGACCTTTCTACTTTTTTCAGTTGCTCTTGTAAAGATCAGGTCTTTACGAGCTCATAGTCTTTTTTGTAATGCCGTACCGGCGATTTTATTAGTAAGAACGAATTTATACTTTCTGTGGGTGTAAAAAGACTGAAAAAAAATGGTAAGAGGTTGTATCTAGGACACGACCGCATATTTTCGACGTAGAACTACGCAATTATATTATGCAATCCACTTGTTTACCACTTCGAATATTATTTTAGAATGCCTCGACATTTTTGTAATAGATTATGTTCTTCGTCACAAATGAAATTAATGAACGACCTTTTACGTTTGATATGATGCCTAGGACTACCAAAATATGTGAACGGAAGAATTGTCAAACGATCATTGTGGAGGCGATCTGGCGTAGTGGAAACATCCATACCTCTCACGAAGAGATCACGAGTTAAATTCTCACTCCCGACATTCTTCCCAAAATGGAAGTAAAAGTGACGAACCAGCCGAAATGTGTTAAAAGTCACTATAATAGAGAGAGAGAAAAAAAAAACGATCATTGTATTTTACATTTCCCTCTGAAATTATCGCACATCCTCATGTTTACGTAGTTCTCGAACCGTTCTCACTTCAAGTATCTGAAATCACGATTTTCCCAGGCTTCTCAGTTTAAAAGTATGTTTTAGGGAAACATATTCCGGTCTGCACAACAGCTTGTCGTTGTACTCAACACCAAAAATACCCCCGACTTGCACGTATTGGCAAAGCGGATTCCCCCAGGCATATTAATGTTGAAGTCCGGGTTAGGGAAACACAGCTCGGTGGGAAGAAAAATACCCCCGACTTGAATGTATATTTGCAAAGCGGATTTCCACAGGAAAATCGATTTTGATGTCTGTGTTCGGGAAACAGTAAATCGGGCCAATCAAAACTTGTCAGTTAGGGCGTTTAGATAACGCTTGACATTTTACAGTTATTCAATTGTTCATCTCATGAAAAATAACATTTTATTAATTGTGATAGACGCGTATAAATATTCCCAATCAATTGATGCAAACATCTTTCCGATCTGTTAAGAAATGTTCGAGTTATAAGCATTAGAAATACGGTTAGGGTTAGCACACAAATCGGCAGAACAAATGTATGGGAAAAAGGAAGTTCTTCCGGTTCTTTTATGACAAAATATGTATCCTTTAGGTTGTTTTGTTTCGAGTTTGTTTTTTTTTTGGTAATTTAACCAAAGTTTTCTTTGAGTATCACACACCATGTCAGGAATAATCTGTAGACCAACCTAGAGGGTCATTTGAGTTCTCCATCTCTCTATTCATCTTGAAGTTCTTTACCACTCTTCTTGACTTCCCAATATTTCAAATGGGTCGGAGTGGAAGCAATTGTTGGATCAAGATTTCATTACAATCAAGTGTCTCCGGTTCCGGCCAATCAATCAATTCGACAAAATCATTCTATTGCATAAGAATTAACCGAAGCTAAATAGCTTCAACGTACGGATTTTTTGGCGTAGGACTACGTCTTTGATTTTTATATAGGGGGGTAACTCTACGAAAAATGTAATGTTTATTAAGAGTTTTCAAATGCATATTATGCAGAATCGTGTATATATATATATATATATATATATATATATATATATATATATATATATATATATATATATATATATATATATATATATATATATATATATATATATATATATATATATATATTATAATATAGCAAGACCTTTTTCGAATATAAAGTAATCAGATGCAAAATTTCATGCATCTTGCATCATCAAAGCAACGAGGAAAGTGTCCCTCATACAGTGACTGTTCGTCAATTGGGCCGGAAAACCAATACAATTATCGAATTTTACTCACTAACTGAACAGCAAAACAGCTAAAGCAATACTTCATATTGAAGATGACATCTATTATTGATGCATAAGAGCTTTGCAGCCTAGTTAATGTACGTCCTGTTAAAGATAGTCCAGTTGAAGATAGTTCAGTTAGCGAATGACTTCTGTGTATGACGGGCTGACGAACATCTTAACACTTTACGGACTGCTCACGAGATTTCTCGTGTTTCGCGTCCCATCCGTTGCGGACCACTCACGAGTTTTCTGGTTTTCGCGTTCCTTGGTTACGGACTTTAGGTGAAATTAGCGGATAAAAATTTTTTGTTGCGTGCAGGTTTCTGTTCAACGTTTTGCTGGAATTTATGAATAATTAATTATTTTAATCGAAATAAATTGATTGTTTCTCAGTAACATCTTTCACGGTCATGCTCATTAGATAGAGAATTGAATCATTCATCTTTCCACATAATTCATTTTTTACCTCATCGTGACAAAGAGAAGTTATAGACTGAAACGTGAGCATGGGTCAATATAGGCAAATATATAGCATTCTGAAAATCAAAAAAAGTTATTCATATAGAGTTATCGAAGTTATTCGATAGAGAAATATTTTACCTATCTTCATGCCACAATTTTATTAATCGGAAAAGGGTCTGAGAAAAGCTATAGGCCAAGTTGTATGGGAGAATTTAATTATTTTAAAGAAAGTAAAAAAAAAAGTTTTTTGGAAGGACATAAAACACATTCTCGAGATAGTACTTGTTCGATGTAGAATATTATTCTTTAGAGTAGTTCTCAATCTCTAAATCCTCAAAAAAAAAATCATTATTTTGAAGTTTTTTTTTAGACTTTAATTTTTTGGGAATTCATTTTTTTGATTATATTTCTTGATGTAACATAGTAAATGCACTTTCCGATTAATAAAATAATTTTCTCGGTTTGTTCAATACAAACCGTTTGATGATTATGAGTACCCTTTTCAGGGCTACTAATTGAAGTCTCAAAAGAGTTCAACTAACATATTTCTGGACAATCACAGTCCTCCGTCAAACTTCCGTTCGTGCCTCTAGGCTCAGACCTTTCTACTTTTTTCAGTTGCTCTTGTAAAGATCAGGTCTTTACGAGCTCATAGTCTTTTTTGTAATGCCGTACCGGCGATTTTATTAGTAAGAACGAATTTATACTTTCTGTGGGTGTAAAAAGACTGAAAAAAAATGGTAAGAGGTTGTATCTAGGACACGACCGCATATTTTCGACGTAGAACTACGCAATTATATTATGCAATCCACTTGTTTACCACTTCGAATATTATTTTAGAATGCCTCGACATTTTTGTAATAGATTATGTTCTTCGTCACAAATGAAATTAATGAACGACCTTTTACGTTTGATATGATGCCTAGGACTACCAAAATATGTGAACGGAAGAATTGTCAAACGATCATTGTGGAGGCGATCTGGCGTAGTGGAAACATCCATACCTCTCACGAAGAGATCACGAGTTAAATTCTCACTCCCGACATTCTTCCCAAAATGGAAGTAAAAGTGACGAACCAGCCGAAATGTGTTAAAAGTCACTATAATAGAGAGAGAGAAAAAAAAAACGATCATTGTATTTTACATTTCCCTCTGAAATTATCGCACATCCTCATGTTTACGTAGTTCTCGAACCGTTCTCACTTCAAGTATCTGAAATCACGATTTTCCCAGGCTTCTCAGTTTAAAAGTATGTTTTAGGGAAACATATTCCGGTCTGCACAACAGCTTGTCGTTGTACTCAACACCAAAAATACCCCCGACTTGCACGTATTGGCAAAGCGGATTCCCCCAGGCATATTAATGTTGAAGTCCGGGTTAGGGAAACACAGCTCGGTGGGAAGAAAAATACCCCCGACTTGAATGTATATTTGCAAAGCGGATTTCCACAGGAAAATCGATTTTGATGTCTGTGTTCGGGAAACAGTAAATCGGGCCAATCAAAACTTGTCAGTTAGGGCGTTTAGATAACGCTTGACATTTTACAGTTATTCAATTGTTCATCTCATGAAAAATAACATTTTATTAATTGTGATAGACGCGTATAAATATTCCCAATCAATTGATGCAAACATCTTTCCGATCTGTTAAGAAATGTTCGAGTTATAAGCATTAGAAATACGGTTAGGGTTAGCACACAAATCGGCAGAACAAATGTATGGGAAAAAGGAAGTTCTTCCAGTTTTCATGAATTTAAACCGTTTAGAAATTAGGGAATTGTAATGTATAGCATATCAAACAAATCTCAGAGAATTTCCGATTCGATTGGTATACAAATCACGAGAATTCGTTCACAGTGAAAATAGTTATTAAAGTTAACTTTATTTCATAAAAACGTGACCTATTTTCTGATTTGGCACCCTTCCTGAAAGACGTAGTTCTACGTCAAAAATTAACAAAATTCAGCACAGACCACTAGGAGTTTAGCTGTGAAATAAGCAGAGATTCCGGATTTGAACTCATAAGACTCATATTCATCGTTTTAATCAATCAGACTGGCATTTGATTTATTTTTCACAGATATCTCCGTTAGTAATACATGTTCAAATATTATGCGCGGTATTCTTTTGTCGATTCCTTTCGCTGAATAGCAGGACATCAACGCATTAACAAATCGTATCTATATATATAAAAATGGATTTCTGTCTGTCTGTCTGTCTGTCTGAGTCTTATGGACTCGGAAGCTACTGAACCGATCAACATGAAAATTGGTATGTAGGGGTTTTTGGGGCCGGGTAAGGTTTTTGGTGATAGTTTGCGACCCCTCCCCCCTCTCTAAGGGGGGGCTGCCATACAAATGAAACACAAATTTCTACATTACTCGAGAATTATTCAAGCAAATGAAACCAAATTAAGTATATTGAGGGTTTAGGGTGCAATAAATGTTTCTATGGTGGTTAGACTCTCCACCCCCCTCTCTAAAGGGGGGGAATGGAAGGAAATAAAACCCAATTTAGCATGTGGAGGTGCGGATTTATTTAGGATGCAATAAATATTTCTATGGTGGTTAGAAAATCCTCCCGCTCTCTGAGGGTGGACTGTCATACAAATGAAACACAAATTTCTGCATAACTCGAGAACTGATCAAGCACTATTTGGGATGGGAGGGTTTTTGGGTATGAGAAATGTTTCTATAATAGTATGACAACCCTCCCTCCTCTGGAATGGAGAGGAGGTCCCATAAAAATATTACACATATTTCAACCAATAATATTCTAACCAAACATGACAATTGAAAATTTTCGGAAAACTCTGAAGGAAAAAGGGAGAATTCGGAAAATTAAATTCCCATATGTTCTACAATTACATAGTGACAAGTGCTGTTAGGCCATTTGATGTTTGCGCTAGCGAAATTGATCTTTATTCGAAACTGGAAATGGATTTTAATGTGATGAAACGCACTCCTATATCTTCTTCTATCTATACCAAAAAAAAAGGATCGCCGGATGTGTTGATAAGAGCAGAACTCGAGGAAGGAATTGTCCGATTTAGGGCTGTCTTTATTCTTTCATATTTTCTGTATAAAATATTTATTCCATGTTACGGAGAAACATGTTATTTGCAAGTGGTTGAAAAATCTTGAACGAGAATTGTGTCTGAAAATAATCTGATATTATAATGATGAGCTTTGATAGAAATACTAGGAATTTTATAGTAAAAGGTAAATTCAAAGGGGTCGAATAGAAGATCAATCAATGAACAGTTCTGCGATTGGACTAATGAACTTGCTCATAGTAAGAAAACGTGAATGTATGAAGGTATTGATAACAAAAAACAAATTTTGGGCGGGACGAAGTTTGCCGGGTCAGCTAGTGATAAATAAAAAAAAATGAAATACAACATGCGTTATCCACACTTAAGTGTAATGGCCAAAAATTTATCAAATCAAAGCAAATGGCAGCCAAAAGAACACTCTCAGCTCGGCTGTAATCTAGGCGAGTTTGGATTGGTGACATTCAAGAATCAGATAACCGGGATGATGTAATGTATTTCCCACTCCCAGTCTCTGTCGGGCCACTACTTGTACATATATATTTTCCTTTGATGTTCAGCTCTATCTTACCAGTTTCCCTTCACGCCACTGTCGAAGCGATAGCGAAAACTTTATAGACATCGGGAGAAATTTCTGTCTGATATTCTACCGCTGAAGTGTGCCTTTCATCTGGGATGCTGTCTAGATGCTGATAAATTACTCCATAGAAATGATTTTTTTCCGCTTCTTCCGGCCTCGGAATTAATTGTCCTCTGTTGTATTTTTGTTCGCGTGTACAAATTATTTCATCACTCGGAGCGATGATTAATACCAGCGACTCGCGGTTCGCCATTTCCTTCGATGCGAATTTTCTGATTCCCCACTGGAGGATGCTACACTCCCCCCACACCCATCTTTCTCACTTAGACGAATCCTTCTGATAAGTCAACCGTAAACGTTTGAATCCGTGTCAGAGTTGAGCAAAAAGCGCAAAATGTCAAGTTCGTTAATGGCATCCGCCGCTCGTCGTCGTTATTTTGTATATGTGTTATTTTCTCTTTTTTTTGCGCCATTCCCTTGCCATCTTGGGACATAAATTTGCTTTGGAATTAATTCTAGAGGCAGTTATCGCGTCGAGTGGCTGTGGCTTCGTTCGCACGAGGGAAAAGAAGACATTTTCACATGAATGCTTTCGAGCGGTGATATGAGCGTATGATAAATGGATGTCGTTTTATTTTGAAGTGGGTATATGCATTCATTTATTCCACTGCTAGTACTAGCCGGGCTCGCGCTGAACAGATAGGGAGAGCTTTAGCTGGCGGTGATAAGGTTACAGTTAAGCGGTGTGGAGAGACTAGAACTGAGCCCTCGATGCTTATGGCGAAGCCTTTAATGTTGCTGGAAATTCGCTCTCTCGCTTGAACTGTCCCGAAGAAAGAAGACGCTTACGGGATATTCTGGGGTCCTCATTCACTTCCTTATGCCGCACTGGGCAAGCGGATACCACCAGCAGCAACCAATGTTGTCAGACTCAATTAAAGTGAAATCTGAAACCAATTAAATTATCGTGCAATGTATATACGCCGACTTCACCAGCGGGGAAGTATTATGTTGCAGCAAAATAGTCTAGAAAAATCGTGCGACCATAAACTGAGATTAGATCCGGCGGTGTTTTGCCGGCTGGCTTAAAGTGCGATATACCGGTGACAGGTGCTCCCGCTTCCCTCTTCTGGAATTTAATCCTTCACGGTTTAATTCTGCCTGTCAAACGGTGGTTGGCGTTATCGGTGCAAACAACTCCGCTGTCACATGGTGCAACAACATGTCTGATTCAATTTCAATTCGAAGTATTCATGTTCGATGTCTGCATCATAATCCTGAAATGTTAATTCTCCCGTGCACTCACCGGTATCAGTATTTTTTTTGCATATTCGAGCACATCTGAGGTAAAGCGGATAATGCACTTTCCCACGGATTCCCTCCCGCGCAGCAGCTGATCATACTTTTGGTAAGGAGATCATTATTTGAATAATAATTAATCACTTCGTACACTTCACAAAAAATTACCCAAAATGGTGCATTTCGCTTCGTTGTTTTTATTTTTCACTTTGTTTATATTTTTGCATCGGTTGGCAGGAAAGCATCCACTGTCGATCGCGAGGACGAAGGAAAAAAGTGGCACAGTTTTGTGAGTGGCACGCAAATTTGCATGTGGCAGCTCATTAATGCATTTGCAATTTATCACGTATGAGCTACATTTAATAAAAATTGCTCTTCCTATTTTATTGAGTATGGAAACTCAACAACTACACTGGAGAGCAGCATATCGGGCAAGTATCCACTGCGGCTCATTATGGAGAACGCCAGGCTATAATTGATGGCAACCGATATTGTTGAAATGATCGATTATCTTCCTGACAGCCAGCGCGGGCTCATTTGGGCACCTCGTAATCACGTTCTGAAAAACCGAATGCAGTTAGTCGAATATAATTTTGAGAGCGATATAAAACTGCTCCTGGATATAGTGTTGATATATAGTGATGAATGAGGGTTGAGGGGATAAATACCGATCGACCTGTCGCTTTGATTGAACGACCGAATTGATGAAGTTCAGAGGAAAAAATAATGGCGGTATTAATAAATTGATGGAATCAAAATACATTCATTTTAAAACTGTACTCTATTTTTTCCACTACTTCACTAGGGTGTTGGTATTTGAGAAAGAGTTTCATTTTGTTGAATATATAATTTTGTTGAAATCAATGCACTTTATGTGTGAATAAAATGTACTTATTGTAATTTATGCTTGAGAAAAACGATTTTCGCTCCTGTGGCTTTAAAACCCTCTCAACAACATCATATTTCGGACACTTTGTTCTTATATGTTGAAATGTTTCATGCACTGATGATATAACTATTAATTTAATATCACAATTGCTTCTTTAGAGTGATCCCTTGGTTTCACTATCACTTCATTTGAGAATAACATTTGAATTATTACATAGTAGGAAAAAATTCAACAGCACCACTCATTATCGTTTGTGTTTGACGTTTGTTTTGCGTGAGCACGTAGAATTTACCCGTTCATAAATAAAGGGTGTGTCACATAAAATTGCATCACGGAAAAAACGCTGTAGAAATTCGCCCAGTAGACCGATCTTTTTGAAAATTTTAGACAGTAAAATAAAAACTATTAAACAACTTTTGGCATTTTCTTTTTATTCATACTTCGAGCCCAAGCCCGTATGCTCGCACCTTCCTTTTTACCCCGTCCATAAGGTTCTGTACAACGTCAGGTTGTAGTTTTTTTTAAACAGAAATCCATTTTCTCTTGAAGTCCGCCTCCGATTTGACAACTTTTGGGTTCTTCCGGAGGGCCTGCTTCATAATCGCCCAATATTTCTCTATTGGGCGAAGCTCCGGCGCGTTGGGCGGGTTCATTTCCTTTGGCACGAAGGTGACCCCGTTGACATCGTACCACTCCAACACGTTCTTTGAATAGTGGTACGAAGCGAGATCCGGCCAGAAGATGGTCGGGCCCTCATGCTGCTTCAATAGTGGTAGTAAGCGCTTCTGTAGGCACTCCTTAAGGTAAACCTGCCCGTTTACCGTGCCGGGCATCACGAAGGGGGCGCTCCGCTTTCCGCTGGACGAATGAACTTGACGAATTCAGCTTATTGGCGACATCCCGGACCGAACTTCTCGGATCACGTCTAAACTGCTTAACTACGCGCTTGTGATCTTTTTCACTGACGGAGCATCCATTTTTGCCGTTCTTCACCTTCCGGTCGATGGTTAGTTTCTCGAAGTATCGTTTTAGTACTCTGCTGACCGTGGATTGGACGATTCCCAGCATCTTACCGATGTCCCGATGTGACAACTCCGGATTCTCGAAATGAGTGCGCAGGATTAATTCACGACGCTCTTTTTCGTTCGACGACATTTTTCCAAATTTACGAAAAATTGACAGTGAAGCATGGCCAACGTGAAATATACACTCTTATCTGATTATAAGCGAAAGCTGAAGATATAATTCCTAAAAATAAAATTTCTACAGCGTTTTTTCCGTGATGCAATTTGATGTGACACACCCTTTATTCAAATTTCTCCCGTGTTTCATCAGTTCTCATCATCGTTAACAGCTTACTGTGATTGCTTGGTAAGTGTTTCGCAGTTGACTATAAAATATAATCAAGTGTAATGTAATTTTATTCGATGATTTTCATATGTTTTTTTATCAAAAAAGTACCAAAGTAGAAGGCTTAAAAGCATATTGAACTTATTTATTAAAAATATCTACCAAATAATACATGTGCATAAAGTTTAGATCTGTTTTCTGCATCATATGCCTTAAGCGTCCGAAATATGATTCGGAACGGTACTTCTTCGAGGAGGCGAAGTTCCTCATTGAAACGAAGCTCCGGAATAGAAGAACAAGTAACCCAGTATTTGTGCGAAGGTTTGGTTGCAATAAAAAAGTGAAAAATCCACTCTTTGCCACTAAATTTCTGAAAATCAAACTATGTAAACAAATCCATTTTGATTACGAATGGTGTGGTCAAATCTCAAAGCTAAGATGACCAATTTGCATTTATTTCAATAAAAAATGCTAGTCTTATCATAAATGCTAGTCTTTCTGTTCCACGAGATGGTGTTGACGTCTTTACTGTGTTTTTTTTTTATTTGGATCACTAGCTGATCCGGCAAACTTCGTCCCACCCAAAATTCGTTTTTCGTTACTAAGCACACGTTCATGGGTCCAATCGCAGAAAAGTTGATTGATCTTTTAATCTACCCTTTAAAATTATTTTTTTTAATATAAAATTTCAGTACTTCTACCAAAACTCGACATTATAATATCAGATTATATTCAGACACAATTCTCGTGCAAGATTTTTCATCAACTTTCAAATAACATGTTTCTCCATTACATGGAATAAATGTGTGATACAGAAAACATGATACAATGAAGACAACCCTAAATCGAACAATTCCTTTCTCGAGTGTTGCTCTTAACAACACATTCGGCGATCCATTTTGATTTATATAGATAGAAGACGATATAGACGCACTATCACATTAGAACCATTTCCACTATCGAACGAAGCTCAATTTCGCAAACATCAATTGGACTAAATTCTGCAATTCCTCTGTCATTTTTGATCTGTCCATGCGACAAAAAATCCATGGAATCCCAGATCACCTACGCTCCGATTCTATTCCGCCGATATTTTCGGCAGAATATGGGAAAGTTGGATCTGATAAAATGTTCTTTACTGACGGTTCATTCATAAACGGGTCCACTGGCTTCGGCATCTTCAATGAAAATTCCAGTGCCTCTTTCAAACTCAAAGATCCTTGTTCCGTGTATGTCGCTGAACTGGGTGCGATATATTACGCATTAGGGATCATTGAAACATTGCCCATCGACCACTATTTTATTTTTTCAGACAGTCTCAGCTCAATAGAGGCAATCCGCTCAATGAAAGTTGATAAACGCTCATCTTATTTCCTAACAAGAATAAGACATCTATTGAGTGTTTTGGTCGAAAAATTATTCAAGATTACCTTAGCATGGGTTCCCTCTCATTGCTCGATTCCGGGGAATGAGAAAGCGGACTCGCTAGCTAAGGTGGGCGCTTTAGAAGGCACACTTTTTGAAAGGCAAATTGCTTATAATGAATTTTTCCACATTCCTCGTCAGTACACGCTCGTAAGTTGGCAGCGCATGTGGAGTAAAGATGAGTTCGGTCGTTAGTTACACACGATTATCCCTAAGGTCTCGACGAAAGCTTGGTTTAAGGGATTGAATGTAGGTCGTGATTTCATTCGCGTGATATCTCGGCTTATGTCCAATCACTACAACCTAAACGCGCATCTCTATCGCATTGGGCTCGCAGCAAACAATCTTTGTGATTGTGGCGATGGCTACCACGACATCGACCATGTTGTCTGGTCGTGTATCCGGTTCCATGCTGCTCGCTCTCAGCTTTCTAGAGCACTGAGAGCACAAGGCAGACAATCGGATATCGCCGTCCGGGATATCTTAGGTAGCCGGGATCCTGATCTTCTGCTTCATCTATACCTGTTCCTCAGAAACGCCGATGTCAACGTTTAATGATGTTTCCTTCGTTGCGTTCCCGTTTCATATCCCTCCTATCCGATCGATAAACTTTTACTTAGTCGCGGCAATACATACACACACTCTTTACAGATGCACGGGCCGAAGGTTGTGCAGTCCACTGATCATTCAAAAAGAGCCAAAGGTTGTACCGTTCATGGCAACTCTACACGAGCTGATGATTGCGCCGGCTAGTCACCATTCTATCCTGGATTCCTCGAGTCGAGAAAGACGCACCACGCTAGATATGGGGTACAGACTAGGGGGGCATTGCTGATTAATGGTCAGCTGCATCCCAATAGGAAGTATCCCGTGTCGGGCACACGTACAGAGCATCGAAGACTGCAACATACCAATTATGAGAACACTTGTAATACTAACCTCGAGCCAACCGCGAGTAATCGGTTAAATATTACTAACATAGTTGTAAGACAAAAATTGTCAAAATATTGGACTCCCGGCCCCGTCAGGCTAACGCCACATGTGCCTTAATAAAATATATATATTGGAAAAAAAATGGACTAAAGACGCTTGTCAATATGTAATTGTAGAACACATGCGAATTATATTTTTCGAATTTTCCCATTTTCCTTTCGAGTTTTCCAAAAATTTTCAATTGTCATGTTTGGTTGAAATATGTGCATCATTTTTCTATGGGACCCCTCCTCCTTTCCAGAGGAGGAAAGGGTGTCATACCATCATAGAAACATTTATCGTACCCAAAAACCCTCACATCGCAAATTTGGCTCCATCTGCTTGATTAGTTCTCGAGTTATGCAGAAGTTTGTGTTCCATTTGTATGGCAGCTCCCATGCCCTTAGAGAGGGGATAGGTGTGTCGAATCACCATAGAAACGTTTCGTATCCCCTTAAACCTCCACATGTCTAATATGGCTCAATTTACTTGACTACTTCTTGAGTTAGGCAGAAATTTGTGGTTAATTTGTATGAGGGCCCCCTTTTAGAGAGGGGGAGGAGTATCGAACTTCCATAGACACGTTTATCGATCCCTTAAACCTCTAAATGCTAAGTTTAATTCCATTTGGTTGTTTAGTTCTCGAGTTATGCAGAAATTTGTGTTTCATTTCTATGGCAGCCTCCCCTTAGAAAGGTGTATTGAACCACCTTAGAAATATTTCTTGCCCCCTAAAACGTCCACATGCCAAATTTGGCTCCGTTTGCTTGATAAGTTCTTGAATTATGCAGAAATGTATGATTCATTTGTACGGTAGTACCACCCCCCTCCTCCTTCAGAGAGAGAGGGGAGGGGTGTCTATTCACCAGAAACTATTAGAAACGTTTCGTGTCCCATAACACCTTCGCATGCCAAATTTGGCTTCATTTGCTCAAGTAGTTTTCGAGTTACGCAGAAATTTGTCTTTCATTTGTATGGCAGCCCCCCAAAGAGAGGGGGAGGAGTATGTAACCACCATAGAAAATTTCGTTTTATTTGCTTGATTAATTCTCGAGTAATGTGGAAATTTGTGTTTAATTTGTATAGCAGCCCTACTATCATAAGAACCTTACCGACCCCAAAAACCCCTAGATACCAATTTCTATATCGATTGGTTCAGTAGTTTCCGAGTCCATAGGAATCAGACAGACAGACAAAAATCCATTTTTATATAGACAGAAGATAGATTTTGAAGATTTTGGGATCATCTACTGAATTTGAAAACCTTTAAGCTGTGTGTTTTATATTTTCATCTCCAGGAATAAAGCAATGAAGTTTGTGTGTTCCCGATATTGTTTTCGCGTGATTGAATAGTTCCTCAAGGGCACTTGCCTTTCTTGTATGCTGTTCTTGGATACGTAACAGAAATTCAACTTCGTGATACATTTGTCATTTTGTTCATCTGCCCAATCATAAAGCTCTAGTTTGAATTTCCAGACATCCGTTGGATAGTTACTGTCAGTATATGTCATAAAGTTGAAGCGTAAAGAACAAAGTTTTTGCCACTTCGAATATGTCGAATTTCGTACCAACGAGAGTATTTTCACGAGGAGTGTTACTTCATTACTTCAATATGAAGAAAAAAGCTGCGAAAAGTCGCCGCATTTTGGTGGAAGTAAATAGTGATCATGCTCCAACTGAGCGAACGTGTCAGACGTGATTTGCACGGTTTAAAAGTGGTAATTTTGACTTGGAAGACGAAGGACGTCCCGGACCGCCAAAAAAGTTTGAAGATGAAGAATTGAAGGCTTTACTCGATCAAGATCCGTCACAAACGTACCAAGAACTTTGAGATACACTTGGAATAGCTCAGAAAACCATACAAGCAATGGGAATGATCCGAAAGATAGAACATTGGGTGCCGTATGAATTGAAGCCACGAGACGTCGAACGCCGTTTTTTCACGTGCGAACAACTGCTCCAACGGCATGAAAGAAAAGGTTTTCTGCATCGAATCGTTACTGGCGATGAAGAGTGGGTCCATCACGACAATCCTAAACGTCGGGCAACGTACAGATTCTCCGACCATGCACCAACATCGACGGCCGTGCGGAATATTCACGGCCAGAAGATTATGCTGTCTATTTGGTGGGACCAGCTGGGTGTGGTGTACTATGAGCTGCTGAAACCGAATGAAACCATTACGGGGGACCTCTACCGACGACAATTGATGCGTTTGAGCCGTGCATTGAAGGAAAAACGAACACAATACGAGCAAAGACACGGCAAAGTTATTTTGCAGCACGACAATGCTCGGCCGCATGTCGCGAAACCGATCGAAACATACTTGGAAACGCTGAAATGGGAGGTCCTATCCCACCCGCCGTATTCTCCAGACATTGCTCCGTCCGATTACTACCTTCTTCGATCGATGCAACATGGCCTGGTTGAGGTATTATCCCATTTTGATAAAGTCAAAAATTTAATCGATTCGTGGTTAGCCGACAAACCGGCCGATTGTTTCCGCAAATGGATCCGTGAATTGCCAGAAAGATGGGAAAAAGTTGTGATTAGCGATGGGCAATATCTTGAATATTAAATTTTTGCAGAATATTTCGTTTTTTTCTCAAAAATTAATGCTATTTTTGAGAAAAAAACGAAGAAACTTACCGGTACTCCTATTACAAACAGCAGTCTGCTTTTTGGCAAAATTAAAAAAACCGCAAGGAGAAATAATAGTAGTATTAGCAACAAGTTAATGCAAATCGATTTTTCTTCATGAAAATCACATATAATCGATACGGTTTGGGTTTGTTGAAAAGCCCCAAGTCTCTAGTTGCTAATACTACCATATGGCGTTGAAATTATTCAAAAATTTTTGTTTTTTAACGATTATCCTCAAAAAGAAATTATGATCATGGTTTGTCCAAAAAATGACCATGGTTTGTCCGGTTTTAGAAATCACCATTCTTGAATGGAAAAATTCGAATTTTCAATTAGATGTTGCATTTATCATCGTTTGAGTTTACTGTCATCATATTGATCCATTCATAATTTAGGCTTTCTTCAGAATATTGCCTTTTCTTGGGCATTTTCAAAGTGTTCACCTCAACACACTCGACATAGAGAAACTTTATTTCTGCTATGCGAAGGACCCAATAAACAAACTGCAGCGCGCCAAGCGGTTGCCATATAAATCATGTGGACAAAACAGCATTAGTAAATTGAACAACTCTTGATTAGAATTGAGGTCATCGAAATTCTTTAATTTAATGGTTTAGCTATGTAAATCTGATACAAATGGTGTGCAAGCATGATTTTTACAATATTTGTAAGTGTTATAGTCCGGAAAAGGTCTGAATGCGTGCCAAATTATCATCTGGTGATTGATTGATTTGGGGTCGTTTGTCTGCTCTCAGCCACCACAAAAAGGAACTATACTAATCTTATACTTTACGCAATAATTTATCAGTTCACACTTTTTATAAACGAATTTTAATGTCCAGTGAACTTGTCCACGAATCAAAACGGTTCTTTATGAATAATAAATAACAATACTCAGTATATTTTTAGCTAATTAGACTTAAGTTAATGATTATGTAGTTATAATATATTCAAATAGTTTCAAAATGCACTGCTTGATGATGGCTTTTTATCCACTTGAGCCTAATTAAATAAATAAAGGACAAAAATACTCAGGATAATCAAAAGTTGTTTCACATGGTTGAGGAAAGACCTAATGCAACATTTTATGCATTGCGGCAATGTATATATGTGAAGAGCATTGTTCTGTAAGTACAAACAGAAAGATTAAAGGCGGAAGACCCCAGACAAATTATTTTTGTGATATATGCGAAAACCAGGGCTGCATTTTAGGAACTGTTAGGAAATATATCACGCGAAGAAATTTTTTTACACATATTCTTTGCATGCAAGTAACACATTGAAACACATGTTTAGTGAATACTTATCTGATGTTTACAAGAAAAATAATCGTGTTCAACTTTTATAATCTCACAAGTTATGAATATACTACATATAATCTCACAATGTTATAGGAGAAGACGGGGTAAGACCGTCCCCCTGAGGAAACCAATTTTCATTTAAACGTCCTTCAGGATTTCCCCTATTTGTTGTACTACATATCATTGAATATCTAATAATCTACTACTAAAAAATGTGTAACTGTGGATTGTATAACTTTTTTTTTTGCGTTTTCTCATTAATTTTTGAAATGATAAAAAATTGCTTTTTATTTCGCTGGCGGGGTAAAACGGACCATGACGGGGTAAGACGGTGCGATGCTATTTTCAAACAGAGTAGTCTAGTGAAAATAACAGGAACAGTGATGACGAATATTTTGCAAATATTCGTGAAAAATTTACCAAATTATTTATTATTGATATGAAAATCATTCAATATCACGACGTATTTTTATCCCATCGAAAGTGGACCGTCTTCCCCCCAGAGCACTTTTGGCATTTTGCATATTTTGCACTTTTCACTATTTTTATATTACATTTCACAAACATTTTGATGCAGAAAGAACCGGAACAATCTACTGAAGGATTGGGACACTGACAATTAACTGAATACACAGTTTTTGCTGGAAAAATCCTTATGTTGCTTGCCTTGAAAATTAGATCGCTTGCAACCGCAATGGACGAAAACTTTGTATTGTTTACAATTTTCATATTTCGTGCGCTCAAGTGTTGCCAAGTATTTCGAAACGACAAAAATAGGCTAATCATGCTTCTGGCTTAACATATTTGCCAAAAAAACTGAGGATTTCTTATATAACTAGAAGTGGCCCGTCTTACCCCGCCGGGCGGTCTTACCCCGTCTTCCCCTACATCACTGCTGTTTCAAGTAAAAATAATTACGACCAGTACGATATCTATGTTCAAATTTAATACGACCGCAAAGGGTTTAAAGTTAGCTCAAATGAGGGGAGCATTGACACCAATAGAAGGTGTATTTTATAATCCTTTAAAACAGCTGAATCCGTAAAAATATACTATAAAACTATTGTAAATCATGGAAAAGACAATTTTATTTATATGTTTTCTAACATTGGAATACCTGATTTGACAAAGGTGTGCTGAATTAGAGAATTCAACAAAGTGGATTTGTGATTTTTCGGAGAACCATTCATTCATAATTCAAAATGCGGCACAAGGTTATCATTGGAATAACTCGCAAGATACTATTTACCCATTTGAAATATACTACAAAAAAAAAGGTTAACTAGATAACGTAAACTTTATAGTTATTCCACAAGTTTTAACACACTACACTGTGGCTGTGCAGTTGTTTATAGGAAAATTGATAGAATTTGTCAGAAAAATAATCGATTTTACTAAAATTACTTTCGTGTCCGCTCCATCGGCAGCATACTACAAAAACAAAAAGAATTTTGTCAGTCTGTGTAATTTCAAAAAAGCTTCGCTTAACGCTTAAAATGTACCCTGATATCAACTCAACTGTTTCTAGGTATTTTTTTTTTTCAATACGTTCATTGAACTCGTGCCCTAGATGATAGTATTTATTTTTACGTGAAGGAGTATTTTGTCTATTGTGACATATGTGAAAGATTCTTTTAGACCGGAACGTCGACCATTGTATACCATATTGGACGGATACAGTCAACACGAACAAATCGCAAAAGTTTTCGGAGTGGCTGAAAAATTGCATCTCATTCCCGCTTAATTTGCTTTCTTTTCTAAATTACTAGTTTCGTGGCTCAGAAAATATTGTTCTCTTTTCTGATGGTTTTAATGTTAGAACGCTTGTGATTTGTTTGTTAAAGTCTCTCTATGTAAATGACAACTCTGCTTGTGAGCATGTGTATTAATAGGGTAGAAGTACCTATCATCGCAATAGTACCAATTATGGTAATACGAGTGAGTTTTTAGTTAGTTTAGAAAGTATATCTTATTCTTAAAGGCTCTAATACGATTTTTAAACATCAGAAATCTCTTCTTTGTCGATTCTGGTACTTGATTCCATGCGAAACATTGTTCTTTTGTTGAAAAATTTAATTTGAAAATAGTGTGTCCCATTGATGCTTGGTTCTTAGCACATTGCTAAGGAATATGCTATCAAAAGAATGAGATTTTTATGCTCTGAAGTGGCTGTTTTGATGCAAACACAGTGTTGACGTATACATTACAACCTTCTTGATGTTGTCATTCTGCCAATTTATACGATTTTATCGAAATAAACATGTATTTTTGTATTATCATAATTGGTACAATTTCACATCTACGTGCCAATTCGCGCAATATCGAAAGATGCATGTTCCTATTATGGTTGTAGAAAATCACTGCAAAGCTGAAAAGCAGAGCTGCTATATGTTCCTTTTTATGGTTGTACATTGTTATGTATGCTATCGTGGTTGTATGTCACTTTTTTACGCTGGGCAATTGCATATCATAGGGCATTTTTGAACGCTCAGTAATGTAATGAAATAGCACCAAGCGTGTTCGACCGAAGCATATTTGTTTGATTCACTCTGTTGAAAAATAAATCTTAGGTGAATGGGTTAATACCCTTTGTTCAGTTACTGAAGAGAAACGAAAACATCATCACAACCCTCACGCATTTGTGATTCTCTTGTCAACTAGCAGAGAGACCTAGCAATGAGGAGCCGGCAGTTATTTCACAACCGGGAGGCACATAACAACAGTCTAATCTAGAGATGAGCGGATATTCGGTATCCTGCCTATCCGGTCAATATTTGGTATCCGGCCGGATACCGGATATTAGAAAAAAAAAACAATAATTTCTCATTAACAGAAGATAAATCATAACCGGAACTTGTAATGCTTGTTAATTCGTTTTTGATTTGTAGTTAATTAAGTGTAACCTCTCTCAGATTATCATCCTGGAAGTTCTTAGTTTTTTTTTTAATTTGAATACAAATAATTGGTTGATGTTCTTTGCATATTCGGATTATGTGGCACAAAATCTGTCTGGAACGTCATGGTTATCGTAAGAGAAAATCAATTAAGAGAATCGATCAAAGCAATAATTGGGCAAAAATGAATAATAAATAATTAGCCTTGTACAGAATTTATTGAATTTTCAAAACTGCATTCTGATTTGGGAATAATCGTATTGTTGAAAAAGTATTCATTAGAAAAACGGAAATGTTTCATTCTATCAAAACATTTTCCTGTATTAAAAGACAGGAGAGTTTTTGGAATCGAATGAATGCTGATGGATAAGGTTAATTGGATTTTCTATTGACTTGGTTAATAAAACGCTGCGTTAATCTATAAAATTAAAAAAAATTAAAAATCGATTTTTTTCTTTCCAGTATTGTTATCCACTACACCTACACACAAAAAGATAGAAGCATTCAAGTATCACACTTCAAAACTTGAAAACTTCAAACGAAGCTTTAAAATGATGTATATCCCATCTTCATGCGTTGGGTTTTCACAAAGTTACAGCGGTTCTAGAATCACTTAAAAACTTCGACTTCGCGCTCCGTTCCCATAATTTTTGTCGATTGTAGAATCAACGACATAGTATTGCATACTAGGAATAAGATTTAGAGTCATAGTTTTATTCAAAAATTATCATCGAAGTATTATTTGAATCCTATTAATACTTTTTTCCATGTGACACCGACTATTATCATAATAGGTGCACTTATTACGAAACTCCAGGAAAACTGCTACCATAATGGGTACATGGAAGCGACATTTTCAAACATATTTTTTATACAATTTAGTCAACTAATCATCAAAATATTAGTGAGAATCTACAAGAACAGAGTTCAAACTTCTAGAAAAAATATACTTTTGTATACTTTTAAACTAAAATAGAGTATTTATTCGCAAATTTCTGCAAGTTGGTGACATATCTCCTCTATAATTGGGTCACTTACCCTACATGGTTTATTTGTTTCCAGGTTTAAATAACAGTATTTCTAATAACGAAACACCTGCTTCATATTAATTAATATATGAATGTTCTCTTAAGCAGATAACACTTTCAATTAATAGCATTATCAAGCTCTCTACTACCCGCCCACGCGAAATGTTCCACCTTTTGTTTCGAGTACGAGTCCTGTATTCCACGGAATGAATCTCGTACCGACAATTCCGACATAAAGTTTTCCCTTCTTAATCCCACTCATCGAGTAACCACCTTCTAATTCACCGTGCGAGGGAAGCAAGACAAAGAAAAAACAAGCAGATCTGGGGAAGAAAAACCAACTCAATTGAACCGAAAAGTTTTTCCACCTACAGAACGTGATGCAGTCTTCGCCTCGCTGTCGCTGACTCTTGTGTGGAACAGGAGCGGAAGAGCTGCTGAGCTGAACCCGCCGCTTCGAACAAAAGTTAATCTTATTTGACAAATGTAGTAATCTGCTTTTCCGATTAGGGCACAAAGCCTGAGTACTGAAGTTCGTATGTGTGTGTGTGTTTTTTTTTGTTCGCTCGTAACCCTCGCGTGGGTTGGTGGAAGGAAATTGAACTTATATTTCCTCAAATTAACTCTTGCCTACTGGAAGTATAATTTTATCAGAGGTTTTTCGTTATCGTGACACAATTGTGATCCATTTATTGATAACAATAGTCAAGAGAAATTATATTTTCTCCGATTTATTCAAACTCTGAAGTGCCGTTGCTCGTTTTTTTTTTTATTTTTATCCCTGTTCCTGCGGTCTTATTCGGAAGCCCTGTTAGCAAGGTGAGGTGGGAAGAAGCTATCGCTAGTCGCGAGTAACAATTTTATTTTTCCAAAAGTTGACCTATTCGTGTGATAGTCGGGCGATTCGGTAATACATTTGATTAAAGTTTTTCGTTTCACACAACTCATTCCCT
This sequence comes from Toxorhynchites rutilus septentrionalis, assembly GCF_029784135.1. NCBI lineage: Eukaryota > Metazoa > Arthropoda > Insecta > Diptera > Culicidae > Toxorhynchites > Toxorhynchites rutilus. The sequence continues at coordinate 13,959,285 of NC_073745.1, read as the reverse complement.
GTTGAATTGTCAAACAGGGGAACGAGAGTTTTCCATCCGTAATTGAATCAGCCAATTTTTCGGTATTCCAAGGCTTCTCTGTTGGCCCACAAATAACCATTTCAGTTTAGTGTACATCGGTGGAGCTGTGGGCAATTGCTCCGTGAGGTTTGGAGGGACAGCGGAGGACGCTGGGGATTTCAATTCATCTTATGCATCCGGAATGTTTTTCCATGCTGCCGAGAAGGAAGGGAACAAAACGCAGAAACCGCCTTCCCAAATCCAATAACCTACATAGTTGACGTTATTATGAAATTTTCCACACGTTCATGCATTGCATTTTTTTTTCCTGGGAGCGAGCCTCCGGCGGCTCCGTTTTCCGGACTACGCGCGAGGTTTTTCTGGGCTAGTGATCATTCAGCGCGGCCCATTACTTCATGTGGATTCCGGTTTCATCACTAGCCGGGGCGTAAACAGGCAAAAAAAATCAACAACGCCAACAAAGCATGACCGAAAAATGCGCACCACATGCGCTGGCATAGTGCATTTTTGCAATCGGGAATAAACATTCCGATGTTTTCCACGAGGAGTTCCGTTCGCGCTGCGAATAGATGCTGCCCTATTTGTGTAGTGCTGCTCTGTTCATTGAATCGTGAGAGCATGGGAATATTGAAATTCCATCAAATTGATTTTACGACTAGGAAAGAGGTAAAAACATCAAAACATCTCGTGATGCAATACAGTTTGCAAAAAACACAGAATTAACTGCATAAATGTAATCCAACATCAAATTTGGCTTCATTTGCGTTAGAACATCGAATTTCAAATGCATTGGCCCGTGTCAGTAATAGAATAATAAGGTTATGCAGTATGTGGTTCGATAGCAGTACAAACACGTAAAGGGGATATGTTTCGCGTTGATAATAGAGCAATTCCAAATGAATTCGACAAATGACAAAACATGAGTATTTTTGATCCGAATGAAAGTGTGTATTCCGTTTGGGTTAGAGGAAATATGAGTTTTCCACAGCAATTGGGAATTTTTTGGCTCAAGCGTAACTTTTGGAAAGGGCGTATCGATTTGTGTAAGAAAAATCTTTGATAATTTATATCTCAAAAACTATGAGTCGTACCGAAATAGTGTCTTAAAAAGAGTTATAGAGTATTTATGGTTGAATATGAAAAAAATGTACACTGAGAAAAAAATTAGTACTCTTTTTTCTATTTACAAAATAAAAATTCAATTTGCAATATCCAAAATACATATTTTTCAATGTTTTTTTAATTTTTTCATACAAAATAGAAGTCATGCAGAAAATTTAAAAAATGGGCCCAAGATGGTAAAACTATTTTTGACGATCTTTGTGGAACATCGAATTATTAGGAATTTTCGCAACTTCGAATTTTTATATGTTAACAATCAGTTTTAGCCACAAATTATGAATCCTGATGTGATTTAAAACAAAAAAGGCTACCATTAATCTCCTTCTAAATGTAGCCATTCTCGAAATATTTAAAAAATATTAATTTATTGTCTTTTTTATAGTAAATAATCCCTTTTAATATGTTTATCGTGTTCTACCATCATGTTCATGAAATTTTATGAATTTACTTATAATTTCCAACAACTTTTCCAAATACATCATCATGGTTCATTTTTTGACTCAAGCGTAACTTTTGAAAAGGGCGTATCTTTGATAATTTATATCTCAAAAAATATGAGTCGTACCGAAATATTGTGTTAGAAAGAGTTATAGAGTATTGTTGGATTAATTTGAAAATAATATACACTGAGAAAAAAATTAGTAATCTTTTTTTTATTTACAAAAAATTATAAGCGAATTCATAAAATCTCATGAACATGATGGTATAACACGACAAACATATTTAAAGGGCCTATTTACTATTAAAAAGACAATAAATTACAAATATTTTTTTAAATATCTCGAGAATGGCTACATTTAGAAGGAGATTGATAATAACATTTTTTGTTTTAAATCACATCAGGATTCATAATTTGTGGCTAAAAATGATTGCTAACATACCAAAATTCGAAGTTTCGAAAATCCCTAAATTTTCGATGTCAAAAATTGGTTTACCATATATTGCAAATTGAATTTTTATTTTGTAAATAAAAAAAGACAACTAATTTTTTTCTCAGTGTACATTTTTTCATATTCAACCATCAATACTCTAATACTCTTTCTAAGACACTATTTCGGTACGACTCATAGTTTTTGAGATATGAATTATCAAAGATTTCTCTTAACAAAATTGATACGCCCTTTTTCAAAAGTTACGCTTGAGTCAAAAAATTCCCAATTACTGTGAAAAATTCATATTTCCTCCAACCCAAACGGAATACACACTTTCATTGGAATCAAAAATACAAGTTTTTAAAATCTGCATTTTTAGGACGATTTCATTTGGAATTGCTGAATAGTAAATAAAATTGCTTGAGTTTGAAAAGGATCGATCTCAAACAATAACATAAATCATTGTTTACAGAAATGCGTTTCAGCGTGTTTCCGCATTGAATTCGTTGATTATTTAAAAAATTATAATTCCTATGAACGATGTATATGCAACGTGCTTTTTCATGCCAATCTTTTCTCAGAAACCAAGGGACGAAAAATGATTTACATTTAAAAAAATGTGGTTATATTTCAAGAACGAATAGTCATAAGATGAAACGTTATATGTATATGGTTTTTTCATGTAGAATTGCATATTGATACAATTATAAATATTATTACACTCAAATAATTGCGATTTCACAACGTATTAAATTTAAGAAAAAATTAAAATTAAATATTTATTAAATAATGTTTTAGGATTACTTCTTAAACACTGATTCACAGTTCAGTCTTCTCGGAAGGTCACGCGAAATATTGCAGTTTTTATTATATTGGTCTGAAATGAATAAAAAATAGAAGTTTAAAGTGTTTACTAGTGCTATATTTCGTACATGAAACAAGAATAAATATTTTTTTTAAATTCAATTAAATTGCTCAATTTTGTATTTTTTATATCACACTTTAATCAAATATTACTTTGAAAATGTAGGCACTTACAAATTCAGTAATTATGGTCATTTACCGTTTAGTCAGCAACTCCAGCGCTTTATAATAGTCCTTTGGTATCATCGTAAAGCTCTTTTTTCCAGCATTTCCACTTGATCTCTTTTTTTTCTTCAACGCCGTCCCAACAGTTCTATCGTCATTTTCATCAGTACATACTTGGTTGAGATTTCTTGTCCAATAACACGCCTTGGATGTATTCTGGGTGGCAAATTCTAAAATACCCACGATCACAATGCAAGTCGGATGAAAATTTCTTTGACGAAAATTCCTCGACCGGAACGCGAATCAAACTCAAACTCCCGACATGATAATTTGTGACACTCATCATTGTCGTTGTCATCCTAACACACACCCTGTTCGTTATTATTTATATATTTTGATCAGGGTATTGTTATTTTGAAAAATATATTGATGGATTTCCAATACTTTGCGAGCATTTTGCTTTCAAGTAAACATTCACATAAAATGTTATTATCCCATGAAATTATCTTCGAAATTCTATATACAATTTCACAACCCTAGTTTTAATTCCCAGCTGCAGTAGGCATTATCTGTTACAAAATCATTAAATACTCTAATATTATAAACAAGGTGTGTGGTAACTCATAGATAATTTAGTGGGGGTTGATGGAGGATCAAATTTGATGGAAAAATTCCAGAGCTTTATCAGCGAGAACCTATTTATATACCGATGAATATTCATAGATATTGAACCTGCGGATTGTGGATTTGTGAAAACACAGCCATTTCACGAAAAAACGAATTATCGTTATTAGGATGTATTTTTCCTAATTAGGAAGCCGTATGTTTTGTTTAATGAAAATATATCTCAAAAGTCAAAATTCATACTATCCTAAATAAATTATATGCTATGAAAAAGAGTTTCAACATTATAAAAATAAAGAAAAAATAGGGTCTCGAGGCCTAGACACCTCAATAATAATTAAACACAATTTTTTTAAAGATTTTGCCTAGAAGAAAACATTTGGGGCTCAGTTTACAGTTTTTACTTGAAAGTTCATTCGAATATCCTTCATTTGTTATAACAATATATTAAATCATTCAGGCTTACGTTCAGGTTACAAGTTTTGGAAAACGGGTATATTCATCGGAATTAGCATGGAATTGGAAAAAACACGTATGTTGCAGAAATGAATATAAAATTAGTTCAAGAAGTATTATCTTCCCAAGAGGGATTTAGATGGTCTCTTTGATATTTACACCTCAAAAACAATGATTTAATTCAAACAATTGGAATAAGTAGAAGTTGGAAGTACAGTTCAGAAATATATGACATGATTTGACGTAGAAATACGTCTTTAATTAAGGGTGACAAATCAGAATACAGGTCACGTTTTTAAGAAATAAAGTTAACGTTAAAAACTATTTTTGCTGCGAACGGATTTTGGCGATTTACATACCAAACGAATCGGAGATTCCCTAAGATTTGTTTGATATGCTATACATTATAATCCCAAAGTCTGTATATGGTTTAAATTAATGAAAATTGGAAGCATTCCCATTTCCTCATACATTTGTTCTGTCCATTTGTGTACTTTCCCGAACAAAGCTGTCAATAACGAGCAACTTATCGAAGCGCAACGAAGGGGAAATCGTCAGATGTATAGTCTCCGTGAGCAAAGAAAAAGAAGAAGAACGAAGGCGAATAATTGCCTAGAGTATAAAGTGAGTGGATCTCGCTGAGGCAAACTTTCATTCTTCGTGAGGAAAACGACTAAACAACATCGTTGCTAGGCGAGCTGGACGACGAGGGATCGAATGCCTTCCTCAAGACAATGGGAGTGGAGTAGTAATATTATGGATAAAGTAAAGTTTTCCAAGCGCCTTTTTTTATTTATTTATTTATTTATCACCGTCTCGAATTGTTTATAATTCCTCAGACTGAATCCTTATATTAAATTCTTAATCCTATTTTTAAAGACAGTTTTGGACACGTTAAAATCGAACACAGAACAAGCACTATTGAATTCACGGAAACAATTCTCTAAGGGGTTATGGAATCCGTAAGAAGTCCTATGGCGATTGATAAACAATAGATCTCGCTCACGTAGTTGTCGAAATGGTACATAGAATGACACATGACACTTTTTGAAGATTACAGTCGAATGATCTGAAGAAGTTTAAAGTATCAAGCAAGGAAGGAAGGCAAACTTTCAGTTTCGTTCTGTATTCAAAGCAATGAATATCGCTTGTTCTTCCTCGTTTCGTGTCATCAAATGTCTTCGTTTCGGATTGTGCTATGGACGCGACCAAATTACTCACTCGCTGATGTCTCTGACATTGCAATCATTACATCAATCTGACGTCATTGCATTAAGGTTCTGATTTACTCGTCGACTCACCAAGAAAATAAATGTTCTGGAATTTTGCCAGTAATTTGGTTTCGCATGACTGTAGGAAAACTCTCTCCACAAAGTATGACAGCTAAGCTAATCTAGACTGGCAATACTAACAGAAAGGGCTTCTGTGCTCGCGTGCTAGTCGCAAAACTGCTTTCAACTGGGATTGCATTTGCGCTAATCTTGATCATAATGAAGCAGTGCTACTCTTTTCGAAGTTGTTGAGATTAACAGATAGAGTTTATTTCGTTTATTTAGTCATCAAGAAAGTAAATGTCGTTCTGAAATGTTGTATGTGATTTGGTTTCGCTTGCCAGTAGCAAAACTTTCTCCACTAAGCATGACAGCTGCGCTTATCTCGAGCATGTATTGTTCTGCGAGCACAAGAATGAATCATCAAACAATTATCGTCAAATGATTCTACAATGAAAAAAAAACAGTTCAGGGCGACCAAACTGGTAGAATGGTTATTTCAAAATTTTCGTAGCATTATAAAATAATATCCGCAGTTATAAACAAGCGACTTGAAATAAACTACAGCGTAGTTCTACGTCAACAATGCGGTCGTGTCTTGAACACAACCTGCTATATTCTTTTTGCTGTGCTTTCCATTCAGCCCGCATCAAGAGCGTTTGCACGATATCACTGACGGACCCAGCTCTCAAAGAAACTCATAGCATAAGTAGAAAATAGTCAGAAATTCTACTGGGAAGTAGTCAGATTTTTTAAAATATCCGAAAACAAACCGTATATTTTGTTTTTTTTCTATTTTGTAACTGTCAGTCCCAGTCAGTCAGCGCTTTCCTACCAAAAAACTCAAAGTCGGCCCCTAGGGACTGACGCGAGGCTCAAAGTGTTAAGAGATCAGGGAGCGGTCGAACGGTAAGTAACCAATTTTATAATTTGGCTATATATTCGGCCAAATCGACAAATTCGACTTGATGCCGATTGGTTCACATTGGTTCACGCGGAAAAAAAATATATTTATATAAATGAAAATGGAAGGCCAAATGTGTTGCTAAGCGCAAAATCCGAAGAAGGAATGGTCCGATTTGAGCCGTCTTCATTTTGTTGTATTTTTCTCTGCCCATAGATTAATATAGTGGAGAGAAAAATCGGATTTTTTTTCGGAAAACTCTGAAGGAAGGTCGGAAAATTCGGAAAATTGAGTTCTCGTATGTTTCAAAACTACATGATAAGCGTTGTTAGTGAATTCGATGCTTGCGCTAGCAAAATTGATCTTTGTTCGAAGGTGGCAATATATTTTCAGGTGAAATAACTCATTCCTATATCTTCTATCTATATAAATAAAAATAGAAGGTTAAAAGCGCAAAACCCGAAGAAGGAATGGTCCGATTGAGCCGTCTGTATTTTGTTGTATTCGTCTTTGTCCATAGTTGAAGAAAAAAAAATTCTCATGTGATTCATAATGACATTGTTGTTAGTCCAATCGGATTTCGCGTTTCGCGGGTTTCGCGGAATTGAGCTTCGTAAAAAAAATGGAATGAAAATTTACTTTTCTATATCAAACCTGTATTCTATGTAACGGAGAAATATGTTATTTGCAACTGAATCATGAATCTTGAGCGAAAATTGTGTCTGAAAATAAAATTATATTAAAATTGTGAGTTTTGGTAGAAATAACAGGAAATTTAAAGTAAATGGAAATTGTGAAGAGCTAAGTAGAAATTATAACGATCAATCAATGGAGAGTTCTGCAATTGAACCCACGAACGTTCGCTCAGTAAGAATACGTGAATTTTCGAAAGAATTTATATCAGAAAAAAAATTTGGGCGGGACGAAGTTTGCCGGGTCAGCTAGTAATAAATAAATATCCGAGGATTGAACAAAATCGTAGCAATTTTTTTTGATTTGTAATTTTTTCATGGAATTGATGAACCATGAAATCTCCGGAACCGGATTTGATACTAGCGCTAACATCAAAGAAGCCTAATAATTCGAAATTCTAGAGTCGTAATCTAACTGTTTAAGGAAATCTACTATTTGAGATTATAGAACTTTAGAATCAATCAATAAGTAATGATCAATATATCGCGTTGTATGAGAGCAAACTTGTTACGCTAGGTGACATTAGGAAGGTATGATTTTTTCGTCAAAAACGAACATCAACAAAGTTTTAAAAAATACAACGAGAAAACAAATACACAACCGCATTGTTGACGAAGGACTACGACATTATTTTATTCAATTATTGTTTATCACTTCTGATAGTATTTAGATATGATTGTTTCCAAATTTTAGAACAAACTCTTTGGTGGAATGCTCCCGTAGCCTTAAAAAGAACCGATGGTTTGTAAGATTCCGTAGATAAAATATCCATAATTCGTTCTTGCCTTAGAGTCGGACGCGAACAGCGGATGTTCTCTGCACTCTTTGTATTGACGATTCGCAGTGGAATGTACAAAAGTGCCTTCTTTTTTTTTTGTTAACGGAGACATTAATTTTTTCAAATCAATCATTCGTATTCGATAAGTTCCTCCTAATAGACAGTATGGCTAGATAAGCATACAAATGTGCAAAAAAAAAGGAATCCATCAATCAATTGAAACCATTTACGGATTCGCAAATTGTAATATACAGCATATAAAACAATTTTAGGTCACCATGAATAGTAACTATTTCATTAAAACGTGATCTCTTTCCTGATCTGGCACCTTAACTGAAAGACTTACTACGCAAAAAACACTATATGTTACAGTTTTACTTGGGTAAAAGCGAAGACGCAAGATAGGAGAAATAGAGTGTAAATAGAGTTTATGGTCCCGACACTGTAACAGTGAATCGCGCAAAGTCTCACGCATGAATTTTTGATGTTATGCCTTGTTGGTGGTGGTGATAGTACAAGTATAGAATCGCCTGGGGCTGCAGTATGTCTGTCTGGTAAAAGAGACGCATTACGTACATTGTCAATAGGAACACAATTTTCGACATATGGCCATCTCGTGTGTTATTCTCGCGAGAACAAGAATGAATCATGAATCTTTCACTAAAGAGTTATTCAATTCAGAGAGTTTGTTGGAGGTACAAGGCTTTGAGCGTTAATACCTCTTAAACGGCTGAACGAAGTGGTATGAAAATATAAAAAAAATTAGCGCCTTCGGTCCCGAGACTATGAAAAAAATAAAAAAAAACCAATGCAATCAATAATACCGAGAGCAGAATTAGAATTTTTCACAGGTATAGTATTTATTCAAAAAAGCTAATTGACTTTGATTTGATATATCGATCATCTGAATCGGTCCAGTAGTTCAAAAGTTATGAATTTCTGAAAAAAGTCATTTTTGGAAAAAAGAGGAAAAAGGTGATTTTTCGGACAACCCTAAAATGGAAATGGTCACCCTACTAAAAAAATAAAAAAATACGGGTCTAATGTTTTGCGATAAAGAACAAAACTACAACTTTTCACGAAAATCTGAGAACCATTATATCGGTTTGGCATGGAATGGCCATATAGTTATATATAGTTATGCTTATTACTTATTGAGCTTAAGCTTGGGTAAACTGTACCCTTCGTAGTTGCTCTCCGAGACTGAACCAGCGAATTTGCACAGACAACACACTGAATGACACTTGGGAGTAGCAAACCATTCTCATAGTGCAATTTTCGCAGCTTCAAATAGTCAATAAAGACGCAGACCACGTCCTTACAGTCACCAGGGGAAAAAAAGGATTGTTAGTATGATAGTCGTGAACAGAAGCGTTGCCTCAATAGTATGATTCCCTTGCGATTATCATGGAAAAGATAGTTGAAAGTGAGATCAGGTATGAATCAGAATTCACCGAGGTAAGTGATGATGATGGCAATATTACAGAGAGTATGAGAATCATGATATGGCGCGTGAGTATATGAGTGTTAAAACATCTATAATTGAGGAGGCGTTCTGGCGTAGCGGTAACATCCATACCTCTCACGCTAAGGGTCACGAGTTCAATTCTCACTCCCGACATTCTTCCGAAATGGAAGGTAAAAGTGACGAACCAGCCAAATGTGTTGAAAATCACTATAATACAGAAATAAAAAAAAAAAAAAAAACATCTATAATTCAAGACATCATCAGCATCATCACCAAAACATTTTCGGAGAATAATGTTCAAGTACTAAAACAGTCTAAAAATGCGGAGCCAAAAGGAATGGAGAGGGTATTGAGAAATATAAAGAAAATTCATCATTCTAGGAAAACATCAAAGGTTCTTTCCAAAACCCTCAAAATTTCATAAAGAGTTTAATCTTTCTGTACAATGAGTACACAAAATAAATGAACTTTTTATTTTGTTTCTAGCACCATTTACAACGCGATTCCTTGCAGTTCAGTTCTTCTGCACGATATGCAGCTGAAGTCGTATCGGATCCGCTGAACGGATGCATAAGAGGTATGATGTCCTCTATTCCAATAGTTTGCAATTGCTACATGGCCATGGCTTGGTTTCACGAACAATATGTTCTACTCAGTCGGATTTAAGACCATAAGGAAGAATAATTACATCTTCACCGACTATCACTACTTTGTCACAGTGAGAGAAATAAGTAGTAAATATAACGATTTTTTTTGGTAAATAGTCATTTTCTACCGTATTAATTATTTTTATATCTTATTAAGAGAATTTACATACGGTTGGTAAAATGTACATTTTACTAATATTTGCATTGCCAAAGCTATTGGGTAGTTCTATACCATGGATTTTTCTGAGTACATAAGCAAGGATTTTATAAACGCACCTAGTACGATAAATTTATGAGTATCACTGATATTGAAATAGTTTCAATAACAATGTTTAAAAACTTTTGATTTTTTTTGGAGATTGGGTAATTCTTTGTGATTTTTTGACTAAATAAATGTATTTACAACGGCTCGTTTATGCAGAAGCATGAACCTTTTAACAATCACTTGGTTTGGGAATCATTTTTTTTCTGTATTATAGTGACTTTCAACGCTTCTGGACTTCAGTATTCTTGGACATAAAGGGGGCCTTTGATTCTGTTTCAATAGAGGTTTTGTCAGACAAATTACACTCTCGGGGTCTGCGCCTCTATTGAATAATATGTTATATAACTTGCTTTGTGAGAAACATTTGAACTTTTCTCACGGAGATTCGGCAGTAAGTCGGTTCTCTTACATGGGCCTCCCCCAGGGCTCATGTTTAAGCCCCCTTTTGTACAACTTCTATGTAAGCGACATTGACAATTGCCTTACACAAAATTGCAGCCTAAGACAACTTGCAGATGATGGAGTGGTGTCTGTCGTAGGATCAAACGAATCCAACCTGCAAGGACCCTTACAAGATACTTTGAACAATTTTTCAACCTGGGCCATTGGGCTAGGGATCGAATTCTCCACGGAGAAAACAGAGATGGTGGTTTTTTCTAGGAAGCATAGACCAGCAAAACCAAAGCTTCAACTCATGCTATGTCATTCAAGTATCTTGGGGTCTGGTTCGACTCCAAATGTACTTGGGGGCCCATATTAGGTATCTGAGTAAAAAATGTCAACAAAGAATAAACTTTCTCCGTACAATTACCGGCACCTGGTGGGGAGCCCATCCCGAAGATCTTATTATGTTGTATCGAACAACTATTCTCTCAGTGATGGAGTATGGCAGTTTCTGTTTTTAATCAGCTGCCAAAACACACCTCATTAAACTCGAGCGAATTCAGTATCTTTGTCTCCGTATTGCGTTGGGATGTATGCCCTCAACGCATACCATGAGCCTCGAGGTTTTGGCAGGCGTACTCCCACTAAAAGATTGCTTCAATTTAATATCTCTTCGGTTCCTCATCCGGTGTAAGGTTATGAACCCATTGGTGATCGGAAATTTTGAGCAGCTGATCGGGCTAATTTTTCATTCTGGATTCATGACTTCATATCATGAATTCATCTCCATGCAGGTTGATCCTTCTTCGTATATTTCCAACCGTGTTTGTTTTCCTGACTACATCAATTCCTCTGAATTTTTTTATCTGTTCATGAAGGAGAAAATCCATGGAATTCCAGATTATCATCGATCGGTGATCGTTCCTACGATCTTCAATGCAAAGTATGGGCGTATCAATTGTGATAATATGTACTTCACTGATGGGTCCTCTATGAATGAGTTCACAGGATTTGGAGTGTTCAACGAATTTTTTAGCACCTCCCACAGTCTTCAGAATCCTTGCTCAGTGTATATTGCTGAATTGGCAGCAATACACTGGGCGCTGGACAGCGTCGCCTCACGACCTGTTGAACACTATTACATTGTAACGGATAGTCTTAGCTCTGTCGAAGCTATCCGTTCAGTGAGGCCGTAAAAGCACTCGCCGTACTTCCTTGAGAGAATACGAGAAATTTTGAGTGCTTTATCCAGACGCTGTTATGTCATTACCTTTGTCTGGGTCCCTTCACATTGCTCAATTCCGGGTAATGAGAGGGCTGACTCATTAGCAAAGGTAGGTGCAATTGAAGGCGAAATTTATCAGCGTCAAATCGCCTTCAATGAATTTTATTCTTTAGTTCGTAAAAATACCATCGTTAACTGGCAACGCAAATGGAACGAAGATGAATTGGGCCGGTGGCTCCACTCAATTATCTCTAAGGTTAGCCTCAAACCATGGTTCAAAAGTCTGGACTTGAGTCGGGACTTTATTCGCACCTTCTCCCGACTCATGTCCAATCACTGTTCGTTAGACGCGCTACTCTTTCGTTTTGATCTTGCCGACAGCAATATCTGTGCCTGCGGCCAAGGTTACCACGACGTCGAACACGTTGTTTGGTCGTGCGAGGAGTATCTTGTTGCCAGATCGAATTTAGAAAACTCTCTTCGGGCTAGAGGAAGGCAGCCCAATGTGCCGGTGAGAGATGTGTTGGCTGGTTTAGACCTTGATTACATGTCCCAAATATATGTCTTCCTAAAAGTTATCGATCTTCGTGTCTGATTGTCCTTATATCCTTATATTCTCCTTTTCCTTTTCCTTCGCGAGAAATCAAATCCCTTCTTATTAACAATAGAATAAGGTGAAATGTAAAAACATATTAGATATAAGATAGGCTTAAGAATTGAGTGTAATGAATGTGAGTGTGAATGTGAGAGTGAACATTGTCAACATATCCTTTTATCCCTTCCTTTTCCTGAAGAAAATATGTCACCCTTCTAAGCTCGAGTAGACCGCGAGTAATCGGTTTTCTACACCATTAACATTAGAATTAAGGAAAAATGTTTATATATACTTGTAACAATACAGTCAGGAGTTTGGCTCCTTTAAACTTATGTAACTGAGCCTGTAAAAATAAACGATTTAATAAAAAAAAAACGCTTCTGGCTGGTTCGTCACTTTTACCTCCCATTTTGGAAGAATGTCGGGAGCGAGAATTAAGCTCGTGATCTTGAGCGTGAGAAGTATGGATGTTACCTCCACGCCAGATCGGCTCCACGTTTGGGAATCAATTTCACGTAACATCTTTTTGACGTAGAACTACGTCTTTCAGGAAGGGTCAGAAAAACAGAAAACAGGTCACGTTTTTATGAAATAAAGATAACAATAATAACTATTTCCACTGTGAACGAATTCTCATGATTTGCATAGCAATCGAATCGGAAATTATCTAAGAATTCTTTGATATGCTATACATTACAATCTAATCTCTAAACGGTTTGAATTCATGAAAACTGGAAGAACTTCCCTTTTCTCATGCATTTGTTCTGCTGATTTGTGTGCTAACCCTACCCGTATTTCGAATGCTTATAACTCGAACATTTCTTAACAGATCGGAAAGGTGTTTGCATCAATTGATAGGAAATATTTCTACGCGTCTATCAAAATAAATAAAATGTTATTTTTTATGATATGAACAATTGAATATCTGTAAAATTTCAAGCGTTATCTAAACGCCTTAACTGCCAAGTTTTGATTGGCCCGATCTACGGTTTCCCTAATACGCACTTCAAAATTAATGTGCCTGGTGGAATCCACTTTGCAAATACGTGCAAATCGGGGTAATTTTTGTTGTTGAGTACTTTTTTACTCGCTTGTCGTTGTGCAGACCGGAATATGTTTCCCTAAAACGTACTATTAAACTGAGAAGCCTGGGAAAATCATCATTTCAGATACTAGAGGTGAATGAACTTTCGCGGTTCGAGAACTACGTGAACATGAGATGTGCAATAAACTCAGAGGGAAATGTAAAATACAATGATCGTTTGACAATTTTTCCGTTCAAATATGTTTGTAGTCATAGGCATCATATCAAACGTAAAAGGACGTTTATCAAATTTATTCGTAACGAACAACATAATCTATTACAAAAATTTCGATGCATTCTAAAATGATATTCGAAGTGGTAAACAAGTGGATTGCATAATATAATTGCGTAGTTCTACGTCGAAAATATGCGGTCGTGTCCTAGATACAACCCTTTACAATTTTTTGTTTTACAAAAAAAATAAACACAAATAAATTAAATCTAAACTGGTTTACTAAATCTATCGAAAAATCACAATCTACTTGGATATCATTAGGTGTGATTTGGTATTTTGGAACATGAATCTTGGTAGCTTTTATTAGTAATGGATCTCATTTCAAACTGCTAACATATTCTTCCTTTTCTTCTCTTATGATTTATATTTTTCATGTGTACTTTTCTATAATTTCTCCTATTATATCGTTCCTTTGATTTGGAAAACAGACCTGAGTTCAAACTCACGAATTATTCTCCGAAAAATAATACAAGAGGTCCCTTAAGTCTATAATGAGCTCTAATATTGTAAACCTCCCAATTTCAGAAGCCACAGATTGTTGTAAGACCGTTCAATCTAAAATTTGAACAAACCTAATAAGATTGCAACTCAAAGAGATGGAACTTACACGAGCGAAACATTACGCAGGACAACGTTTGTACAGTGAAAATCGCCGTATAGCTAGGCTCAACGCCTTGCCGCCACTTTCTCGTCTTTTTCTCATCATAAAAAAGCCTACCCCAGCAACACAATACTGTTACCAAGCCATTCAAGGAGATCTTCAATTTCAAACTTGACGCAATTGTGAGTAATAATAGGCCCATTCCTCTGCGCAACAATCTGTTCGCTATCAGACAAAGTCGGAGCAGACGTTTTCTAGGTCCAGAGCGAAATGAAAAACACAAAAACCAGCTCATCGAAAAAAAGCAAATCGAAATGAAAAGCACCTTTTTGCTTCGTACCATTCCAAAACACAATTGTGTTACGCCGCTCAAAGTCAGGGTCTTGTCATCAAAGGAAATACTACAAAATTGGGATTGAAAATCCCAGACCGTTGTTGTTTCCTAGCGGCTGGCGAAGAAAGTTCTCTCAAGGTGCGGAAGTTCAGCCAGGTCAGGAAATAAAATTTTCTTCTTCTGTTGCAATCATTCGGAACGATATGAGCACGTCTTTGGGGCGCTATTCTGCTCAACACATTTCACGTTATGGCCTATTTCCAAGTTGATTTTCTTCACACCAAAAAAGAAGATGGAGAAGCAAAAATTCTGGCTCACAACGACCGAAGAAATGTTTTGGAAAGCAGAAGGAAATGCCGATCTAGATTCGCAATTTTCCTACTCTTATTTTATTCATGATATTTTTTTTCTCGTTCCGTTGGTTCGCTCCCTCTGTCTCTCTGCAATTTGGGCAACCCTTCCACTGAGGAGGGCATCGTCTCTCCGGTCCATTCCAAGTTGCATGTGTTCCTAAGAATATCTGGAAGAAGGGTTATTTTGCTCGGGTTAAATTCGACATTATGCCCGAAATTGATAGTAAAATCATTCGAATCGACGGAACTATATCCTTCGCCGGAGTGATCCAGCTTTTCCGGCCAGCATCGAGTGATTTTCCATTTGGGCTTTCCGTTTTCATTTCCGGGTGTCATTAGCCACGCAGAAAGAAGACAGTGAAGGCAGCACGTGAACATGTGTTTGTGTGAGAGAGGGTGTGTTTGTGTCTGTGCGTCAGTATTTTTGCTGATGATGGTCATGACGCTACTGATGGCGCCGGTTGAGACGGAAACCATTGTGTTCGGTGGAGGCGAAAGTGGGTGGAAAATTATGGAGCGTGGGACAGTTGCGGATCGTGTGGCAAGAATTTAGTTTGGTTCTTTTGTGGCGAGCCACAGTTTCGGATTACAGAAGGACGAACGACCGCTGATGGACTTATGTTCCTGTTAGAGGCAGGCACTGACTAATTCAAGATGGTTTGCGGTTAAGTGCTTACGAAGTGATTGAATTTAAATATTTACGCTTTGTCTTATCGGCTAATTGGTTGCGTTAAGAGAAATCGGTGTTGACATATCTAACGAGCGTGAGATCTTATGTTTGTCATACAATTTCCGAAGGAAAAAAAAACTTAGTGAAGGGATCTAATATCGACGCATGATGTAAGTATTGAGCAATTCCAAATGAAACCAACAAACAACAAAACATAAGTATTTTTGAAAGTTTGTATTCCATTTGGGTTGGAGGAAACATGAGTTTCCCACAGCAGTTGGGATTTTTTTGACTCTTGAAAATGGCGTATCGATTTTAGTAAGAGAAATCTTTGATAGTTTACATGATCTCAAAAACTATGAGTCGTACCGAAATAGTGTCTTAGAAAGAGTTATAGAGTATTGATGTTAACACGTGAAAAAAATTAGTACTCTTTTTTTATATACAAAAAATAAGAAAAAAAACTTTAATTTGTTATATCTAAAATATGTATTTTTAATTATTTTTTTTTCATTTATTTTTATTCCCATTTATTTCATATAAAATAGAAGTCATGTATAAGAAAATCAGTTCAAGGTGGTAAAACTATTTTTGGTGAACTTTGTGGAACGTCGAATTTTTATGAATTTTCATATTTTTGTATGTTGACAATCATTTTTAGTCTTAAATTATGAATCCTGATGTGATTTAAACAAAAAATCTCGTTATCAATATCTTCTAAATGCAGCCGTTTTCGAGATATTTAAAAAAATATTTCCAATTTATTGTCTTTCTTATAGTAAATTAGCTGACCCGGCAACTTCGTCCCGCCCAAAATTTGTGTTTTGTTATCAATACCTTCAAACATCCACGTTTCCTTACTATGAGTTCATGGGTCCAATCGCAGAACTGTTCATTGATTGATCTTCTAATCGAGCCGTTGTATTTACTTTTTACTAGAAAATTCGTAGTATTTCTAAGAAAACTCATCATTATAATATCAGAGTATTTTCAGCAGAGTAATTCTCGTTCAAGATTTTTCAACCACTTGCAAATAACATGTTTCTCCGTTACATGGAATGAATGTTTTATACAGAAAATATGATAGAATAAAGACACCTAGATCGTTAAATTCCTTCCTCGAGTTCTGATCTTATCAACATATCCGGCGATCCTTTTTTTTGGTATAGATAGAAGAAGATGTAAGAGTGCGTTTCGTCACATTAAAATCTATTTCCAGTTTCGAAGATAAATTTCGAAAGAGTTTTCCGAAAATTTCTATTGTCATGATTGGTTGAAATATTTTTGGTTGAAATATGTGTTATATTTTTATGGGACCATTCCAGAGGAGGGAGGAGTGTCATACCATTATATAAACATTTATTGCACCCTGAAACCTGCTTGATCAATTCTTGAGTAATGCAGAAATTTGTGTTTCATTTGTATGGCAGCCTCCCTCCCCCCTCTTAGAGAGGTGAGTGGAAAGTCTAACCATCATAGAAACATTTATTGGACCCTAATACCTCCATATGCCTAATTTGGTTCCATTTGCTTGATTAATTCTCGAGTTATGCAGAAATTTATGTTTCATTTCTATGGCAGCAGCACACCCAACCCCCCCCCCTCCGCCCCACGGAAAGGCGGGAGGATGGTTGAACCACCTTAGGAATGTTTCTTGTCCCCTAGAACCTCCACATGCCCAACTTGGTTCACTTGATTAGTTCTTGAATTATGCAGAAATGTACGCTTCATTTGTATGACATTCCCCCTCGCCGCAGAGAGAAGAGGCGAGTGTCTATTCACCATGGAAACGTTTCGTGTCCCCTAAAACATTCGCATGACAAATGTGGCTCCATTTGCTTGATTAGTTTTCGAATTATGCAAAAATTTTCTCTCAAACTCAAACTATCACGAAAACCTTCCTCGGCTCCAGAAACCCCTACATATCAATTTTAAAAAACAAATCCAAGATGGCTGCCACTACAGAATGGCGGACTATATATTTTCTCAAAACCTCATTAATATGCGTATCAAATGAAAGGGCTTGACTAGTAGAATACGGTTATTTATGAAAAATGCAAATCCAAGATGGCTGCCACTACAAAATGGTGAACTGAATATTTTTTAAAACCCTATTATTATGGGTATCATGGGTATATTGGTATATTATGGGCTGATTCCATATCATCTAAAAAAAAATAGGATGATTGAGATAGGTGTATCAAACGAACGAATTTAACTTGGAGAACACATTATGTATTTTCTGCAATCCACTCAACATCGGTATCAAATGAAATTATTTGACTGATAGAATACAGTACAATGGTTTTATTGTAGAGAAATATTATGATGAAACAGATAATGTACTAAAAGCTAGAAAATAATTAGGCAAGTAGCAGTTAGCACTTATCACACCTCTCCTTCATTAGTCTAGGGCATTGATAAGACTAAAATAAAAACGATTTTATTTTTATTTAAAATTTTCTACATTACTTCTATTTTTCATGAAATAATTAAAACTAAACAAGAATTTGTATTTTAGATTTGCAAATTAAAGTTTTTTTAGTAAATAAAAAAAGAGTACTTATTTTTTTCTCAGTGTATTTTTTTCACGATTTAACATCTATAACTCTTTCTAAGATACTATTTCGGTATGACTCATAGTTTTTGAGATATTAATTATATTAAAAATTTCTCTTACTAAAATCGATATGCCCTTTTCAAAAGTTACGCTTGAGTCAAAAAATTCTCATTTGTTGTGGAAAACTCATATTTCCTCCAACCCAAACGAGATACAGACTTTCATTCAAATCAAAAAAGCATGTTCTTAAAATCTGCATTTTTAGGACGATTTCATTTGGAATTACTCTATTCGTTCAACACTTTCTACAGTTCGATTGCTGTTCAATGATAAATGAGCTCCTTACAAAAACTTATTCTTATTATTCTAGTTTTCCACACTCGTTTTTAAACTAGGAGCTATTAAGTAAAGTGTGACATCCAGAATAGATCGAGTGACTTTGACACGAATAATGCCTCATTCGCGGCAGAGAGCAAAGGTTATGATGGGCTGACCAAATCTTGGTGCAAACGACAGGTTCAAAGGTGCAGAGCGTTACATAAAATATCGATTCAATTCTCCACCATTGTGGTCAATCCAACCACAGTTCAATGTTTGAGCTTCGTGAGAATTCAATCACACTGTCGATTAAATTTCTCAATTGGTAACACGCCGTATTCTAACCCATATATCTATTCGTTTTATTCGTTTCAATAGACGCATTATTTGCGCCACAGTGCTATCCCAAACCCAGCTGCACAATGTTTGTGCGGTTTGGGAAATTTTGCTGATGATACTACAAACCACCTAATAATACCCAATCAATAATTTTCCACTGAAAGCCACAAAACGAATTTAGTCAGCCAGTAAAGTCAATAAAAACTGCATTGAAAATTTAATTTTCCAATCGCACACGTGCTGATCCATACACACTCATACACACACACACAGCCATAAACATATGCCTGAAACGGCCGACTGACACAATATTGCATAAAATGCATCCTCCGAAAGTGGCTCAAATTGTGCAATGTAGCATATGCTCCCAGGACCTGGCCCTTCTCACAACACGGTCGGGTCGATCCGTACGGTCTTGTTCGTGTGTGTGAGTATGTGTGTGTGTTCAATATCGAAACCAGATGGAAAACAGCGTACATTCGATATTAATTCCTGTTTTACAATAAATTGTGCTTTGCATACCGTAGGCTGGAATCCAGAAGCCCTTCTCCCGGTGTCCCCGGCCATGGTTTCGGCTTCGGTGGCAGGAAAAACACACAAAGAACCCACTCATTCATCAATAAATATGCACCGACTGTTGCAGCAGCAGCGGCTGAGGAGAATACGGGACATAAACGAGCATAAACGAAAGAAAGTAACAGGAATCATATCAATGAGTCTCCGAGTCTCCTCCGTTGTGGGGGAAAGTGTGCCCGGTGTGACCCACATCATTCAAACTCGGAGGCGCATTCTGCGGGCGGAGGAAGATCCTTGCATCACTCTCATCGGCCGGGGAGTACTCGTAGTCTCGATGCATATGAGCAATCGCACGTGATTCACATATTCGAAATGCTCCTACCGTTCCATCATCCATCGAGTGATACGTTCTCGTGCATGGAAATTAAAACCGAACAAACATAAATGAGAACCTGCCAGCTGTACGGAAAAGGGTGTAAGTGGCAGTGCTGCCGTCCTGAATGCCAAACATGAATGATGAAAGCCGGTTTGAAACCGTAACTCTGGCCACACCAGTGCCCATATTTGCCATCGATCGCTCCCAACTCGTTCAGCGAGTATTGCTATTAAAATTTAAAAGTGTTTGAACTGTACTCAAGTAGAGTGTTAAGAATGGAGTAATTTCAAAGCAACTGCTGCTACTGTTTGGTCGGAATCCGGACTCAGTGGCCTCTCGAGAGAGCGTGTGCCCGGGGGGAAATCGAATTAATATCGATGGGATGTGTTGTAAGTTGTCATCCGGCTGTGCACCGATTCCGTTACTCATTCGAAACACGATTGTGGGATGCTAAGTGGGCTTCGGTTGATTGGTGCTGGTGCATAACTGCCGGGAGCTGTCCAACGGAAAGTGTGACCCTTGGAGAGTTGTTGTAGCCAAGTGGGTCCAAAGCTGAGTGATGGGATGGAATCGCTCAAGTACTTGTCGGTGTGTTAATGAACATCGAACTATTAGGGCGGTTGACGGAATAAAACGCTTGTGGTGAATTTTGAAAATCATCCAGAAAATTTTAAATATAAGTTGTCCTCATAGACAGAAGTTTTGCTAGTGCTTGAAATATTATTCGTTTCCAGTACTCTATTTTTGATATGGTCCGAAGAGTCGTTTTTTTATTTTTATACATAAAGACTTTTTTGGTATAATTATATTATACAATTATCAGGTGTACCGGTAAGTTTCATCGGTTTTACAACAGATGGCGTAACTTGATTATTATTCCAGTGAACCAAATTTCCAGACATTCTTCGGAAAGTTACTGTCATTGTGCGTCATTTTCAGTATATGTCCAAAAGTTGAAGCGTAAACAACACTTGAGCGTTTGCGTTTTATGCCATGATCTGGTTGACCAGTTGACTACAATTTTTATGAGATCAAAAATTGGATCGATTCGCCGACAAACCGGCCGATTATTTCCGCAAAGGAATTTGTGAATTGCCAGAAAGATTGGAAAAAGTTGTGACTAGCGATGGGCAATACTTTGAAAATAAAATTTGTAACCATTTTTGCAGAATAAAGCATTAATTTTTGAAATAAAAATACCAAGAAACTTACCGGTACTCGATTTAGTTCCAATATGCACCGTTTTGCTCGATAAATTATTTTATTGAAATTATTATTCTCTTATAGATATCCTCTTCCATATTGAAAAAATGGAACATTTTCACTGGCTTCTGTTGATACGAATTGTTCTCAATAGATAGTAGACAGCCAAATCGTTCTTCATAGACAGTACTAAGTAGTCATCACTTGGTTGGATATCATTCAACCCAAACACGTTTACCGAAATATCACACATTTTCGAACGACAATGTAACATTTTCCAACATTCTCTTTTTGTAACAATTAAAAAAAAATCGACTATGATTTTTGTCAAATATCCTGATAATAAATTAGATTAATTCAATATAACGTGGAAGAGTAACAAACGAGACATAGGGGAGGACGGGGTAAGACGGCCACCCACGCAACAATTATCAGTTTTGGTGATCGATTCATGGTTCGAGTCCTGGCCCTTCTCCATCCGTTCAAGCGATGCTTCTTCCAACAAGAAACAACGGACTGTTGTGGTATTAATAACACAACGATTAGCATATCAACTATCTTCGCTGTCCTATCGAACTGAACAATGAAACTTAAGGAATACTCTTACATCGAAATGGCATATGTAATTTATCATATTGATCGATACGATAAACATGTTACGTGTACACGATTAAATTCTACTCTGTAACAGCGAAAACGCTAATGAGCCTAAATAAATAAATAAATATATGGGATAGAAAAAATATTCATATAGGCATTAAAGAAAGCAGAAATGTTTTCAAAGTGAGCTACGAATGTACGTTTTAAACGTGAAAAAAATTAATTCACACCATTTCTGGCTGATTTGAGGCTATTAGTCGTTATTTTGGCCATAGCTCTCGAAAACATGTTGGTGAAATATTTCAAAGTTATTTCTTCGTCTTTTTGTTTAACCCATACGTGTTTTGGCAACAAAATTGTCGGTATAGATTCTTTTGCTCAGGTTGGCTCAGGAATTTTCAATCAGATGTAATTGCAGAATGTTGGAAGGGTTGAAATCATTGGGTATCCCTGGCATCGGTAGATGTTTCATGCCCTCTAATGACTATTTCGCTTAATTCGATGACACAAGGTTACGCCAACGCACGGTATCGTTATGTGCATAAAAGTTTCTCACAAACTTGGATACTTCAATCAAATATTGATTACTGTAAACTTCCACGTTGATTCCACGATATTATTAAGTTAGACATTCTTTTTCGCTCATGGTAAGTCGCAGAAACTTGAAATGCGAAATATATTAATTTTGGAAATTTAGGAAATATAAAACTATAAGAATTTAAGAAGTCTATTCCTACGAAAGAGAATGAAAGAGATAAAGAGGAAGAGAGGGAGAGAGAATGAGTGAGAGGGAAACGGAGATAGAGAACAATGACCACACGTTAAAATCGTTAAAATTTTAATCGTTTAAAATTGAATTTGAGAAATTCGTAGGAAAATCTACAAAAGGCAACAAAACTACAAAAAAGTATATCCAGCTGCGTCGCATTAATAAAAAACTAATATTCGAAAATAAATTGTTTTTTACCCGACAGTTATTTTATAGAAAGAAAAAAAAACTTCTTCGACAAAGTTGCTCCATATAATGAAGCGCTCATTTTTACGTTGTCAAAAAAGGGTAACCAGAAATCTAACTTTTTATACAGCCATTCCATGCCAAACCGATATAGTGGTTCTCAGATTTCCATGAAAAGTGGTAGTTTTGTTCTTTACCGCAAAACATCAGACCCATATTTTTTATTTTTTCGTTAGAGTGGCCATATGCATTTTAGGGTGGTCCGAAAAATCATTTTTTCCCAACTCGGGTTGCGTCACCTCGGCGGCTTGGGGCCACCTCGGCTCCTTATCTTCGTAAAATGGGGACTTCGCCCCCCTTTACATTGACCTCAAAACAAATTTCATCACGAAATAATAAATTCATAATGAAAATTGCGCTGCGGTGGCGTTGATACGTAAACACCACCACCACCAAAAAAAAAAATACTATTTTATACAATTTTTTCATCTTAATCCTGAACTTTTTCGTGTTTGAATTGGATTTCACAAACGTAAATATCTTAATTCAATAAATATGAAATTCTTTGAATTTGAGCTTCTCTGTCAAGTGGTGTTCAACTGATTTTAATTTATTATCAGGATCATTAACAAAATTTTAATTTTTTTTAAATATTTCTCATCTTTTCATTCGGGTAAACGTTCTATACGTATAAATGGTTTTCGAGTGCTCTTGTTTCTCGTAAATGCTCTAGAATCTCTTTGTGGTATAAAACTGTTGTTTTATCTCCTTTCAACACATTATCTGTCTTTTTTAACAGATTTCAATATCTCATCGGTTTCGGGCAAGTCCTGGCTTAGAAGATATGATTCGCAAGTCAAGATGTGTTGCAAAATTAGCTGTCATTGCCAAACCTATCATGCTACTCGGTGAGCTCAAGGCAGATCTACGGAAAAAGCTGCTCTCGTTTGGTTACTAAGCTGGGTTAGAGGAGCGGTAGAAAACAGTACGGCAGAAAGCGGAAGTGGGTTTATCTGAAATGTTAAAGAGAAAAAACGATCACAAGAGTTTGAATGAATTCTGCAATTTCAGTAGTATTCAGATGCATTTTTACCAGAGAAGAACACCCGAATGCAGTTTTGAATTTTTAACATTTGATTGGAAATTTTTAGTTTAGTTTTTGGTTTACTTTTTTATCATTTCCTTTTATGATGTCTTTAATTCAATAAATATAATTTATAATTTATCTTGTCTTTTGTATTTATTGGTCTCCAGACTACGCGGTACGAATGATGTGATTTGTACTCATTCTGAGTTTTTTATAGCGCGATTTACATATAACGCGGTACGCACTCACCGCGTTATATGAGGGTTGACTGTATTATCATTTTAATAACGCTTATCAGGAATTAATAGGAAAATTGCTTCTACCTAATTATAGCTGTAAATATTACATTCGGGTAAATGATGCATCCGGGCAAATGTCGTATTCGGGTCAATGATCATTCGGGTAGACGTAGACGGGCTCGCGTCTTCCCCACCATGTTTTGCCTTTCGTCGCGGTTAGGAGCCTTCTGAACCTTGTATGTACGCAGGCTTGGTCCGCTGGACGAATGAACTTGACGAATTCAGCTTATTGGCGACATCCCGGACCGAACTTCTCGGATCACGTCTAAACTGCTTAACTACGCGCTTGTGATCTTTTTCACTGACGGAGCATCCATTTTTGCCGTTCTTCACCTTCCGGTCGATGGTTAGTTTCTCGAAGTATCGTTTTAGTACTCTGCTGACCGTGGATTGGACGATTCCCAGCATCTTACCGATGTCCCGATGTGACAACTCCGGATTCTCGAAATGAGTGCGCAGGATTAATTCACGACGCTCTTTTTCGTTCGACGACATTTTTCCAAATTTACGAAAAATTTACAGTGAAGCATGGCCAACGTGAAATATAAACTCTTATCTGATTATAAGCGAAAGCAGAAGATATAATTCCTAAAAATTAAATTTCTACAGCGTTTTTTCCATGATGCAATTTGATGTGACACACCCTTTAATCACTGAGAAAGATATAGTGCTATGTCAAAAACTCGAAAATATTTCCGTCAATAAATATTAACTAGTAAAAGCATTGGTTTTGTATCTGATCACCTAATCATATTTCTTAACAAAAACTTCTCTCGTTGGCATCCCCAGAAACATTTTCGTTTGATTGAGTAAGTTCCCAGCATTTCATCATAGTAACAACTTCCCTCATTTGAATAACAACCGATAACATTTTCGTTTCGAAATGACACGATGAAGCGCGGTCCATAGAAGGGAATATATTCCTAAACATTGCTCCCTCAATCAAAATGCAGAGATTAATCTTCAATACTCGATCTGCGAAAGCCGACAACAAGCTTATGATAACATTTCTCAGTCAAGATGCGCACTCTTCGAACAAATCCAAAAAGTGAAACTTCTAGCTTAACGCTAAGTTGACAACTAATCTCTTCACTCCCGTATAAACGGTGAGTAACAAAAGCCACAGCGAATCCAAAGTCCGCCAGTGCTACCTAAGCCTGTCGTCTTGAGCCGATCGAAGCAAATTGAGACATCTCAATCGGACACCAGTTAGCGTCGTATCGAATGGCGATTTGTCACCATAATCACTGTCCATTTCATGGTCAATTTCATCATCGCGTCTCCCCGCTGCAGTATCCAGTCCAACTGTATAAATCCCGGTGGTGTCGGCTTAACGACGGGATTACGATCATCAGCGGTGTGCAATCGACCTGTGGCACTCGGTAACACCTTGTTCCAAGTCAAAGCTGCCGACAATCTCCCAAACACCGCGCTTTCAACGTAGGCTTTCGCGGAGCGAAACGTGACCATAATCAAAGGGCTGCACGATATATTAGGAGATAATATTTTTATGGTAATTTCATATTAATGCCTTATTAACCCACATCGGACGCGAGTGACGTTCGATGGCGATGGAAATGGTGCGATGCGATTGACAGCGGAGAAACAATCAACTGCAGATTAGCGGCCTCAGTTTCACGGGCTGCCCATTTGGATGACTCGCTGAAACGCGGACAATGGAGGGAATTTTATTTCATCTTCGCCTTCGACGGAAACGAAATCACAACTTCCGATAAAGAAGAAATAACGAAACCACATTTATAATCTGTTGATATCATCGACATGGCTTTGATGAAATATCTTGCTTCGGCGTGTGAGAAAAGGTATCATCGGATGCTGGGAAGGTGAGCAGTGACTGATGCGAGGAAAGTTTCTCTGTTTCCTCGGAGCGAAAGCACTTGCTGTTGTTCCGATCGGTGTGGCGAATTCGGATCCCCATTAAACAAGATTGAATCCAATATTGCGAGTGCTTCATCTCGAGGGGATTATAAACAATGGCTGTTAGACTGATCCAATCTGAATCTTCTCGACGTGCCGATGTTGCCAAGAAGATTGAGTGTATCCAGATAATGCACCAGACTCGATTTTACCCACGCCCCCTCGAGTTCGATCCGTCGCATGTAAATAACGTTTCCTTCGCTCGGCTCGCCGTAGTCTTCGGTGTTGTCGGGACATGTTGTTTCAGATGCATATTATTTGCTGATTTGATACTATCATAGTTGAATTTACGACGTAAACAGCAACGTGATGAGTCGTGTTATGGTTGGAGCAGTTGCCGTTGCCACACGTGGATCACTTGCGACGACCAACTGCGAGAGCCCACCGAGGGGTTGCCCGGATGGGGAAGATGTGACAAGAGTTTTTTTATGTACCTAATGCGCACTTACAATTATAGAACCACTTTTTTTTTTTGACGTAGAACTACGTCTTTCTGGAAGGGTGCCAAATCAGAAAACAGGTCACGTTTTTATGAAATAAAGTTAACATTGATAACTATTTTCACTGTGAACGAATTCTCATGATTTGCATACCAATCAAATTGGAAATTCTCTTATTTCGATATTCTATACATTACAATTCGCTTTTCTCTAGACGGTTTAAATTCATGAAAACTGGAATAACTTCCTTTTTTTTCCCATACATTTGTTCTGCCGATTTGTGTGCTAACCCTACCCGTATTTCTAATGCTTATAACTCGAACATTTCTTAACATATTAAGGACCGCACGTTTTGGGGCAAACTTGAACGTTTTGGGGCAAACTTGAACTTCATTTGTTCGGATTCCACGAATGAGATCGTTTCCTTCGATGTGAATGAGACGAAGACGAGGCATCGGTGGGCCTTGTTAAATTCTTGGAAAACCAAGGACTTAACCTTCAAGTGTAGGAAACACTGGTTATTTCGTGATCCATCCGTAACAGACGGAACGCGAAACACGAAAAATCTCGTGAGCGGTCCGCAATGTGTTTAACGATTAATAAAATGTTATTTTTCATTAGATGAACAATTGAATAACTGTAAAATGTCAAGCGTTATCTAAACACCTTAACTCCAAAATCGATGTACCTGTGGAAATCCGCTTTGCAATTGACGAATTTACGCAAAGCAGAATCAGCTCATGCGACATCTACATTAGAGCTCAGAACCACAAAAGTGAGGGTGTTTGTTTATTTTACGCACTGAAAAGCAAGATTCGGTGGTGATTATTCATTTTATTTCAATTTAGATTCATTTCAGCCATTGAACGTCGTCAGTATATGGTAAGAAAGTTGGAGTTTTGTATATTTACGATGGTTTCAACACGCGATTTGACCAAAGTCATAGATAATCTTCGAAAATTTTAAGTTTGATAATGCATACCGGTGATTGCTACTAAGGATAATTGCGATGAAATCGATATCATATCAAATTGACTGATATAATTGATTATGTAGGGGTCGATACGCGAAGGATTTGCAGTATTTTTAGCGCAAAACACCCTATTCATCGTTTACTTAGTCGAAAAATATATAAGTTACAATACTTATAACAAGCCATTCCTCGTAATATACATAGCACATTGTAAAATGATGATTTTCTAACCTTTTCAGCGTGGAAAGAATACATGAAACCGGGAAATTTGAAGATAAATTTTGATTTGTCTAGAAAATTTGAACGAATTCCATACTAAAAAAGACGGGTGGGTAATGTCGGGGACATAACCGGAGTGACGTAGGACTATACAAAGGGGACAGCTTTTGTTAAATATAGATTTCAAATATATTGTTTTATTTTCTTCTCCTACGTGAATACCTACCTATCTACCTGAAAAATGGATTAGATTACTGTTTAATCACTCGATATCCCCATCTTGTTCGGTTAAACCTTCCTGTTTAGCTTTTGCGTTTGCCACTCGCCACAGCTTTCACAGTTGGAAAATTTCTTCCCATCCAGCTTGTGACATGTTGGTCAGTAAATTAAATTTAATGGCACGTCGCATTACCACCACTCAGTATCGGATTGGAGGTAATTTTAACCTGTAATTGAACATTTCCGATGACAGTGGTACAGTGTCGACTTTCAATGTGGGGTCATAATTTGGACCCCGAACTCTATGTTTACAAAAATGTCGCATTACAGATCCATCCAATTAGCTCAATGTCGAGCTAAATATAAATTACTGTACTTTCAATCTAGAAGCAAATTAAGAATTGGTGAAAATTGAATAATCAGGAAAGTCCCCAACTATCAATAAGCTCAGAACAACTGCCAAATTCACATACTCATCATATCCTGGCAAACAAATTATAAAAAAATCAATTTGTGTTTTATTATTATTTTGGATATTATTTTGGATATTATTTTAGAATGCATTAAACTGTATTCCGTAAACTCTTTTTTGAAAGGTTTAATGGCCCTGATAAGCGCCGTGTTTTATGGAACGGTTCCAATTTAGAAAACTTAGTACTCGTGGTTTTGAAAAAAACCATTTCGAACGCCCTCGATGCCGCCTTGTTCTGGATTTGCCACCAAAGCAGTTTGTATAAAGAACAAACTTTTTTCTTCTGCTACCTAATGCCGTTTTGCGATTGCGTTTGCCACTCGCCACTCGCTGCAACTGCCTGTTGTCTTGATGTCCACCGAACCGAATGTGTTCTGTTCCGAATGCAGGTTTTCTTATCGTCGCGAGCTTTGTCAGCTAACTCGAGCACTCCGGCGGCTGAAACTATATAACGCCGGCTAGGTGGACTGGTACACAGGTACTAACGCGCTCGGCCTAGCTACCCTTCCGGTGCAATTGGCGGATACACCTACGGGAAATTGCAGACCACCACGGTTCGAGCGGGATTTTGCCTTTCCCTTCTCTTTTCCTCCTTTGTTGAGTACACGATGCCGATGCCGTACAACCACACGGGTTTACGGTTTGAAAGAAAATAAGATATTTTTTGGGGTCCGCGTGTTTTATACTCTAGCGGTACACACTCACAGGATAGAGACAAATCGGCAGACTCAGCCAGAGGGGCGAGTCCAACGAGACGAACGAATGAGCGTTAAAAGGGAGCGATGGCAAAAAAATACATTCATTACGATTTGTTCGCTCGCTGGATTCACATACAGGCTAAAAAGGGTCCTTTTCAGGATCACAAAAAGTCTAAAGAGTTTATTGTTTTGTTATCACTCGATATCCCCATCTTGTTCAGCTAAACCTTCCTGTTTAGCGATTTGTTGCCACTCGCCACAGCTTTCACAGTTGGAAAATTTCTTCCCATCCAGCTTTATGACATGTTGTACAGTAAATTACATTCAATGCGACGTGCCGAAGCGCCACTCAGTGTCGCATTGGAGGTAATTTTAACCTGTAATTGAACATTTGCGATGACAGTGTCGACTTTCAATGTGGGGTCATAATTTGGATCTCTATGTTTACAAAAATGTCCAACTAAATAAGTCGCATTACATGTCAGTCCAATTAGCTAAATGTCGAACTAATTGTAAATTACTGTACTTTCAATCTGGAAACAATTTAAGAATTGGTGAAAATTGAATAATCAGGAAAGTCCCCAACTATCAATAAGCTCAGAACAACTGCCAAATTCACATACTCATCAGATCCTGGCAAACAAATTATGAAAACATCAATTTGTGTTTTATTATTATTTTGGATAATGTTTTAAAAAGCATTGAACTTTAATTCCTAAACTCTTTTTTGGAAGGTTTAATGGCCCTGAAAAGCGCCTTGTTTTATGGAATGGTTCCAATTTAGAAAACTTAGTACTCGTGGTTTTGAAAAAAATCATTTCGAACGCCCTTGATGCCGCCTTGTTCTGGATTTGCCACCAAAGCAGTTTGTATAAAGAACAAACTTTTTTCTTCTGCTACCTGATGCCGTTTTGCGATTGCGTTTGCCACTCGCTGCAACTGCCTGTTGTCTTGATGTCCACCGAACCGAATGTGTTCTGTTCCGAATGCAGGTTTTCTTATCGTCGCGAGCAGCTTTGCCAGCTAACTCGATCACTTCGGCGGCCGAAGCTATATAACGCCGGCTAGGTGGACTGGTACACTGGTACTAACGCGCTCGGCCTAGCTACCCTTGCGGGGAACTCCAGATCAACACGGTTCGAGCGGGATTTTGCCTTTCCCTTCACTTTTCCTCCTTTACCATGTCCAGACATGGCTGCTTGGGTTGGTTTGTTGATGTGTTGTGATGCGAACCGATGTGGTGTACGGTTTGGATGAGAATGATCGTTACGGCAGCGGAGCGGGGATTTTTAAGCTGACTGGCTGGCTCGAGAATTACGCATGTGTGAGACTGCGACCAATGTTTCCCTCATTTTTTTCTTTATCCTTTCCAATCGTGCTTCATTCTATTTCGCTGCTGCTCTGGTTGCCCGTTTTGGTCGGTACGATTTGAGGAGCACAAAATGGACCAATCAAAAATGGGCACATAGTGTATTTGGACAATGCTTGATATTTCACAATTATTCAATTATTTATCTCAAGAAAAATGAAATGTTATTCGTTATGATAGATGCGTAGATATATTTCCTGTCAATTGATGCAAAAACCTTTGCGATCTATTGAGAAATGCTCGAGTTATAAGCGTTCCAAATCTTGCATTTTTTCCTACTTGTTCAGTGCCTAGATTTCCATTTCACCCCCTATATCTTCCGGTTAGACGTAGTCCTACGTCAATAAGATCGATTCATCCATACAACTGCTCTGCTCTGCAAGACACATCGGGCTGCTGTTCTATAAATAACTCAACAATGATCAATCAACTGTCTTCGCTGTCCGGTGGTCCAACTGGATAATGGAAGAACAGAAAGAATACCCTTACGCCTAAATGGCTACTGTGTGAATGTACCACCATATGTAATGGTATAGAAGGAATACTGGCGAATGGCAACTGTGTAATGTGCTATTTATAGATATATTATAACCATGTGACATGTACACGATTAAAATTCGGCTCTGTTACAGCTAAAATACTAATGAGCCTTAAATAAATAAATGGGATAAAAAAAAATGATCTCATCGAAGCATTAATATACACAACGTCGCCTAGCGGTCTAGGCGACTGGAATTTCTTTTTAATGAAAAATACATCCGTTCTTCCTACATCTTAGTAACAACTGACTCCCGTTATTTTCTATGTCGAGAATATACACAAAAGTTTTTCTTAAATCTATTACCTCTTCAGAATATAATAAACAGACGAACTTGCGATAAATACTCCCCTATCGTAAAACTCTACCTATGAATCACACGGTCCACAAAAAGGATCGTGCGATGATGTATTTATTTTGGGTCGAGCCTATTGATAATTTTGGGTAAACAAAACCCGTCTGTTTTTATGAGTCCCTTTCAAATACAATAATTTCATCAGATTTGGAAGTTCATTGATTAATTGAGAAATTTTCATTCGATAGTTATTTCATGGAATCTATTCCGACCATCAATCTCTCAACTCTGCCACCCCTTGGTTACTTTAATATATTCTAGTAAAACCGATGGAACGCATCCTCAGGATGTTCGGAAGAAGCGCTCCAACTCTTCGCTTAGAAGCATCGTTCTTCGGTCGCACGCTCTCCGCCTTGGAACAGTTGCAGCTGCAGCGAATGCATAATTCACAACCAAGTATCCACTCACAATGCCAGCCGAACGACAGCCAACTTGGCGGAGGTAAACACGGACGATGGTGGGGTTTTGTATGGCGAAAGTTGATTTGGCGGCGAAAGCTCCATACCCCCTCTGAAAGCATCGGTGCAATCGGTGGAACTCCTCCAGAAGCTCTCGAGATTTCTTGATTTGAAAAGTTTTGTTATATCCACGCGTTCAGCCGGAGTTTCTTTTTGATATGCAAATTGCATCAAGTGTACAAAGCGGGGCTGCAGATTGCATTGCATGCTCGGATCCCGGATTTCAGCTGCAGGTCGTGTAACAGTGATTGAAAATCGGCTTTCGCGCAAACTGAAATTGTGATTGGAATTCGGGTTATTTCCGCTAACCAGTAAGCCATCGAACCTGATTGTGGCCCTATAAATCGGAGCTTCAAAGCGATCCCACCCAAATATGAAAATTGTCGGAATAGATAAGCATCAACTGTAATTTTCCTAAATATTCAAATAACCTAAAGCAGGTGCTTTTCCCCCCCGAACCGATTGTTGGGAATTGCAATTTTCCACCCACAACAGCGTTCGAACGCTTCCTCTGTGATCGCATAGCGTCTAATTCAAGACACGCCGCGTTACGGTGCTTGAACGCCCGCAGGCTTCCGTTCTTTGATGACTTGCTAGCTTTAATTTTATTACGCCGAATTGCTAACTCGTAACAAAGGGTCCCCGAGGTCGCTTGAGGTAACCTATACAGGGTTAGGGGGGAAAATTATATGTATTTCTATTCGCGTTAATACTCAATTATGACTTCTGGATTGAAGCAACAAAAATTCGAATGAGTATTCTAACTTTCCCCCACCTGAGTTCAACCCTAAGATTTGGAAGCATTCCAAAGTGAAGATAGCACACCTAGCGTACGATTTTTATGGCAATTCCCGGAAAACGCTCCTAGCGGCAAACACATCAAAAACCCCACAAAAATGCGTTTTCATAGCGCGAGCGCTCATGCGGAGGTTGGCAATTTCCTGTGCCCTGAATGCTGTCGTAATTGGAAGATACACGACTTTGGCCGCCTTCGTGGCTTTCCTCGCCCACTGCAATCGGAAGTAAGCAATACAGGTGAGGTTCAGCTGGGAGAACTCAATTGGAGCGAGGTTGGGGATTCTTGCCTTCGGGGAAAAATACGTCACTAGTTGTGTCGGGATGATAACGCTGAAGGAACCATCATGTCTTGATTGGTTGTTTCATCAAGTTTGTGACGTTTTTGGAAGTGAGAACGGTTTGGAGAATTTGACGTGGGCCTACGTCTTTCATTTCTGTACCGGGGTGTTAGTTCAAAGTTTCGAAAACTAGAGAGTGACTGCAAGGTCGAAAGACAAAATGTTCAACTGATCATTTCCGTTTAAGGATAGTCCGAAAAATCACATTTTTTCCTTTTTTTTACTAAAATGACTTTTTTCAATAATTCATACCTTTTAAACTACTGAACCGATTCTAAAGATTGACATATCAAATTAAAGCCAAATATTTAAAAAAAATAGTTCCGTTGCAGAAAATTCAAATTTTGTTTCCGTTTTTATTAATTGTATTTGTTTTTTATTGTTGTCATGGTCTCAGGACTTCGGTCTCGGGTTAACTTCGAAAAACCATAACTTACAAAAGAAAAAGAACATATCTCTGATTTTGAGATATTTTTTGTAAAAAATCCTCAGCTTTCTAGAAAAAATATAAATAACACAGCACCCTTGGTCCGGAGACCATGAAAACCATAAAAAACAAATACCATCAATAATAACGGAAACAAAATTTAAATTGCAGCTGAAGTATTGGTGAGGCTTTAAACTCAATCATTAGAATCGGTTCAGTACATCAAAAGTTATGAATTTTTGGAAAAAGGTAATTTTAGGAAAAAAGTGTAAAAAGTAATTTTTCGAACTAAAGTGGAAACGATCACCCTAACGAAAAAATAGAAAATACGGGTCTATTCGTTTGCGATGAAGAACAAATCTACAAAACTTTTCACGAAAATCTGAGAACCACTATATCGGTTTGACATGGAATGGATGATATTAGAATTGAAATTTTCACACCATGAACGAGGCGCCTTGCAGTTTATTTCATCGTTCAATATGATGCACTCATAATTCTTTAGAATCGTATCAAATAATTTATAAAAACGGAACACAGCCATTTTATTTTGCTCATCGTAACGATTTTTTGCAACATTCACTTTGAACGATCTTGTACCGAATTCAACCGAGAGTTCGACGCTTCCTCATGTTTTTTAGAACGCTGATTAGTGACGACGGAATGTAATTGTGTGTGACACATAATTTTTTTCGTCTGAGTACGGTACTATTATTTGAGGTTCATGAATCATAAACAAGGTTAATATATAGATTTCGTTGTCATTTGATTAGAATTGTTTTGCGCTACACCAATTTGTATCCAAAAATTGAGAATTGTAGCTAACAAAACATGCTGCCATGACACAAAAAAGCAAAAAAAAAATGCATTTATCAATGTTATTTTGCTAGTGCATTGTTTAGTGTTTCTAAACATAGCATAAATACTAGTTTTTCTCGGTAAATTAAATGAGAATATAATAAAATAAGTAAAAAAAAGTCACAGGAGGGTTGTGTCCGAGACACGACCGCATAGTTGACGTAGGATTCCGTTAGGTTATGTGTTGATTTTGGATATGTTTGAAGAATTACATTGTTAAACTCTTTGATAATGATTTGGTGGCCGTTTTGTTTGGTTTTTGGGTATTGTTTGCTCATTCCACCAGTGTTTACCGAGTGATGATGACAAAATGATAGTAAACAGTCGTTGGATGGTGCGTATCAGATAAAAAATATCGAAGTGTAACGAGATATGATGAAAACCGCCCTCTGTGATCCTAGACGAGATGCCTCCTGTGTTATGTATCGATGAAATAAAGAAAAAAAACTCACCAATGTAATATAAGATAATTACCAATACCGAACACAATTATCAATTTTTATCATCAGTAAAAACATGTTACTTTAATATAGACAAAACTTATTTGAAATGTCAAAGATAATTTTCTTTTATAATTTTTACTTTTTGAGTGTTTATTCAACCCAATTCGAATTTTAATTGGACTGACAACACCTAATACTATATGTAGAGCAATCACTTTTGACGTAGGATTACGTCTTTCGGGAACATATTGGGGTACAAATTGAAAATCGAAAATCGAGCGCATCGTGAAAATTGTCCAATTTCAAATGCTTATTGCTCAGTCATTTCACGATGGATTGATGAGTTTTTTGCGTCAATCAATTTCGGCACTCCATAACAATTTTTTACATTGAATAAAATAATATATGTCATGAAACTAACTATCGAACAATTGAAAAATCTCAACCCATATCCCAACGGAAATACCCACTTCTGATTGGTCGAAATTGACGACACATGCGGCGGGTCCCTAACAGAGACATCAAAACCAAGCTGCCTGACGGAAATCGGCATTGCAGATACATGAAAGTAGGGGGAGCTTTTTTCCCACCGACATGTATTCCCTAACAGAGATTTCAAATCCTAGGTGTCTGGGGGGAATCAGCATGTAAATACCCTCGATAGTTTAACTAACGACGCGCACAAATGGATAGTGTTCATTGTAACTAGCGTGGGCATTGATAATTGCATACGTGCTGGCGAATAAGTTGGGGGCGATGAACAAGTGTTTTTCCGTTCCAATAAGAATCTTTCGATTTCGATTTCGAAGAATGATGTTTCAATGAATCGAATAGAACTTATGCTTGATAGAATATAAATCAAATTTAAATTTGGAACTTTCATGTTGGTTGCTTCGTAAAACATTTAGCACAACTATGAGTGTAAAATTGTGTATGGTAGCTATTGTGTTAAAATGACTTGAATATGAAACGATTTTTTTTTCTCCCAAGGAATGCGACGAGCAAAATTGGAAAAATGAAGGAATATTCGAGAAAGTGATTTCACATATGCTCTACTTATCGTATTGGGTGCTGTTAGCATAATTGAAATTCGCATTGAGGCATGCATCATCGTGTTCCGTTGGGTTTAAAACGAAAAGGAAATGGATTGAATAAACACTCAGAAAATAAAAAAATTATGAATGAAATTACTTTTCCATTTCAAATATATTTTCTCCATACTATAGTAACACTTTTTTTCGGGTGAGAAAAATTGTGTTCGATAATTATAATTATCTTATATTGCTTTGATGAGCTTTTTTTTCTTTATTT
This sequence comes from Toxorhynchites rutilus septentrionalis, assembly GCF_029784135.1. Classification (NCBI taxonomy): domain Eukaryota; kingdom Metazoa; phylum Arthropoda; class Insecta; order Diptera; family Culicidae; genus Toxorhynchites; species Toxorhynchites rutilus. The sequence continues at coordinate 13,923,547 of NC_073745.1, read as the reverse complement.
CATCCATACATAACACAGGAGCCATCTCGTCCAGGACCACAGAGGGCGGCTTTGGTACGTGATACGCACCATCTAATGACTAATCACCATCCTTCTATCATTATCGCTCGGTTATGGACACTGGTGAAGTGAACAAACAATACCTAACAACCAGACAAAACGGACCCAAATCATTATTGAAGAGTTTAACAATGTAATTCATCAAACATATCCAAAATCAGCATGCAGCAGATAGCCTAACGGAATCCTACGTCAACTATGCGGTCGTGTCTTGGACACAATCCTATTGTGACTTTTTCTAATATTTCTTCATTTTTTCAATTTTTCTCGACGTATAAACTTTTCTTGGGTGAAAATGAACACAACAAAACAGACAGCTTAAACCAAATGACCCGTTTTCGAGCGGGAACACACCTTGGTTTTTATTTATGAAAATTGAAATAAATCGTTTCTTATATCAAGTCATTTTTAACACAACTGCTACCATATACAATTTTACACTTGCACTTGTCCTAAATTTTTCACAATATACGATCAGTCATTGATATGAAATTTCACGAAGCAACAAACATTAAAGTTTCAAATTTAAATTTTATTTGCTAGAACTAATCGTATCACTCACCTTACTTGCAATATCAAAGTGCCTCCGACTTTCATGTATTGGCAATGCCGATTTCGCCCAGGTAGCTTGGTTTTGATGTCTCTGTTAGGGACTCGCCGCATGTGTCTTCAATTTCGACCAATCAGAAGTGGGTATTTCCGTTAGGGTAGAGGTTGAGATTTTTCAATTGTTCGATAGTTAGTTTCATGACATATATTATTTTCCTCAATATAAAAAATTCTTATGGAGTACTGAAATCGATTGGAGCAAAAATTTCATCATTTAATCAGGATCAGGAAATGGCTGAGCAATAAGCGTATGAAATTGGACAATTTTCACGATGTGCTCGATTCTCGATTTTCAATTTGTACCCCAATATGTTCCCGAAAGACGTAATCCTACGTCAAAACCATTTTAAGTTAAACGGCTCCATTGTGAATAAATATAATGATAATACAGATGAGGTACAAAAAGCTAAAAAATAATTAGGCAAGTAACAGTTAGCTGTTATCATACCTCTTCCTCCATCACTCTAGGGCATTGCTGAAACTAAAATAAAATCGAAAATAAGTTAGCGGTATCATATGATGATACCACTAACTGTGGATAACGGAAATCAGAAATGCCCAACGATTTTATTTGGTTTTTTTCTGTTTTGGTCAATCAATTGAATAGTTTAACAAACAAAAAAGAAAAACTTTGTGAATCAATCAAAAGAGCAGATTGTAGGGAATAATTTGTAAACATCGATACGGATATCTGGGCAAAGTACGTGCAAAGGTTTGCATATACAGGTTGGCACGCGTAATTTGTTTCCAGATGAAACATTCAGAACAAATCATGCAAACAGCGCATCAACGATTGATAGGGTATCAATTGCATGATGCGTGTGTGCAATCAGCACTGCGAAACAGTTGACACAACAATGAATAAAAACATCTGAAAAGAAACATGTACCGTTGGAATAATATTCAACTTAGACAAACATTGGAACATCAATACACCTATCGTTTGGTTTTGTAGTCTAGGAATAAAAAAATGGAAAAAATGAATAAATAAATAACTAGAGAAGTCTTTCAGTATAAGCTTCAAAGAACCGCCATAATCATATTTTTGCAATTTGGAAAATTGGCTTTTAAGTTTTTCTTAATTTAAGGTTCCTCCATTCTGGAGGTTAATTTGAATTATAGCTTTCTCACACAAGTGACCGATTTTTTTCTATTTAAAAATTAGGTGTCTTTTTCAATTTTATAAGGAAATAGTTTTCAATATATATTTATTTCACAAAGTCTCGTCAATATTTTATCAGTATTCTATAAATTTCCAATAATACATAGTAAATTTTTAATATTTCAGGTTTTTTGTTTGAAACCAATTTTAATCAGAATAATGTTATTCCCGTGGAAAATACCTAGTCTGATACATACAATATCAACTTGTTATACTATAAGCATGAAGTTTCATCCAATAAAGATGATCGATCGAATCGAATCGAGTCATTCTAAAGTCATATAATTACTTAATAATTATTTATTATATACTTTAGATTATTTGATGATGTTTAAGGGGAAATAATTGTGCACACCAGACATCAGAGAAAGGTATTCTTGATTGGAAGAAATTTGACGGCAATAATAACAAAGAAAAAAGACACGCAAACATAAGATCATTTTTGGAAGATATTTAGTCGTTCGCAGCGCTTGCACAAGATCATAGCTGATGGATGCCCAATTCAGTGTAATTCACCAGGGCGAAGCCCATCATCCACTGGAAATTAATTTCTGAAGCAGCAATTGTCCCATTTATTGCACCGCTTGCACCAGCTGACCATGTGTGTTATGTTGGTCGATCCGGTCCACTGCGCGCTCCACAAGTGTACAATGTTGCCACAATATTACCGACAAACTAGCTCACTTCTCAACCCGAACAACTATCAAAGAGTAGGAACTTTCCCCGGCACCCGTCATGATGCCATCTGGTGGCTGTGCGCCATCAGATCGGAAGATAGGGCCGGCTCTTCCGCTTGGGCTGAGCTGCAATTAGTTTTCCTGACGCAGCCCACGAATGGACCGAAATGGGGAAGCAACGCTCAGTCTAGATTTACGACTACTGCAGTCGTGGCGAGGAGAATAACATTGGAGGCAATATCTAGAATTTAATTAAAATTTACTGAAAGCTCGGCCGTTAAAAAGCAGCCGACAGTGAATCTGGGACACAGAGATTTATCCCATATCGTCAGTCAAGTTTAGTGTTTCGAGAGTGTGGATGAGAGACAGGATTGGGAGTTATTAGAAAATTTGTAGACGGCAATAAAAGTACGATAAAGTTCCGCTTCTGGAAAGTCATGTGCGATGAGTAATCTTGAACTAGGAAACGAGCGATTCCAGCAGTGCACAATGCGCGAACTCTGACGTATGCTTCTCCATGGTGAGTTTTACAAATGAATAAAACCAAACGATAGGTGGAAAATCGGTAAAACGCTGCAGCGTGATACCGATTAAACGTCGATGTTTGAATACGCGAACATGATATTTAATTAAAAATAAAATTTGATTCACTACATCCATTCCTTCGCAAATGAAACCCCGAGGAGAGCAGCTGACGCTTTGGCGGAATATGTTCCGATACATTATGTGCGCCGGAATCAACCAGTGGAAAGATGGACACGTCGTTGAACCGAAAGACCTGTCATATGAACAACCTCTCCAAGTCCAGGACTGCGCGCAACCAGGCGGTTCCTAATTTGTCACATCCGGTCGCTTTTAGGTAGTTAACACAACTCTCATAAACTCCATCGCGCCTCGTTACGCACACCTAATCTGTATTCGTGTCTGAAAAATGAGCTTTCAGCAGTCCATTTTGTTCCGCCGCCTCCGCGTGAGGTTCATTCTTCCTTTCTTCCTGCACAAGGTTCAATGTGCACACAAAGGGGGACCATAAACTCACACAGCCGTCTAACGATAGTTTGTTGAGAGGCAATTTGGAACCACCGGAGGATAACCATGCCACCAAGCCCCGCTTCCATCGGGTGCAAATGCAAATAATAATTCACCTGCGTACAAATTCGGTCAGCTCAAATGGAAATGTTGGACCCTTTGCTGTTCACGGTGCGGCTAAAACAAACAACAAATTATCCAAATTTATGAACCACAACAAGTTCACATGCAAGCGCACACCCAAACACGCGTTATTTTGAGAAAGTGATCATGGTTGCGTGGGAGGCGTCCGTGAGTGTGTGTGTTTGTTTGTGTTCAGAAAAACAAAGTTTTGTTTGATTGACGGTGACTGTTGAGGGTGCCTCTGTTGCTACTGCAAGGATTCAACCGAAGCGAAGGGTAGAGTTATTATGTACAGAGTGTTCTAGTTCAGTGGCTCTTAAATTTATGTCGAATATTATAAATAACAGTTTATTCAGACCGTTCGGAATTGCATTTGAATAAAATTATATTATGTATTCATATCAATGGAGGAATTCTAATAGAATATTCATATTCCGTACAATAAGCGAACTTTATTCCTTATCAAATCAATCATGCTAAAATCATTCAGAAATCCACGTTGGAATTTTATCAACGAACTTTTTTATGTGTTAAATGATGTAGGGTCGATTCACTGATTAAATTTGTACCAAAAAATGGAAAGACTTTTTCCCATTTGTCTACAATATTAATTCTATATAACTGTCGTCTTTTCTTGAAACTGGAAATGAACATTCCATAGTTCTGTCCATTTTTTTTGTTTCGTTCCTCTGCATCAAGGCCACAAAAAAAACTTGAAAGTCATAGAAACCGACTATATGAGTGAAGAAGAGAATGAAATACTGAGCAATGCACCTGCGGATGTTCAGTCCTGCTCCTCTTCCATACTCAACCCTCCGACTCGCTGTGAGTCGCTAGAGGATGAGAGTGACGAATGTAACGTCACTACAAAAACTGGATCTAAAGTGGTAGATTCAGCCGAGGTCCACACTTCGTGAAAAAAAAACCTCACCAAGGATCAGATAAGGAAACTGAAGAACTTGGTCGCAACTGGGATCCCTGCAAAGTAAGCTAGGCTTCACGCAATGAAGGAACCTCAAATCTCCAAAAAATCAGGTAATCTGAAATCTTCAGAGACCAGTGACTCCAAACTTGTGGTGCCACAACATGCTTAAAAAGTCGTTAGCAGGGTTTCTGGTAAACCCAAGTCTCCTCGTGAAGATCCTCCTAAAAACAAGAAGCTTGACAATCTGGGTGTTCCTGACCCGAGCGGTACAAACTCAACGGCTATCGTAAACAGGTTAGGTACTTCGATTATGCCAAGTGGAAAGGGTGACCTCAGATCGGACAACCCAACCCAATGCGGAACACAAAAGTTCTGCAAATAAACCTAAAGCAGTGTCGAGCGTGCTATCCAGGAGGTTTATAAAAGACGCAGTGGATCTAGTTTTTATCCAAGAGCCTTGGGTTTCCAGATAAAGGTTTCATCTTCGGATGTGATGCCAACGCTTATCACAATTTGTGGGCAAGTACCGAAATTAACAACCGAGGTGAGTGTCTTTTAGAATATCTCTCGTCAAACAACATAGATATCGCTAACAAAGAAAATGAATCAACATTCATAAACTCTATTAGACAAGAAGTCTTAGACCTAACGCTGTGCAGCCCGGTTATTCTAGATAAAATTCATAACTGGCATGTTTCTGAAGAGGCGCCTTTATCTGATCACGAACAAATTATCTCTAAATGGGATGGTGGCATGACAGTTCAGAGAGGATACCGAGATCCCCCCAAAAAAAAACAACTTGGTTCGGTATTCCCTCGAACTCGAGTCAAAAACTCTCAACTCAAAAATAAGACCGTTCCAGCAGCTTGAATCAGTTTCAAAAGAATTAAACGAAATGATAGTTTTGTGATCAATTCCAAATGAAATCGAATTAAAAATACAGATTTCAAAAACTTGTACTTTTGATTCGAACGAATGTTTGTGTTCCATTTGGGTTGGAGGAAATATATGAGTTTTCCTCAGCATTTGAGAAATTTTTGACTCAAGTGTAGCTTTTGAAAAGGGCGTATCGATTGTAGTAAGAGAAATCTTTGATAATTTATATCTTCAATGCTATGAGTCCTACCGAAATAACGTCTTAGAAAGAGTTATGGAGTATTGATGTCCGATCGTGAAATAAATACACTGAAAAAAATAGTACTTTTTTTATTGACAAAAAAAAAATAAGTTTGCAATATCTAAAATACATATACATTTTTTTTCGTATAAAATGAAAATCGTGTAGAAACTTTTAAAAATAGGTACGAGATGGTAAAACTATTTTTGACGAACTTTGAAGAATTTTTGTATGTTAACATCTTTTTTAGCCACAAATTATAAATCCTGATATGATTTAAAATAAAAAAGCTCTTTATCAATCTCCTTCTAAACGCAGCCATTCTCGAGATATTTAAGAAATATTTCTAATTGATTTTCTTTTTTATAGTAAACTAGCTGACTCGGCAAACGTTGTTCGACCGTATAATGTATTTCTAGAGAATATTTTGGTTGGTAAAAAACGAATATACTTCAAGAGAGTTTGTATGTTTTATCGTTCGGATCTGTCAAATTGATTTAAATGATGGTTTTCCCAGCGAAACATACATATGCATACCTCCTATTTTCGAATTTTCCCTTTTTATTTTAAATATCCTTCTTATATATAAAGATATGCATAGTCAATTTTTTCGAATTTTTCAAATCATCTCAAATATTTTCCAAAGTACTCTATCATTCTAATTTGAGTGAAGACAAACTCACAAAATATATGGACGACGTAGATCTGATCAGCCGTTCTCCCGTGATGATGAGTTATACGTACGTGGGAAAAGGTCTCTTTTATATATAAAAATAGGTTCTTTTAATATGTCGTTTAATATTTTAATTTGTCGTGTTATACCGTCATGTTCATGAAATTTTATCAATTTGATTATAATTTTCAACAACTTTTCCAAATACATCATTATGGTAAAACTATATGTTCAGGAGTTAAGTTAAAAAACATTTGAAGACATGTGGGTTAAGATACTAAAAGTACTAAAAATAATCAGACATGTAGCAGTTGGTAGTTATCACACCCCTTCCTTCAATCTAGGGCATTGATGGGGCTAAAAAATAAAATCTTGGGCATATGATGAAACTATTAGGAATTGTTCTTTAGTCTCTTAATGATTCCATCCTTGTAAAATTACTATCCTTTTGACACTAGATTACCCAAGCAAGTCATTTTGGCTGCTTTTAAATATCAATTTGACAAATAATGATGACACATTATGATACAATTTCTTAAAAAGTTGTGACTTTTTGGGCAATGCTTGGGCAATCTAGTGTTAATACGAGAGCGTGAAAAAAGCTTCATCCGAAACGGAGATGGGCAAATGAGATTTCGTATATATTCAGACATTTCTGGGTGGAAACACTCCACTGCCTCCGACAATCAACCAACAGTAGTTAAGAGAATATCGCCAGTATGCAAACAGTTCGAAGAAATCATTCATCAATGCCAAACAATTTGCAAAATAACCCACCCACTATTTCAGACACTACTCCAGCAATGTAATTATTCCAGTACACACAAGCCGAAAATTGATCGCCAGGATAGCAAACGGTACGCCAAGTCGTAATCAAACAACAGTCGGCTTCAAGGACAGACTTCCAATTTGCCTGAATGCGTCACACCGACGGGAGCGCGGAGGGTGGTCCACTTTCGCACAATCAAATCACTCATTCAGACTTTCCTAATACGGTCTCCTCTCCCTCCCCCCTCTCTTTCCCAACCTCCTTCCGCCCACTCAAACACGGAACGGCGTGTTGTGGAACGGAAAAAGCTTTTCCCTAGGCCTCTTCCCACCGGACCGTGGCCACCGGATCGAGTTGCGAGTTCGAACTCGGAGAACGAGAAAGCAAACAAATTATCTCTAATGACTTACTCTATTTGGAGGTTTATTTGATGATACTTCAATTATTCACTTTTTCCTCGCTACTCGCTTGGCGCTGGCGATGGGAAGCAGCTTCAGTCCGGATGCTTCGATGGCGTCTGGTTGGCCACCCAGCCGGCTGCTAAAATTAAAATATTCATCGTTCTAATCCTGCAGCTCTCTTGCCTCGGATGGGCCTCGGCGAGGGCGAAAAGAATTCTTTGGAGATTTTTTTTATCGTCTTATCGCAACAAGATTCGCTTCCTTCCACGCTACCGGTTCCGGCAGACTCGGCTTTAATGATGGATTTTCCCGACAAAGCTCGGCAAAACTAGATGAAAGAAAGCATGAATCATGCACTTCAGCCCTTCGAGCCTAGGCTTCTTGACATCGCTTCCTCCTGGGAGAAAGGATCTTTTGGATGCAAAACGTCTTGGAAGAATGACGTCGTCAGAATGGTAGCAAAAAAGTGTACCGGCTTTGGGAAAGGATGATGGGAAAAATCCGAAACAAGATAGCGAAGCGTCGAACGAATCTCGAAGGCGTTTTTGCTTTTCATCTTCAGGAGATGGCATCCTTTCCGTTGGTGTCACCATCATCATCAGTTAGGGTTACATCGGAAGCTCGCACAAAGAAGCATTGAAGAACGGTGAAAGATCCCCAACGCAAATTACTCCACAGATCACCATGTGACCTGCATCAATGCCCACCATATTCTACAATCTCGAAGGCACCGTTAGCATTTAATTTGGATCTACCCCAAGCCACAGCACGGTGTTCGGTATTCCACGTTTTCCCATCAGAAGGATATCTACGTACGAACACCATACACATTGACAATATTGCACGTTCCTTCACCGTGAGGGGCCAGGATCTGTGTCACTTTCCAGAACCCAACAAGACACGTCGACAGGGACACTCTTTCTCTTGTTTCCATCTCCGTTTTCTTCCCTCTCGGCACAGTAATCCTTTGAAAATCGGCTTGGAGCGGCCTTGCCAGGGCGGGCAGGTCGTCGAGAAAGTCGAGATTTTCCCATTTCGCCTTTCGCTTTTCAATCAATAAAAAGTGTAACGATGGAGCAGATGTCCCATCACAGTGGCGACCGGAACGTGGAACGGGAGAACTCCGGGCCGTCGGATTGCGAACGGCCGTCACACCATGTATCGTGCCTGCTGGAAAATTGAACCCACCGAGAGAAAGATTACGAGACAGGAATGAAAAGTGTGAGTTTTGGTATTACTTTTTTATGCCTTTACGATCAATTTTCGTTTCTGCTCCGTTTGGGAGCATCCGAAGGTGGTCTCTCTGTCCGCTTACGGTGGGTGGCTCGGTTTGGTTTGGCTCGGAGCAAAGGACTAACGAGAAGGCGATAGGATGAATGTGGAACCGGTTGTCAAATGGGAAAACCAAGACAATTTGTAGATGGGAAAGCCATGACTGCCAAATAATGAGGAATAATGAGCGCTCTGGGCTGCATTTGGGAGGAAAAATACAGAGGAGAAACTGTGTTTAAGGTTGTTTCACTAGAAGAAAACAAATCGATACTTTAGTGATAAAGAATGGGGATGTAAAACATAATATTTGAGCATTGTGAGTTTGCTTATATAGTTTGAGTTTCTGATCTATGTAAGACAGTAAAATTGAGCTAACTAAATAAAATAAATAATATCTAGGCGTACAGAAATTTGCAATCTTTATAGGTATTGTCGCTTCCATGCGATATAGCATGGGTTACGTTCAATGAATTTGTTTACCGGGTGGCCAACTCGCATCCAGCGACTTACACACAGTTTTAAACCCCGTGTACAACGATAATTTGCATTACCCATCACAACAATTCAGACCCGATGCTTAAGTTGTATATGTAACTATATTCATTTCCAGCATCGATAAATCTACAGCACAAGATTTGAAAATCATGTTGCATTACCGTTACAACAAGCTATTAAGAATCTATCTCAAAAACGCTTCTTTAAATCATATGGTCTTATTTCCAGGACTATTCAAAAACTATCCAAAGAAACAAAATGATATTGTCTTCCGCGTGGTATACTCTTCCTAATGCATATCTTTGGAACAACGGTTTACCGATCCCAGAATTCAATCTACGCGAGAACCCGAGAATAAGAAAATACGAACGATAATTTGATTCGAAGAAAACTCTTCTAGATTTGTTTTGACAAATCGCAATGTTATAAGTAATTCAAAAATATAATATAATATAAAAAATATAATTTTAATGGAAGGAACATAGAAAACCAACGAAAGTATTAGAAAACGCCGAATTAAAAACATTGTTGGGCGAAGACTGTTCTGCGCTCTGCTCCAATCAGAACAGAATATCAGAAAAGGCAACATAACACATGTTGTATATGATAAAGCACTCAATTTTATGTTATCAAAAATAGGGTGACCGATAAAAAAAATCTAACATTTTTACCTTATAGAAGTAAACATAGTTCGACAATGTTGTAGTCCCAGTTACTTGAGACATCTATATAGCGCCTTTTTTTCTGAGTTACGTTAGGGTCATCATGAAAAAAACTGTTTTTTGCTCTATCTTTTACATTTTAAATTCTACATACAAACTATCTTCGGAAGACCTTCAGAACATACTAACATTTTGCGATACATAACTTATCAATATCTCAACTTCACTCAAAGTTATTGAATTCCCAAAAAACACGCTTTTTTCATTTGTTTGTCATTCTTTCAAATTTATCATTTGTTGTAGCTAGCGATCTGTATTCATCGTTTCACCGGGTTATAGTCATACCCTTCTGGTGGGTGGTGTACAAAACATCATCTTTAGAGCTAAAACGACTTGGCTTTGTAGTCGATGCGTCGGTGATAGCCATGATTTTTTTTACGCTTAGGGTTCTGGAACTAATGTAATAACAAACAAACGATGTGCTTCGGCCACTTTTTTTCATCAAATGTATCGAATGTTGCAAGTGCTCTTCATTGGGAACGATAATTTTGACGTAGGACTAAGTCTAACCGGAAGATATAGGGGGTGAAATGAAAATCTGAACAAGTAGGAAAAAATGCAAGATTTGGAACGCTTATAACTCGAGCATTTCTCAATAGATCGCAAAGGTTTTTGCATCAATTGATAGGAAATATATCTACGCATCTATCATAGCGAATAAAATTTCATTTTGACGTAGGATTACGTCTTTTGGGAACATATGGGGGTAAAAATTTAAAAACGAAAATCGATCGTATCGTGAAAAATATCCAATTTCAAACGCTTATTGCTCAGACATTTCATGATGGTAGAAACAGAGGTTCCTTCTACTTTCATAAAATGACTGAGCAATAAGCGTTTGAAATTGGACATTTTTCACGATGCGATCGATTTTCGATGAGATTTTTGCATCAAACGATTTCGGCACTCTATAAGGATTTTTCACCTTGAATAAAATAATATATATCATGTAACCAACTATCGAACAATTGAAAAATCTCAACCCCTATCCTAACGGAAATACCCACTTCTGATTGGTCGAAATTGACGACACATGCGGCGGGTCCCTAACAGAGACATCAAAAGACAGCTGCCTAGGGGAAATCGGCATTGCGAATACATAAAAAGAAGGGGAGCTTTTGCTCCCACCGAAATGTGTTCCCTAACAGAGACATCAAAACCAAGCTGTCTGGGAGAAATCGACATTGAAAATACATGAAAGTAGAAAGAACTTCTGTTTCTACCGAAATGTTTTCCCTAACAGAGACATCAAAACTAAGGTGCCTGAGGGAAATTGGAATTGCAAATATATGCAAGTCGGGGCCATTTTTATATTGCAAGTAAGGTGAGTTATTCAATTAAGCAACTATCAAATAAAATTTAAATTTGCAACTTTAAAGTTGGTTGTTTCGTGAAATTTTATATCAATGACCGATCGTGTATTGTGAAAAATTTAGCACAAGTGTAAGTGGAAAATTGTATATGGTAGCAGTTGTGTTAAAAATGACTTGTTTATTTCAGATTTTCGATTTATTTCAATTTTCATAAATAAAAAAACAAGGTGTGTTCCCGCTCGAAAACGGGTCGTTCGGTTTAAGCTGTCTGTTTTGTTGTGTTCATTGTCACTTAAGGAAAGTTTATACGGCGAAAAAGATTGAAAAAGTGAAGATATATTAGAAAAAGTTATTTCCCATATGCTGTACATATAGTATTAGGTGTTGTTAGTCCAATTAAAATTCGCATTGGTTTGAATAAACACTCAGAAAGTAAACATTATAAAAGAAAATTACCTTTCCATATCAAATATATTTCCTCTATATTAAAGTAACATGTTTTTACTGATGAGGAAAATTGAAAATTGTGTTCGGTATTGGTACTTATCTTATATTACATTGGTAAGTTTTTTTTCTCTTTATGTCATCCGTACATAACACAGGAGGCATCTCGTCTAGGATCACAGAGGTTTTCATCATATCTCATTACACTTCGGTATTTTTTATCTGATACGCACCATCCAACGACTATTTACTATCCTTCTGTCATCATCACTCGGTAAACACTGGTGGAGTGAACAAGCAATACCCAACAACCAAACAAAACGGCCCTTTTCAGAGTCACCGAATCATTCTCAAAGAGTTTAACGATGTAATTCTTCAAACATATCCAAAATCAACAAATAGCCTAACGGAATCCTACGTCAACTATGCGGTCGTGTCTCGGACACAACCCTTCTGTGACTTTTTTTTTTTTTGAGATAAATAATTGAATAATTGTGAAATATCAAGCATTGTCCATATGCACTATGTGACCATTTTTGATTGGTCCATTTTGTGCTCCTCAAATCGTACCGACCAAAACGGGCAACCAGAGCAGCAGCGAAATACCATGAAGCACGATTGGAAAGGAAAAAGAAAAAAAAAATTAACGAAACATTGGTCGCAGTCTCACACATGCGTAATTCTCGAGCCAGCCAGTCAGCTTAAAAATCCCCGCTCCGCTGCCGTAACGATCATTCCCATCGAAACCGTACACCACATCGTTTCACATCACATCACATCAACAAACCAACACAAGCAGCCATGTCTGGACATGACAAAGGAGGAAAGGTGAAGGGAAAGGCAAAATCCCGCTCGAACCGTGTTGGTCTGCAATTCCCCGTAGGTGTATTCGTCAATTGCTCCGCAAGGGTAGCTAGGCCGAGCGTTAGTACCAGTGCACCTGTCCACCTAGTCGGCGTTATATAGTTTCGGCCGCCGAAGTGATCGAGTTAGCTGGCAAAGCTGCTCGTGACGATGAGAAAACCTGCATTCAGAACAGACCACAATCGGTTCGGTGGACATCAAGACAACAACAGGCAGTTGCAGCGAGTGGCCAGTGGCAAACGCAATCGCAAAACGGCAGCAGGTAGAAAAAGGAAAAAGTTTGTTTATACAAACTGCTTTGGTGGCAAAACCAGCCAACGTAAAACACGGCGCTTTTCAGGGCCATTAAATCTTTCAAAGAAGAGTTATCAAAAGTTTTTCACAATACCAATGCATTCTAAAGTGACATAATATGACATATATTATAAACTGATTTATTTTGTTTATGCTTATTGGTGGTTGAGGTCTTTTAAATTGATCATTCAGTTTTCACAAACCCATGTATGGTTTCCGAATTAAAAGTGGCTTCAAATCACAACACATTGTATGCAGGATGACATTAACGAATTTTCTCGGTAGCAAGAACTGCTTTCTTTGGTTGATAACTGATGTTGAAAACTGACTGACGTTACATCTGCATTGTGTAGAAAAATAACTAAGGAGCAACATGATGAGCTATGTATTTCCTGCTGCTCTGTTCTTATTTTAAAGGACTTTAATCCGAAGGTAATCCGTCCCTGTATTTACTGTTTGTTTTTCAGAACGCTTATAGCTCGTTTATTTCTCGACAGATCGTAGAGTTCGTCTCCAAACCCTCAGTTCTTTTTCATTTTTATTTACTTTGTTTGCGGAGACTACAAATCTTACAATTCATTCGTCTCCGAAACCACAGTTTAAGGTACGGTATTGTGCTCAATAGTGAAATATATGATAGTGAATGAGCTGATGACCACCTATGCATTCCCTATCACAGCCATCATTTTGATTTACGATATGTGCATACGCCGAAAGATGTCCGGCGTTGAACATTTAATAAGTACAAAGCCTTCAGAAACAAATCAAGAATCAACTATAAGATAGTGAGAAAAAATTGAGAAAGTTTTTAAAAAAAAAACCAAAAACACAACACCAAAGGTTCCTTTCAGAACCCCCAACATGTTCATAAAGAGTGAACAGTAAACTAATCCATTTTTCAGGTAGATAGGTAGGTATTCACGTAGGAGAAGGAAATAAAACAATATTTTTAAAATATATATTTAGCAAAAGCTGTCCCCTTTGTATAGTCCTACGTCACTCCGGTTATGTCCCCGACATTACCCACCCGACTTTTTGAATTCGATTTTTTAGTTTTTTTCAGAATGACACATACATTCACATATTTTTGAAGATTAATGTCGAACGAGAAATTGACATTTTTCTCAAACCGGAGGAATATATACAACCCTAGCAATATCTAAAATATCAACCGGACAACTACTTTCTGTGTATTAGAGCTCGAAATTGTGTTACGAAAGTGGGGGGGGGGGTTTCCAAAATTCCGGATTTCTAGCGTTACGTAACTTGTGCATCACGCTTAACAGATTATTTAGACCAAATTAATGCATTTATTCAGCCATTGATTTATATATTATTTATATATTATATTATTTTTTATAATTTTGCCTTTGAGAATATTCTGCTGTAGAAGTAATTTTGTTAAGTAGTAGGTTTTTTTTAAGTGGTCTAAAAGAGCAAACGGTTTGATGGAGGATCATTAACGCAAATGTCATGAGTTTGTATATATTTTTTTTCAAAAGCTCATCAAAAGCAGTAGATTTAAGTTAATGGTGGAAGGAAGCCACAAATGGCTGCCACAATGGCGCTCATTTCTTTCATCTCCCTCCCTTACCCCTCGCCCGAAAATCAATAATTTTGCGAAACAGTGTGAAGAAAATGATCGTTTGCACACACTTCCCACCATGTAATATTAACCAAAATCTAATCGATTACTCACCAAATATTAAATTTTCATCTGCCGTCGTAATGTATAGTGGAAAACGTCGTACAACTCGAGCTAGTGCTCTGAAAGTTAGCTTTTCTTTTTTCAATTTTCCGCAATGGTTTTGTTTGTATTGGTGAAAGCATCGTTATTTTATTGACACTGATGCCAGACAACATCATCGAAATAGCTATAAAAACCATTCAATAAAATGTTATTCCTGAGTCATAGCGTTTCACGTCATGAACATTAATAAAATAAAATTGTGTTGATATCAATACAATTATTATTTTTACGTTTAATGGGTCTATAATGTAAGTTTTAGCAGCTTTAACATTGGTTAAGAAAATTGTATTTCAAAGCTCGGAACACTGCCACGGCTGCCTATGCTTTCAAAAAAAGTAAACGGAAAAGTATTACATTCAATCAAAATGCCTCGGCCAACGAAGAGAAGGGTTAAGGCTCTCCAACGAGAATATGTGAAAACAATACGATCAACGAAGGAAAATATTTAGGAATTATCAATTATTATTATCTGTAAAGGGTGTGTCACATCAAATTGCATCACGGAAAAAACGCTGTAGAAATTCGCCCAGTAGACCGATCCTTTTGAAAATTTTAGACAGTAAAATAAAAACTATTAAACAACTTTTGGCATTTTCTTTTTATTCATACTTCGAGCCCAAGTCCGTATGCTCGCACCTTCCTCTTTACCCCGTCCATAAGGTTCTGTACAACGTCAGGTTGTAGTTTTTTTTGAACAGAAAACCATTTTCTCTTGAAGTCCGCCTCCGATTTGACAACTTTTGGGTTCTTCCGGAGGGCCTGCTTCATAATCGCCCAATGTTTCTCTATTGGGCGAAGCTCCGGCGCGTTGGGTGGGTTCATTTCCTTTGGCACGAAGGTGACCCCGTTGGCTTCGTACCACTCCATCACGTCCTTTGAATAGTGGCACGAAACGAGATCCGGCCAGAAGATGGTCGGGCCCTCGTGCTGCTTCAATAGTGGTAGTAAGCGCTTCTGTAGGCACTCCTTAAGGTAAACCTGCCCGTTTACCGTGCCGGTCATCACGAAGAGGGCGCTCCGCTTTCCGCAAGAGCAGATCGCTTGCCACACCATGTACTTTTTGGCAAACTTGGATAGTTTCTGCTTGCGAATCTCCTCCGGAACGCTGAATTTGTCCTCTGCGGAGAAGAACAACAGGCAGCTGACGAAAGTCCGCTTTGACGTAGGTTTCGTCGTCCATTACCAGGCAATGCGGCTTCGTCAGCATTTCGGTGTACAGCTTCCGGGCTCGCGTCTTCCCCACCATGTTTTGCCTTTCGTCGCGGTTAGGAGCCTTCTGAACCTTGTATGTACGCTGGCCCTCCCACTGTTTGGTCCGCTGGACGAATGAACTTGACAAATTCAGCTTATTGGCGACATCCCGGACCGAACTTCTCGGATCACGTCTAAACTACTTAACTACGCGCTTGTAACTTTTTTCACTGACGGAGCATCCATTTTTGCCGTTCTTCACCTTCCGGTCGATGGTTAGGTTCTCGAAGTATCGTTTTAGTACTCTGCTGACCGTGGATTGGACGATTCCCAGCATCTTACCGATGTCCCGATGTGACAACTCCGGATTCTCGAAATGAGTGCACAGGATTAATTCACGACGCTCTTTTTAGTTCGACGACATTTTTCCAAATTTACGAAAAATTGACAGTGAAGCATGGCCAACGTGATCTATACACTCTTATCTGATTATAAGCGAAAGCTGAAGATATAATTCCTAAAAATTAAATTTCTACAGCGTTTTTTCCGTGATGCAATTTGATGTGACACACCCTTTATTATAGTGATATATAGTGATATTATAGTTTCAACACTTTTGGTTGGTTCGTTACTTTTTTACATCCATTTTTGGAAGAATGTCGGGAGTGAAAATTGAACTCGTGATCTTCAGCGTGAGAAGTATGGATGTTACCACTACGCCAGATCGCCTCCCCTAGGAATTATCAACATCGAGTTACTGTGCGAAAAAAATTGTTAATACCAAAAGAGCCCCAATACGCATGTGTTGTAAATTTGCTCATGTTACGCTCGCGTATAATCAGAATTTTACTCCATATGCAAATACACCTATATATATTTATATTTGCAATTGTTCATCGGAACACATCATTAATACATTTTACTTCAGTATTGAATAGTTTTTTTTTCAAATGTATTCTAAGAATCGATATTTTCCAATTCGTTTATTTGTAAGGCTCAATCGCATAAGCTTTGCGGAGCCGCTAATTCATGCTTTGCTTCTAAGACTCGCGTCAGTGAAGCGCCACACAGTCTGATTAGTGAATTGATCTATTTACGTACAAAGATCAAAATAAACGAAACACACAAACACTATTGCCCCATTTTTACACGTGGTTTTACCTATACTACTACAAAGGCTTGCTTCCACCTTCACCTTAAAAGACTTTAATAATCGTCTGCCAAGGCTAAGAGGCGAATTACATTTCTAAAAATTTGGTAAAAACAATGCAGATAGACAAAGATCAGTGCACTGATTGGGAATAGTTAGGTGGGTACTGGATGTTTCAATGAAGATCTGAAAGTACTCTGATATTATATATATTTTTGCATTCGATATATTGGGTTGAAGAAAAAGAAATGTCGTATTTGTGATCGAAATTTGACGCTTTACTTAACATACTAAAAATTATCCAATTTAATCAAATATGC
Source organism: Toxorhynchites rutilus septentrionalis (assembly GCF_029784135.1). Classification (NCBI taxonomy): domain Eukaryota; kingdom Metazoa; phylum Arthropoda; class Insecta; order Diptera; family Culicidae; genus Toxorhynchites; species Toxorhynchites rutilus. The sequence continues at coordinate 13,906,187 of NC_073745.1, read as the reverse complement.
GCCGTTTTGTTCGCAAATTTGTTGCCATTTAGAAGGCAACTTCATTATACCCCCCCCCCCCTTATAAGCAGGCGCCCCCCCCCACCCATCCTTATTTGCAAAAACTCAGACAGCCAGTTTTCGCAAGCCTCTTTTTTGAGGCCAACTTAGTGTCACCAAGAGCGTTTTGCATGGACCGGAAGAGATAATAATCACTTGGAGCCAGGTCCGGACTATATGGTGGATGCAATAGGACATTCCATCCGAGCTCACGTAGCTTCTGGCGGGTCATCAAAGATATGTGAGGCCGAGCGCTGTCCTGGTGGAAAACAACATCATTCCTATTGATAATTTCTGGCCGCTTCTGGTCAATCGCCTGCTTCAAACGGTCAAGCTGCTCACAGTAGAGAACCCAGTTGAGGGTCTGGCCATAGTTGAGCAGCTCATAGTGGAAGATTCCCTTCCAATCCCACCAAACACACAGCAAAACCTTCCTGGCCGTCAATCCGGGCTTGGCGATGGTTTGGGCCGGCTCACCGCGCTTCGACCACGACTTTTTTCGTTTAGGTTGTCGTACGTGATCCACTTTTCATCACCAGTCACCATCTTCTTTCGAAAAAGGGGTCGAGTTCGTTCCGTTTCAGCAGTGCATCGCAGGCGTTGATTCGGTCTAAAAGTTTTTTTTTTGCGTCAACTCGTGTGGTATACATACATCCAGCTTTTTTTGGAATCCAATCTTCTGCAAATGGTTCCAAACGGTTTTATGGTCTATACCCAGTTCCTGGCCAATCGAGCGAGTGCTCACATGCCGGTCTACATGGATGATTTCAACGATTTTATCGGTTTCCACGACAATTGGCCTACCAGTACGGGGTGTATCTTCGACAGCCACTACACCAGAACGAAATCGATCCAACCAACGCTGTGCTGTGCGAATCGTTACAGTATCGGGTCCATAAACTACACGAATTTGAATTTTTTCGGCCGCCTCCGTTGCAGTTTTACCTCGCAGGTAGTAAAAACGTAAAATATGGCGAATTTCTTGCTTGATGGACTCCATCTTTGACGCGCTATAACTTGAGACTGAAAAGGACAACCACAACTCTGTCAAAACCCGATGCGATAAGTACCACACGATATATGTTAAAGTGTTGCCATATATTGACAATATACGACATTTCTTTTTCCCCAACCCAATGGCTACTACTAACTACCATGTAATTTACAATTTATATAAACATAAACATATGTACATGTATACCTGTTCCTCAGAAACGCCGATGTCAACGTTTAATGATGTTTCCTTCGTTGTGTCCCCGTTTCATATCCCTCCTATCCGATCGATAAACTTTTACTTAGTCGCGGCAATACATACACACACTCTTTACAGATGCACGGGCCGAAGGTTGTGCAGTCCACTGATCATTCAACAAGAGCCAAAGGTTGTACCGCTCATGACAACTCTACACGAACTGATGATTGCGCCGGCTAGTGACCATTCTATCCTGGATTCCTCGAGTCGAGAAAGACGCACCACGCTAGATATGGGGTACAGACTAGGGGGCGTTGCTGATTAATGGTCAGCTGCATCCCAATAGGAAGTAGCCCGTGTCGGGCACACGTATAGAGCATCGAAGACTGCAACATACCAATTATGAGAACACTTGTAATACTAACCTCGAGCCAACCGCGAGTAATCGGTTACATATTACTAACATAGTTGTAAGACAAAAATTGTCAAAATATTGGACTCCCGGCCCCGTCAGGCTAACGCCACATGTGCCTTAATAAAAAATATATTTTGGAAAAAAAAAAAAAAATATGTACATGTACACGATTAAAACCCGGCTCTGTTACAGCTAAAATGCTAATGAGCCTAATAAATAAATAAATGGGATAAAAAAAACTGTATATGGCATTTTGACCTAGTTTTTCGATTTGCGCCATACAAGCTGGGATTGCTGGTTTACTAAGAAGAGTTGCCAAACATGGACTTCATTCTACTTTCTCAACAACACTTTCTCCAGTTCGCTCGTAGCGATTTCATGATCAAAATTGCAGTGAATGAATGAGATGTTCTCCAAATTTCAAGGGCACACATGTTCGCTAGCTGTATCACGCTCTGAATTATTCTTCCAATGTTGTAGATTTTCCACTTTTAGACTGCTGTATCCCAATTGAGCTGGGGATGCTTCCCTCCATTTTCCATGAAATATTACAATACTTCCAATACTGAGCCGCTTATCCCAAAACCTCTAGAGCACCACGCCTTCGCGGTAAACAGCGGACTGCCACTCCATCAGTCCTGAGGTTTGCTTATTATCCAAATTTAATTAATTTCTATTTGCCTCAACCAAGGATGTTTATTTTGTGTAAAATTCATAATGTGTGCCATGGCACGATTCCTTTCGTCGCAAACCGTCTGCTGAATGCAAAGAAGTAGTGGGCGGTGGGGGGACTGGAACCGTCGGGCTTGGCAGGAGACGTCATTTTTCCCGATCTCGTCCTCCTCCTCCTCCTCCGTCACTTGCTTTGGATTCTGTTCTCTTGAAGTGTAGCAATTTGTTCAAGCACCAACAATAACACGGCCGTTGTGCGCTAAAATCGGCATTGCTATTCCGCGCCTCGCTCCAGTTCTGCCGAAAGTGATTTTGTGTATTCAGGAGAAAACGTTTCGCAAATCGAGCACGTGTTTTCGCTTAGCAATGTTTGAGGCGGTATTTGTATGGCTCTAGTCGGGGAAATGGATAAATCCTGCTCAAGGATCTGTTCGAAATATTGATTCATTTCGCGTCAGTTTCCCATTGGCGCAAGAAACTCAAAACGCACATTTTTGGAGGTGTATTGTACTGACCAAACAAGAAAAACACCCCTTACAAGTTTCGAATAGAAAATTAACCACTCGGGAGGGAAATTCCGCCCGACAGTCTGTCGGATGGTTGTAAATAAAGCATGATAAACGAAAAGTTTGTGAATGGAACACTTACTGATGAATGTGCCATGCCAGCGTTTCACTGCATCGAATCATGTACTTTCACTTCCCGACTTGGCAGCCCGAATGAAGCCCAGGTTCTGGGGTAAAAGTGTGTTTGATACTCATAACTATACTCAAACTCAACGCATACACACCATCTCCCCCGAAGTTTCCACTCGAAGGTAAGGTACTTTAGAGTGGGAGCCGTTGGCATAGGACGATACGGATGCAATGAACCACCCACACCCAATAGTTCTTGCAGAAAATACAACCGAACCGTCGAAGGTGTAGTAGGGCTGGGCTTAGAAATAACTGTGTAACCACATCTCATTTTGCACCGATTTGTGCTGTGGTTGGTGAGTCATTTTGCTACCTTCAACAGTCACGACCGGATGTATTCGTTACACACGGAGGAATATCGAAACTTTATCCCGAATTTTCGTTCCGCCCTGTCCACCAAAATGAGTATGACTGCTATATGAATATTGGGAAGCTGTTTGTATTCATAACGGGCTATCAATTGGGGGGCGAACACGTGAAGCAAACTGGGAAAAGAGCTTTGGGGCTTCGGAGCGAGCATTCATCAACAGAGGTTTTCCGGTGAGTAGCCCAGAATCCGGTCAGAAGTTTATCTATTCTGATGGGTTATCAATTCATCAACACTCTTTAGCACTGCCCTGGCTATGATAAATTTAGATACCCCATCCCATTCGCTTGCAACAATTTTTGGGAACGGAAATCGGTTTGTTTGTCCTCGTTTTAACTCATCAGAATTGTGTCAATATTTGAACTAATTCGTGGTGAAGTGCTTCGAATCGGAGGGGATGAAAGGGGAAAAATATGTTTTTAGTCCCTTTGAATGCATTTCAAGAGAGCAGTATTCAAACGTATGCAAACCTGGGTTACTCAATATCAATTTTGGAACCTTCAAGGAATTGTGTTTTTCACATTTTCGATCACATTCCTTCTTTCTTTCTTTGTTTTGACGTGGGACTACGTCTAACCGGAGTATATGGGGGTGAAATGAAAACCTAAGCACAGAACATGCAGGAAAAAATGAAAGATTCCAAATGCTTATAACTCGAACATTTCTTGATAGATCGGAAAGATGTTTGCATCAATTGATAGGAAATATTTCTACGCGTCTATCATAATTAATAAAATGTTATTTTTTTTAGGTTTTGCATGAGATAAATAGTTGAATAACTGTAAAATGTCAAGCGTTATCTAAACGCCCTAACTGCCAAGTTTTGATTGGCCCGATTTACGATTTCCCCAACACAGACTTTAAAATCAATGTACCTGTGGGAATCCTCTTTGCAAATATACATGCAAGTAGGGGGTATTTTTGTTCTCACCGAGCTGTGTTTCCCTAACACGGACTACAAAATCAATGTACCTTGGAAATAGAAATAGAGTATGTTGCATCGAGAGTAATAGATACATACATTGTCCGTTCTGTGGTTTAAATTTTTAGTATCAATTACAATTCGACAATCAGTCAGCTAGCAACCAGTTACCGACGGAAGCGATGGTGTTAAACATTAAGATAGTTGCACCGAATGAAAAGTGGAGGAAGGAAGTGAGAAGGTCCCACGTCTCTCCGGTTATGTCCACGACATTACCCACCCGTATTTTTAAGAGGCTTTAAACTTTGCAGTTCATTCGCCTCTATTCGATCACATTTCAAATTTACCGTCAATTGATCGGTTCAGTAGTTTCCGAGTCCATAAGAATCAGACAGACAGACGGACAGAAATCCATTTTTATATATATAGATTATCAGCACCAGTGGCTATGTGTATAGCGTGGTCGTGTAAAACAGCCTTGCATTTCTTCCGGCCTTGGTTCAATCCCCGTTGACAGCGTTTGGACTTTTTTTTCTTGGAGTTCAATCTGATAGAGAGAAATGTCTGCTCCCATATGTTCATTTCACCCTTCAGCACAAGAAAAAGCTTTTTTTTCCTGCCGAAGATGAAGTGTTCCTGCCAACGCTAGTTTGGGTATATATTCGCGCACCTTTGGAATGTTCGATAGCTTCCTGATTCGTTGTTCGCCATTGTTTAGCGTATCGTAAGTTTCGGTTTGTCACGTTTTATCCATTACCGGTCATCGAGCCCGACGCGAGTATAGGTACAGATTTTCTGTACAAGTATAAATTTATCTTGGTGGTGCAGAATATTTATTTGTTTTAATGCATAACGTGATTGCAGAACCTTTTTTAATTGATATTAGTCCGTTTTATCACCAGAATGAACGAAGAAATAATGAGAACGTCGTTAGTTAAAAAAAAAACAATGTTTGACTTTCGTATACTCGCTATTCACAATGATCAAACATATACACTTGTGGATGAATTGTAAACTATATTAGCGCTAAAGCTAATGCGCGTTTTTTCTGCAGTCTTAAGAACGTTTCGGGAATGATTTATTTCCGAATAAATGGGCTGATCAACATCGACATTCTTTTAGTCCCATATGAAAAAAGGGCATTCATTCTTAGTTTGTAAAGAACTCCAAGACCAAGAATATTAGAGACATGCAAACTTGTTATTCTAGAACCTTCATCATCCGGTAACCATCTAGAAGGTCGTTGTACATTTTGCTCTTTGAAAACAAAGAAAAATATAGGAGGTTGTGTTCAAGACACGACCGTGTTGTTGACGTAGAACTACGCTGTGGTTGAATACAAGTCGCTTGTTTATAACTGCGGATATTATTTTATAATGCCACGAAAATCTTGAAATATCCATTCTACCAGTTTGGTCGCTCTGAAATGTTTTTTTTTGTATTGTAGAATCATTTGATGATAATTGTTTGATGATTCATTCTTGTGCTCGCAGAACAATACTTTGCTCGAGATAAACGCAGCTGTCATCCTTAGTGGAGAAAGTTTTGCTACTGGCAAGCGAAACAATATCACATACAAAATTCCAGATTGACATTTACTTTCTTGGTGACTAAATAAACGAAATAAACTCTATCTGTTAATCTCAACAACATTGAAAAACGTAGCACTGCTTCAAATGCAATCCTAGTTGAAAGCAGTTTTGCGACTTTGTTCAAAGCATTGATGACAGCAAACAAATAATGTTAACTGCTTGGAAAAAGGCTGAATATTTGCCTCAGCAGAGATTCATTACTAATACCCTAGCGTAAATATTTCCCTCCCGCTATCTTCCCTCCTTGTTTATATTTATCATTACGACTGCATAATTTGCAACACAAAACAACCGGCAATCATAGCACAAAAAATAGGCGATTGTTGCATTGTTACAGGGCCAATGCACACGGAAGCAGATACAAATGGGGTTTCAGCGTAGCGAAGATGCACTATTTTTACGTACGGGTTATGAAGCACGCACGTACGCATACAAATATCCATATATCGATGGGTTGAAGCAACTAAATATACACACACTTATCTCCGTTCTGCGCTCTGATCAACAGAAGCCCTTTCTGTTAATAATGCCAGGCTACATTAGCTTAGCTATCATCCTTTGTGGAGAGAGTTTTCCTACCGCCATGCGAAACCAAATCATTGACAAAATTCCAGAACATTTATTTTCTTGGTGAGCTGACGATAGCCTAGCTTGATGATTCCCCAAACAATTATGTAGCTCAGAACCTTAATGCAATGGTGTCAGTTTGATGCAATGATAGCAATGCTAGAGACATCAGCGAGTGAGTAATTTGGTCGCGTCCACAGTTCAATCCGAAACGAAGACATGTGATGACGCAAAACAAAGAAGAACAAGCGATTGTCATTGCTTTGAATACAGAACGATACTGAAAGTTTGCCTTCCTTCCTTGCTTGAGACTTTAAACTTCTTCAGTTCATTCGTCTCTAACCTTCAGAAAGGCCCTTGGAAAACTTTACTTTATCCATCATATTACTCCTCCACCCCCATTGTCTTGAGAAAGACATTCGATCCCTCGCCGCCCAGCTCGCCCAGCAACGATGTTGTTCAGTCCATTTCCTCAAAATGAATGAAAGTTTGCCACGAGATCCACTGTTTATACTTTAGGAAAATATTTCCCTTCGTTCTTCTTCTTTTCCTTTGTTCACTTTGCATCTTAAAATTTCCCCTTCGTTGCTCGTTATTGACAGATCTGTTCGGGAAAGCACACAAATGGACAGAACAAATGTATGAGGAAATGGGAATGCTTCCAATTTTCATGAATTTAAACCATATACAGACTATGGGATTGTAATGTATAGCATATCAAACAAATCTTAGGGAATTTCCGATCCGATTGGTATATAAATCGCCAAAATCCGTTCGTGGCAAAAATAGTTATTAACATTTATTTATTTCATAAAAACGTGACCTGTTTTCTGATTTGGCACCCTTAATGAAAGACGTAGTTCTACGTCAATTAAACGAAAAACACGTTACAACTGCATGATGGTAAAACCGCTTAACGGTAACGATTTCAACCTACATTTGGCTACACATAAAAGCAAGAACAATGTGTGCGTGTAACGCAAAAATACACAAGTAGTCTCCATCGTCTCATCAAACCTTGGAACAAGTTGCGAAAAAAATCGCACCCCTGAGTGCGATATTTTAATTCGCAATATGTTATCGACCCTCCGAAGGTATTTTTCTGTCGCACCTCGTATCAAGAAAAATCGTTGTGTGTGTCATCTGCATGAGGAAAGGCTATTCGCTACCAGGAGCAAAAATGTGTTATCGAAATCGCATTCGAAATACTTTATGTTCGGGCACGAAGAAAGATTTCCTTCCTCCTCAGTATCCGTCGAACGAGCACTGCATTTGCATTAAAATCCGTGTAAAAATCTAACAAAAAGTGAATTATTAGTTTAAAATGCAATCCATATTCTAACAATCATTATCACTACTACAGGGAAACTTCGATACAACGTACCCTCGTTATAACGTATCCTCGATATAACGTCACTCGATATAACGTACATTTCACCTCGATATAACGTACACATTTTCAAAGTCCAGAGGAATAATTTTTTGAATATTGTTTTTCTGAAAGAACAGTAAATCATCCGTATTTTGATACTAAATCTTGATTTGTAGCTTTAACCAATCCCGAAATACAACTGTTTTGTGATTCCGGATTCTAAACGAATCATAATTTAATCAACATTACGAAGAGAATCATCATGAGAAAGATTGGTTTCGTCTTCTAGTTGAATTTATTAATTAACCTTACTCAAACAGCAACACAATAAAGTAATATAAGCAACGTTTTTTTTTTCTCTATTATAGTGACTTTCAACACATTTCGGCTGGTTCGTCCCTTTTACTTCCATTTTTGGAAGAATGTCGGGAGTGAGAATTGAACTCGTGATCTCTGCATGAGAGGTATGGATGTTACCACTACGCCAGATCGCCTCTATCCATATAAGCAACGTTTCTGAGTTCTTTATTATGCTTCGATATAACGTACAATTCGATACAACGTACAATTTTGAAAGTAAAATGTACGTTATATCGAAGTTACCCTGTACTCAGTGATACAACACAAACTTTGTCAGCTGACATATTATTTCGTGTAAAGTCACATCAATTAGCATATTAAATCTGTTTACAATGAAGTCACTTTTTACGCGATGGATTAAAATAAACTGCGTAAATTCCTAAAACCGCGTAAAAAAGCCACGTAGAGAACGCGTAAAAATCGACTTCAGTGATTCTAGAAAGTTTCAGATAGGATCTTGTGTTGCACCCCTAGAATAGACAGTGAAAAAGAGTCTGCAATATACCGTCCTCAAATTCGGATTCAAATTCTGTGGTTTTCTATTTGAAATATATCTGTTCTCGTCAAGTTCTGTGTTCCAAATCAAAATTAATGTTTTTGTTTAAGGTAAAAAAAACCTAACAACCCACATGAAACCGGAAATCATGCTTCAATAGTTACATATGCTAATGTAGAAGATTAAGCATATGGATCATATTCTTTTTTTTTATGGTTTTGAGATCTGTCAACGATTTCTAAGAAAATATTAGAAGGTTCATGCAGTCACATCATTTTTGTACGTTAAAACTGGGAATTTTATGAAACTACAATTTGCATCAATAGTTGATTTTTTAAAGTGTTAATGTTATGTCAGGAACGTGGAACGTAGAAAAACACCGGAAATGTTTGAGGACGCCGAATTACAAACTCTATTGGACGAAACTCATCAAGTTGTTGAACAATTAAATGTTGACGAATCAACCATTTTTCGAGGTTTAAAAACTATGGGAAAGACTGGAGACTGGAAGATGGAGTTCGTATGGATTGGCAGATAGAGAACAAGAAAACTGGAATGAGAAGGGGAAATAATTAAAAATCCAGGCGCAAAAGGTTATATCTTGACTCCGGTCAATCGGCCACATCGAACGCATCGCAAAAATCGCTTCGGAAGAAAGACAATGAAGTGTGTGTGTTTTATGGGATCAACGAGGTTCAATATGGAACGATTTTTTTAAAACCGACGAAACAGATATCCGTGAAGGTTATCGAAAACAATTGATCGAATTGAACCGTGCTCTGTTCCGAAAACGAGAGTAATACAAAGTAATTTTTCTTGATAAAAACGCCACGTTACACCGAGTAAGACCAGTCGACTGTTTCTCCGACTTCATGCTTCATGAGCTTCATGAACATACTCTGGGTTTTTTTTTTCAAAACATGCGACATCAAACATTTTCCCATTTCTGGTCCAATGTCACCCCAACCGACGGTAGGTTGAGCTTAAATCGAATAAAAACACAACCTTCTCAATATCCTGGAACTGCTGTCAGCTGACATTCCCTTTCTTCCGATTATGCCGATTGTGTTTCGACAATACGTCATCCCAAAGAGTAATCCACAGAAAGGTCTGGTTTGGATTGAATGAAAAATTGATTTTGCCTCGCCTCTCGGAATCTCTCGTTCAAAGTAAATATACACCCGCTGCCAGCAGCAGGTGAGAATAGGTGTTCCGGAAAACCCGTGTCGGATTTGCCTGCCAATCGGAATGGGTTGGTGTTCTTACCCCATTTTCTCCCACCTCAGGAGACACAATACAAATGCTATGTTTTGTGTTTTCGTTTCTCGTTCTAGTCCCAGAATCCGCAAAAATCTCAAAAGGGTTTCGCTCTTGGGCGGGAGTGGGGTAAATTCCTTTCCTGTCAAAGGCTGAACATTTATTGGGGAACGATATGGGCTTAGTGATGCGAAAAATGATCACGATACTTGTGAACTTTATCGATTGCTGTGTGGAATTAGATGCGCTCCGCGTGAGATGATAATTGCATGAAACAGGATATCGCAAACGCTGTAAATTCTGTACAGCAACTCGATAATTAAACAAAGTGACGCAGCAAAAAAACGGAACAAGACCCTTCCCTCGATAGGACACTCCGTCCCCAGAATTCGTAATTCGCGTCCGATATTTATTTCAATCAACCAGTTCCAGTTTTACGGCTGGTCGGGAATTCTTCACACGTTCGCACTCAAAACGATTCATCACGGTAGTCTTTATGGCGACCGTTATATCCATTCATCTGTGTTGTCCCGCTTCCGTGTGACGAGCAACCGTCCTGGAAGGATGGTTCGGAAGAAATTGAGACGTCCACGGAGCAGCAGCCCGGATGTTGCGTTGGCCAAGGTTGCTCCGGGATGGATAAATAATTCATGCCTCGAAAAGTTCCTCCAGAGGACGAAGGAACAGTTTTGGGGGCAGCATGTGGTGTAATGTATGAATATAATAAAATTGAAAATAAAAATAACGTGGTGGGATGCATTCAAAGTGATTGAGGAAAATGACAGGAATGTTTCAAGTTATTTTGGTCAAGTAACCGCTAAATATTCAATTCACATGGAATATATAGCTGAGGGATGGGCTAAATAAAAAATTACGAACAAAAGCCGAAACAAGTTGTGCATAGCAGACATGGGTATCTATACTTCGCATGATTTTACTACAATAAATATGTATGAAACAATAACAATTTGCACTGCATTCCGTTTGACAGCTCCATTACGCTGTCATACAACGCGAAATTTCCCTCGGACGTAAATTACCAACGATATGACATCGAAATAGCGAACCATTATCCCGTCCTGGAAGCAAACCACGGTGTGGCAGCAAACGATCGTAATTAAAATAATTTTAAAGCTAATTCCGCGCATACACCTGAATCCCTCTGTATCCGCCAGCAGCTGCATCGGACAGCTTTGGGAGCTATATTAGACAAGCACGGGAAACCAGGCAGAGTTCGAAATGGCGTTGGTTAAGCCGTTCAATGGGAATAGTTGGGCATTTAATGGGCGCTCGTTGTCGGGTTAAAATGAATGCTTCGCGAATCAAGCGAAGTTTTCTGGGAATTTTCCTGATGTTAAGGGTTGCTTGTGGTTTGTACTCTTGCGAGCATGGAGCATAGAGGTAGAGTGTTGGTAGAGATAAAAACATGTAATACATGATGGATTAATCATAATTATAGTGAAGAAAATAAATTGGTTATCCAATTATTCAATTTAACTTGCCCAATGTGTCATTGTGTCACTTGTGTCAATGAGGCTTCGGGACTGTGTGAAAATGAAATTTTGAACAAATAATTTTAATACATGTCGATACAACTATTCAAAGTAATTCCCTCCAGCTTCCGTACTTTTTTTTCAATTTATGTAGTATTGATCTCGTTTTGATAAACAGTGTTTAACTCTTCGGGTGAAACCGCTCGAAAAGCTTCGATGTCATCAAAAAATGTCCTTTTAATTTAACCCTCATTTGAACTGTACTGCACTGCACTGTTGTATAGAGATTTTCAAAATTTAACTTAGCATTTTAACATTTTTTGTCGATGGGACAATAGACAACCTTACCAACTATGAAACATTTCTAAATTTCCGCGCGCCGAAAAATGTTTTTTTTTTCAAATGATTCACATTTTTAATGTAGGGTAACACGGGGTGAGTTGGACATACGGGGTGATTTGGACCACTCCATTATCTCAAAAAGTACGGCTCAACTTGGATTTTTTATAATGTCGTCTTTTTTCAATAATGAACCGTATGTAACTAACGTAAAAAAACTTTGGTAAAATTCGACAGGTGGACGGAAATGGTAGCACGAACACAGCAAGCACTTTGATTGTCAAAAAATGTGAATTTTCCGATGGTGGTTTTAAGGTTTTTCCCCCTGATTAAACAAACTTTTCGTGTATTGTGCAGTAAAGTTCTGTTCGCCTACAGAAGAGAAACAATTTGATGCAGCGAAACTGTAAGTTTGATAACAATAAATGAAATTAATTGCACTTTAATTTTTGCATGTTATGTGGGGTGACATGGACACGTTTTTGTGGGGTGAATTGGTCCTACAGATTTAAGATTTTTCTTTGGTCTAATTGATTCCAGATGCCGCTGAATTAAAAAAAGAGGATGGGCAGACACCGTTGGAAGAGGAGCTTGAAAGAGCAACGCAGGCCATCAAGAACGGATTTTCTTTGACCAAGCATCGAGACTGTTTGAAAATGCTCGAACAAAAGTGAAAAAAAAACCATGCAGAATTCGAGATGGTCTCAATCCAATTTTTCTGGTCTGGAATATGGCTAAGACACCTGGTATCGATCCCAGAACACTGTTACCGATTGTAGCATCATTCCAAAATACTTTACATAAACATAAGTATGTTTTTTTCGATGAAACACACACTGGATCAAATCATCCCACAGACGGTCCAAATCACCCCGCATCAAATTTTAATGTCCAAAAATCATCTCTTTTATTTTATGATATATTTGGCAGTTTAAAGCTTGATATAATGATTAAACATTATTGATTGAGAGAAAACAAGTGTAGCTTAGTGTACAATGTGACATTTTTTATTTAGACTGTATTGGTTTGGAAATATTAGGCGATTTGCTTAGGTGGTCCAAATTTCCCCCTTTTGCCCTATACTTCATTAACACTAAACGTACCGAAATTCCCATTTCTACCGATGCCGGTCATATCACCGCTTTTCGAATAAACGTTATATTTTTTCAAGTTGAATATAGTTAGATCAGAAATTACAATAGATAATGTTACACAAAATAATTATACATATACAGGTAATAATTATAAAATATGCAATTTTTCGGGGTTTATAACACGGGCACTTTTTATAGATGAAAGGCCTGTGTACAGATTTTCTATGAAAACATTTTTATTGTTATTTTTTTTAATGATACTCAATTTGACTGGTTTTACGCCCTTCATAAATTTTAGTAGAATCTGCTGAAGTTTTCTCTACTTTATTTATTTCTTGCTCCTATAAATGTCAGTGGAAAGTTCCTCTGCCGAATGAAATTAAAATTCTTGTTGCGATATCCCTTCTTCAGTGGTTTGCTCATAATAAACCCAAGCATTTATAGCAATTAAATTGATGATAATGATGATGATAGCCTCACATCATGTCCCTACAAAGGTTTGAGTTAGACGATTTATCTTTAAAATAATTATGAATTTACGAATACACATGCAAACCAGTATGCCAAACAAAACGGACTACTTTTGATGCAGACATAAATTTGCTATCAATAGAACAACGGGCAATAGGCGGAAACTGAAAATTTGAACTTTCAAGGCTAGAGGAGAATGAACTGCAAAGTTTGAATCCTCTTAAAAACAAAGAAGCAAGCGAGCTACTGTCAAGAAAATCTCCAACCCGGCAAGATCCATGACCAATCGCGAATTGAGCCCGATGTCTTAAAGTTTCTACTAGAGACTCACTGTGAGATCTGCAACAGTACAGAAAAAACCTCGCCATAACAATCTGCTAATGCGATAGTTTTCGAGTATTCTGCAGAGGTTATTCCGAGTTCGATTCCGGTTTTCACAGTAGATCCTAGAAAATTTCATTGTACATCGGTTTTCGCCAGTGCTCAAAATCTAGAATGTCTATGCTTACAGAAATGCGTGCGTGGCTCAGACGATTGTAGACTAGTCTTGTATATATTTTTTAACTTAAATTAAACAACAATAATGTAAAAAAAGTCCTTCATCATCAGTACGAACATAGTAGCTAATGCATCTGAAAAAAAAACTAAACATATACACACTTTTGCTTAACACAGATTTAACATGTATGATACACAATTTTTTTTAAATCGGCTATTGTTGTCGCTTGTTTAATATATCTGGGCATCGAATTGAAGAAATTTACTCCTTTATATAATAGCGAGTTTTGCGACCTACTGAATCGAAAATGGGTGTGAATGGGTGTTCTTGCATCATTCGCGTTTCTTGTATCATATCTATGCAAATCACTTCCTGGTTCAATTCGATCACACAAGTATCGAGGCAGCATTCCATTCAAAATTTTAAAGATGAACAGCATTGTCAAGTAATAAATCCTTTGTCTAACAGATAACCACTGTAGCGCGTCCAACATTATGCTAGAGGAAGTATATCTATGACATTTCAATACTAATCGCATGATCTTATTCTGTAAGCACTGCAATCTCAATAATTGTGTGCTACTTGCAAGGAACAAGATGGAGGAGCAGACGTCTATGTACAGTGTGACTGGTGATTTGTACTATCTAATTTTACTAGTTATAGTTAACTCATTCTTCAAACGGCATATGACGCCATACTTTTTAGCAATTTGTTTTGATGACATTATCAATCTGAGCTAATTTGTCATCAATCACTACTCCTAGATATTTGATTTCTGTAACGCGTTTGAGTGCCTCACCATCGATTTCAAAATTACCGTCGAATCTGGAGTTTGCTGAAGACATGAGCATATATTTAGTCTTACTAACATTTTACTTCAATTGTTTGAATTTCAACCACCGATCGAGAGAATGACGATCTTCGATGAAATGTACCGCGGTTTCATTTAAGTCTTTAGCTGCAATAAACAGAACAGTATCATCTGCGAACAAAATTTAAAATCACAAAAACGTAAAACTCGCCGCATATCATTAATATAAATGAATTGAATAGAACAGACCCTAACACACTTCCCTGCGGAAATAATATTGTTAGTGTTAAAATTTTTAATTGTTAAAAGAAGTCTTTTAAGTTGTATCACACAAATAGCTTTCAAATCTTTTATATGATGTTCCTACAATTCCCATGCGCTTGTTTGCAACAATGAGGCCCTAGAATTTATTCATAAGCGGGTTTTAAATCCAAGAACACCGCAAAAATAGTTCCTTTAGACTCGATATTTTCTTCCCACTTCGCTAACACCAGATTCAGTGCGGACTCACAAGAGTGTCCCACTCGGTATCCCGACTGTTCCGGTAACAGTTGGCCATTAGTTGGCCTTTCAATACAAGTTCTAATTATTTTTTCTATTGTGTGTAACATGTTAATAGACCGGTGCTCTTCGGCTTTATCCGTCCCATTAACTTTGGGGATGCGAACCACAAGTGATTCCTTCCAAACTTCAGGCACGTACCCAGTTTCCAATGATTCATTTACCAGACTTAGCAACTCGTGTCCAATAACATGAAAGCAATATTGAATCACTTTTGCGTTAACATTGTCGTTACCAGCCGATTTCTGCAAGGAAAATCAAATATCTCTCAACTCTGCAAATGTGATGGGTACAAAACATTCTAATCTACAATTGTTATGTATCGGTTGTATTATTTTGTGAGGCTCACTGACCAACTCAATACTTTGATTGAATCAAATAAACACAAAATGTTAACAAAATAATTGTTGAATTTTTCCGCTATTATTTGTTCTGAATGTTCTTCTGAGCCTTCGAAAGTTATGGATCGATTTTCCTCTGAATATATTCACATCTAGTCTTTTTCAAGGCTTGTGAATACATGTTCCTCGCGGAGGTGTTCCTGTATCAATCATTCTCTAAATTACTTCTACGAAACTTTACGTACTCTCTATCTCATTTTCTGTTTGAGACGTAAGATTGATAAAGAGTACCAGCTGTTCGATCTTCAAAATGGCTTCAATGGTGGTTGGAAATGGAGCGAGAATCAAATTAAATTAAAGGATAATATGTACACACATTCTCTATATACAAGGAGTTTTCTTCTCTTTCTCTCCCGTTGCATTGGCTGGTGCTGTCGAGCGGGCGGGGCATGCGTTTCTGCTTTGCTCGCGTCATATTTACAAAAATTTCCGCTTAGGTCGGAAAGCAGACATGTCAGAACATGTTGGGGCACGAACACCCAGGACTGGTCTTATTTATATTTACATTTGTTGGTATATGTTTTTTTATATGTGTGAAAAAAAATCAGAAAATTTTTAGCATTGCGTGGTACGAAAATATTTATTCATTTTCTTATTTTTCTAAAATCTTAGATTGTTTTGTATTCGTGTATTCGTAGACCCAAACCTTATCACCAGCGCTATGGAAAATATTGTATTGGATACTAAAATTTGTTTTTTTTATGAATCCGTAGTTTTTTTTTCTTTTTTATCAATAGCTTGGTAATGGCAGTCTTTAGAAAACATACGCTGCGCTGCACTGTTATCAGCACGAGCTCATAACGAACACATATTCTCTCTCTTGGTACGGAGTGTGTCAAATTCTTAAACACGAGAGCGCCGAATGAACACTCCGCAAAATTCAGATACTTAATCAATCGCTTCTCACGTGTGTCATTTTATAAAAACACACATCATATTCTAACGCCCGTTTTGCCTTCGCTCGTTCTAAGCAAAGCATAAGAACAACAGTGATGCATCTATACCAACCGTAAGTGCATGTATGAAGAAAAATAACTCAACAGAGAAAGCAATCCAGATTCAAGCGCAGTGTAAAACAGGTATAGAAACACGATGCGAAATATGGCGCAAAACACATTGCAGAACTCGGTGCAAAAACGATGCTGACAACAAAACATTTGGTCTGTGTTTTGGAGCGTGCTCATTCGACAGAGTGCGTGTGTATACAAGGAGTGAGAGCTCAACTGAGTACAAAAAACTTGTTACACATCAGCACCGCGTTGCATTCTGAAGACTGGATATAACCCACTTTTTATTGTCTAATGAAGTTTCACGGATTTTGTTTGTATCTATTCTGAAATGGAAAATAAAAAAAATACTCAAAGTTCATCTTAATACAATGTACCTCACCATATCGTCAAATTAAATAACCATCGATTTTTCTTTGTTTGGGTATATCAAAATTTTTATTTTTTCATTTATTTTCAGTACCGCTTTTTTCTAATTTGCTCGTATATTTGTGATATTACAAAAGGTATACTTTGCTGTAGATATACTTTACTTTCTCTCTCTCATTTGGACACATTTGAAAAGTGTGTCACTATGAACGGATTGCATCGCAATTTAATAATTCCACAAATAGATCATATGTCGATTCGTTTGGCCTTAAAAATTTAAATCCAAAAACACAATACCATTATCGCTTTCATGAAAATAAAAAAAACAGATGGTTTTTTTTTCTCTATTATTGTGACTTTCGGCTGGTTCGTCACTTTTGCTTCCGTTTTTTTGGAAGAATGTCAGGAGTGAGAATCGAACTCGTGACCAATGCGTGAGAGATATGGATGTTACCATTACGCCAGCTCGCCTCCGATGCAGATGGTGGAAAATAGGACAAAATGAACGATCAACCCTCATAAAAACTAAAAACAAAATCACACATATGGAAAAAATACGAACACATTTCATAGCAGCACTGGGTCTCAAAACATAATTTAAAAATTCCTGAATTTCGAATTAACAAAACATTCTACCACACAAAATTCTGAAAATAGGATCACACATAAA
Source organism: Toxorhynchites rutilus septentrionalis (assembly GCF_029784135.1). Classification (NCBI taxonomy): domain Eukaryota; kingdom Metazoa; phylum Arthropoda; class Insecta; order Diptera; family Culicidae; genus Toxorhynchites; species Toxorhynchites rutilus. The sequence continues at coordinate 13,888,526 of NC_073745.1, read as the reverse complement.
AAATACGTACAATTAAATGAAAATTATGTTCAAAATGATCTAAAAATTATAAAAAAATATACAAATGAAACACGAATTTCTGCATAATTCTAGAACTATTCAAGCAACTTGAAACCAAATTTGGCATGTACAAGTTTTAGGGAGCACGGAAATTTCCTCTGGTGGTTCGACACTCCTCCTCCTTCTCTAACGAAGGGTTGCCATACAAACACAAATTTCTGCATAACTCAAGAACTAATCAAGCCAATGGAACCGAAATTTTCGGAAAACTCAGGAGGAAAATGGGATAATTCCAAAAATTGAATTTCCCATCTGTTCCGCAATTACATCGTGATGAGTATTGTTAGTCCATTTGATGTCTCCACTAAGGAAATTGAACTTTGTTCGAAAGTGGAATTGGATTTTGAGGGTAAAAAAAATGCACTCCAACATAAATAAAAACGGGTCACCAAATGTGTAGGTAAGCGCGAAACTCGAGGAAGGAATCGTCCGATTTGAAATGTCTTCATTTTTCTATATTTTCTTTATCAAACATGTATTCCATGTAACGGGGAAACATGCTATTTGCAAATGATTGAAAAATCTTGAACGAAAACTTTGTCTGAAAATGATTCAATATTATAATGACGAGTTTTGGTAGAAGTACTGGGAATCTTATAGTAAAAGGAAATTGTAAAGGGTCAATAATCAATCAACGAACTGTTTTGCGATTGGACCCATGATCCTTCACTTTGTAAGAAATCGTGAACGTTTGAAGTTATTGATACAAAAAAATTCCATTTCGGGCGGGACGAAGTTTGCCGTGTCAGCCAGTGTAAATATAAAAAAAAAGGTTTGTACCGCGCAATTATAAAATTTTGATAAAAATCATACATATCTACAAAAGGCTTAGGCACAAATTTTGATACGAATAAAAGCAATAATAATTCTCTAAATCTAAATTTTTTTTGTACTTCAATTTTTGATGAAATTTTATTCGATAATATTTCTCAATACTACATAGCAAGATGCACATTCATTTTTTTTATTCAAATTTATATCTCGAAACCACTGTGAATGGCGTGCAAAAAAAATTAAAATTACGTTTTTCACCATAGATTCTATGGTCATTATTTCTTATTTTCCCTATACAATATTTCCCATAGAGCTGGTGATTTGATTTGGGGGCACTTTTTTACTTCCTTACCCTTTGTCAGTCCGCAAATACTGGGTTCGCTCGTCTCCTCTTTCAAAAATAATAGTTTTCCTAAAATTATTTTTGTTCTGTGTTCGTCAGAAGAATGCAGGACCTCTTTTCTTATTCCATAAATATGGAACGTTAAAATTTTTCGTTCGATGGTACATATAAATTACATCTAAAACTCCCAGAAGCATATAAGCATTTGCATTCGCAACAGCTAAACTCCATTCGGATCCTAAAACTCGACAAACTTCTGGTTCTGTGCCCATTAATGTTTGAGTCTTAATGCGTTAGTCATAAAAAAATCGAAAATGCACTTTTTACTTCCCTCTTCATATTATTGCGTTTTTCTATTTACGTTGGCTATTTTTTGAATATAATATGAAACGGACTTCTTTAAGCCCAAAATCTCGTTGAATTTTTGACAATCAGGGGTTTCAATATTTTAAAATATTTTTTGATAATCAGTTGAAGTTCCAATATACGGTGCATTTTTTTCACACATTTCTTTAAAATTTAAGAAAAATGTTAATGAATTGCGCTTTAATGAAGTTGTATTTCAATTTTAAATGCTTGGGTGTCACCTTGGATGTAGTTCGAAAAGCATTTTCAAGAATATTTGTGCCCCAGTTCAAATTAATCAAAATGTTCCTCAAGCTAAACTGGGATTGAATTCACTGTTATTTTTTCTTCATTTCTCGATAGCCACCCGGTAACCGCAAAAACACACCACTGTATTGCACTTACACAAACTACACTGTCGAGAAATGGGGAGGAGGCCCAAGGAAAGCTGAGCGCTTTGATGATGGAACGGACTGAAAACGCACCAAAGAGCGAAAGGAAACGAGCTCCGTTCTGCTAGCGTTTTAATTTCCTCCAATATTTCTTATTTGTCGTTGTTTTTCAACCCCGGATTCACACAAGGAATTTCATCTGGCGAGAAATCCTAATGGATGAAATGATTATTTGACTCTGTGACCTTTCGGGGTGCAACTTTGCTAGAAAATTAAGTGTAGTGTGAGCTCCAAATATATCGGAATATAATCGAAGAGAAATATTCCTAATTTGGAAGATAGATTTGCAAGTTTAAAACTATTTTTTTACTAAATTTTCGCACATTTTCCGTGGTGCTGTAGTGCTGATAAGCGAAATAATTGGCAAGACCTCGTTATAAACATCGGGAAACATAGTCTGGCAGTTATTTCCGTCTGATGCGAAAGTTCCGAGTCGGTCCAATTTTCACGCGTCAAAACCGTGATTACATGTAAATTGGACTGATGTTGCAAGCTACTCAATCAATGCGTGTGCAGGCAGGCAAGCAAAAGTTGTTCTACCGTTGAAATTTGTTCACTAAACTGAAAACACCAACGAAGCACTTTTTCCAGTGGTATTAAAAATGGAAATTCAATTTCCTTGTTCAGAGACGAGACGTCCATCGCATTCTTGAGAAAAGCTTGGCTAAACACAGCCCCCGGGGGAACTGTTGTCGTGTGCGCTTTTTCCGCACCCGGGAAAAACAAACTCAAAGTTTAATTGAAATGTGATCCCAAGAAGCCGCTCTGCAACAAACACTGCATCAACATCAAGCTCCCCCATTGCAGGCTGTTGTCGGAAGTCTCCGTCAGAATGCATTTTCAATTATTTAAGGTTTCACTTGCTTCGCTTCGGGTGGGGAAGGGGGATGTGTGGGTGAGTACCACTCTGGTGGAACCCAACCCGCCGGTTGCATCCGATGAAATTATCCCCAAGTCAGAAGTGGTTCATTTCCGGCCTGCCGATGATTGACAGTGGCGTAGGAGTGAAGCGGAAAAAGAAATCACACGCTAACAACTTCTTGCGTGTTGGGCTGCGAGCGAAAATGTTGCCGCTTTTGCCATCTCGGGAATACTGCATTGGCGTAGGAGTGGATTTGGCTGATAAGCTCTCAGTCAATCAATAGGGCAATGCTCGGACGAGGGAAACTTGGTACACATATAATGTTGATGGCACGAAAGCGTGGGTTATGTTTCGAGGGCTTCGTATATATTGACCAAGTTTTTTGTATAATAATATTAATCGTTGAGTTTTCTTATTTTTCGTCGATCCTCTTTCATAGTTTACAAAATCTCTGTATCAAAACGTCCTTCTGGAACATTCTAGGAATCAAATGGGAGCTTCTTTATTTGTTTAATTTTATTAATTGGGTATGGTTAGAGATGTATTTTTAAAGTCTATAAAAAATTTAAAGAGACGATTTTTTTCTCTTTCTTAGTCTTCAAAATATGTACCTGCAATACCCCAAAACTTGTAGCTATAACGGACAACTTCAACATATAAGCTGTTCTTTCACTTTTATTTATTTTTGTTCTAAATAATCAAGCAAAAGATTTCATAAAAATTAAAATCTCAAGTTTTTGGGAGATTTTTTTTATAACAAATCTGCTGCTCGGGATTCGGGTGATTAGAATTCGATAGAGTGCTCTTTGGATAATTTTTCCGAGTACTTGGGGTACAGGTAAATGTTTTAGAATTGTGATACTAGATGTATTCCTTTCTCGTCTGCAATTGTTAGGATAGGATTTTCACATTGAAACTTGTTCCAGTTTTTTCGTTGAGAAGATTTCGATAAGACTCTCTGTAAATGGATGCAAAAATACACAAATCGCTACTGATAAACGGAGAGTATTTCAACTATTCCATGCCATACTGATATGGTGGTTCTCAGATTTACGTGAAAAGATATAGTTTTGTCCCTTGTCACAAAATATTAGACCTGTATTTTACGATGATGTCTTTTTTCAATAATGCTTTGATCCACTGGACCAATTCAGATGACAGAAATATTGAATTGAAGCCAATGAGCTAGTCTTCACTTGCAGAAAATTTGATTTTTTTGTAATTTTTGATTGTATTTTTTTATCGTTCACATGATTTGGAGATTTCATTGTTCTGATAGAACACAATTCTGTTGGCCAATTCTGAACGTATTAGGTAAATTGCTAGCTACAAACGGTCCATTCGTTGACACTAGAGATCATAATTCAGTGCATTGCACTGAAAACAAAAAAATAAAACAAAATTGAAAATAAATTAAATTGCACGCATTTTACTGTTGCGGTATCGGCACCGACACCAAAAGTGTAAAATGTACCCAGTAACTCACAATGGAACAAACCAAAAACAACAAAAGATTTTTTAGAGTGCCTAAAATTTTTTAACAACGAGCCGAAACTTAAAATTGTATGATCGATATTACGCGAGATATTGATCACTAAAGCCAGCCAACGAGAAAATAATGGATAACTTTTTCCCCAACCTAATATATTCAAAAATCAGAAAGGCATTTTCAAAGTTTTCTATTTGCAAAAAAATTAGCTCTATTATTTATTTATTTATTTTTTATTAATTCGTTTATTTTTGCAGGCTCAGTAACTTAAGTTTAAAGGAGCCGAATTCTTAAATATAATTTTAAAACTATATATATAAACAATTTTCTTACATCTATGGTTAGTAAGGTGGAAAACCGATTACTCGCGATGTACTCGAGTTTAGAAGGGTGACATATTTTTAGGAGAAGGATGGGGTATAAGAAAACTGTAACAATGTTGATGAACACTCAATTCTTAAATCTGTTTGTATATCTATAGTGTTTTTACATTTCAACTTATTATACTATTTATAGCAAGGGGACGAATTACCCGCAAAGGAAGGAAAGGAGGGTATAAGGACATAGGGCCAATCACACACGAAGATCGATAGCTTTAAGGAAAACATATATATGGGACATGTAATCAAGGTCTAACCGAGCCAACACATCTCTCACCGGCACATTGGGCTGTCTTCCTCGGGCCCGAAGGGAGTTTTCTAAATTCGATCTGGCGACCAGATACACCTCGCACGACCAAACAACGTGCTCGATGTCGCGATAACCTTGGCCACAAACACAGAGATTGCTGCTGGCAAGATTGAAACGAAAGAGTAGTGCATCTAAAGAACAGTGATTGGACATGAGTCGGGAGAAGGTGCGAATAAAGTCCCGACTCAATTCCAGACTTTTGAACCACGGATTGAGGCTAACCTTAGGGATAATCGAGTGAAACCAACGGCCCAATTCATCTTCATTCCACTTGCGTTGCCAGTTAGCGATGGTATTTTTGCGGACTAAAGAATAAAATTCATTGAAGGCGATTTGACGCTGATAAATATCGCCTTCAATTGCACCTACCTTTGCTAATGAGTCAGCCCTCTCATTACCCGGAATTGAGCAATGAGAAGGGACCCAGACAAAGGTAATGACGTAACAGCGTCTGGATAAAGCACTCAAAATTTCTCGTATTCTCTCAAGGAAGTACGGCGAGTGCTTTTCCGGCCTCACTGAACGGATAGCTTCGACAGAACTAAGACTATCCGTTACAATGTAATAGTGTTCAACAGGTCGTGAGGCGACGCTGTCCAGCGCCCAATGAATTGCTGCCAATTCAGCAATATACACTGAGCAAGGATTCTGAAGACTGTGTGAGGTGCTAAAAAATTCGTTGAACACTCCAAATCCTGTGGACTCATTTATAGTGGACCCATCAGTAAAGTACATATTATCACAATTGATACCCCTATATTTTTCATCGAAGATCGTTGGAGCGATCCTCGATCGTTGGTAATCTGAATATCCATGGATATCTTGCTTCATGGACAGATCAAAATGTACAGAGGAATTGATGTAGTCAGGGAAACAAACACGGTTGGGAATATACGAAGAAGGATCAACCTGCATGGAGATGAATTCATGATATGAACTCATGAATCCGGAGTGAAAATTTAGCTCGATCAGCTGCTCAAAATTTCCGATCACCAATGGGTTCATGACCTTACACCGGATGAAGAACCGAAGAGATAATAATTTGAAGCGATCTTTTAGTGGGAGTAGGCCTGCCAAAACCTCGAGACTCATGGTATGCGTTGAGGGCATACATCCCAACGCGATACGGAGACAAAGATACTGAATTCGCTCGAGTTTAATGAGGTGTGTTTTGGCAGCTGATTGAAAACAGAAACTGCCATACTCCATCACTGAGAGAATAGTTGTTCGATACAACATTATAAGACTATGGGTTCCGCAGGGGCAAGGGGACGAATGATTGTCTTGCGTTGCTTTCTTCAGAAATTCAAATGGCTTACGCCGGAAAAAAACAAATGGCTTCAGTATTCTTGGACATAAAGGGGGCCTTTGATTCTGTTTCAATAGAGGTTTTGTCAGAAAAATTACACTCTCGGGGTCTTCCGCCTCTATTGAATAATATGTTATATAACTTGCTTTGTGAGAAGCATTTGAACTTTTCTCACGGAGATTCGGCAGTAAGTCGGGTCTCTTACATGGGCCTCCCCCAGGGCTCATGTTTAAGCCCCCTTTTGTACAACTTCTTTGTAAGCGACATCGACAATTGCCTTACACAAAATTGCAGCCTAAGACAACTTGCAGATGATGGAGTGGTGTCTGTCGTAGGATCAAACGAATCCGACCTGCAAGGACCCTTACAAGATACTTTGAACAATTTTTCAACCTGGGCCATTGGGCTAGGGATCGAATTCTCCACGGAGAAAACAGAGATGGTGGTTTTTTCTAGGAAGCATAGACCAGCAAAACCAAAGCTTCAACTTTTGGGTAAACCGATCACTCATGCTATGTCATTCAAGTATCTTGGGGTCTGGTTCGACTCCAAATGTACTTGGGGGGCCCATATTAGGTATCTGAGTAAAAAATGCCAACAAAGAATAAACTTTCTCCGTACAATTACCGGCACCTGGTGGGGAGCCCATCCCGAAGATCTTATAATGTTGTATCGAACAACTATTCTCTCAGTGATGGAGTATGGCAGTTTCTGCTTTCAATCAGCTGCCAAAACACACCTCATTAAACTCGAGCGAATTCAGTATCTTTGTCTCCGTATTGCGTTGGGATGTATGCCCTCAACGCATACCATGAGCCTCGAGGTTTTGGCAGGCGTACTCCCACTAAAAGATCGCTTCAATTTATTATCTCTTCGGTTCCTCATCCGGTGTAAGGTTATGAACCCATTGGTGATCGGAAATTTTGAGCAGCTGATCGAGCTAAATTCTCACTCTGGATTCATGAGCCCATATCATGAATTCATCTCCATGCAGGTTGATCCTTCTTCGTATATTCCCAACCGTGTTTGTTTTCCTGACTACATCAATTCCTCTGTACATTTTGATCTGTCCATGAAGCAAGATATCCATGAATATTCAGATTATCAACGATCGAGGATCGCTCCAACGATCTTCGATGCAAAGTATGGGGGTATCAATTGTGATAATATGTACTTTACTGATGGGTCCACTATAAACGAGTTCACAGGATTTGGAGTGTTCAACAAAATTTTCAGCACCTCCCACAGTCTTCAGTTTCCTTGCTCAGTGTATATTGCTGAATTGGCAGCGATACACTGGGCGCTGGACAGCGTCGCCTCACGACCTGTTGAACACTATTACATTGTAACGGATAGTCTTAGCTCCGTCGAAGCTATCCGTTCAGTGAGGCCGGAAAAGCACTCGCCGTACTTCCTTGAGAGAATACGAGAAAATTTGAGTGCTTTATCCAGACGCTGTTATGTCATTACCTTTGTGTGGGTCCCTTCTCATTGCTCAATTCCGGGTAATGAGAGGGCTGACTCATTAGCAAAGGTAGGTGCGATTGAAGGCGATATTTATCAGCGTCAAATCGCCTTCACTGAATTTTACTCTTTAATCCGTAAAAATACCATCGCTAACTGGCAACGCAAATGGAACGAAGGTGAATTGGCCGGTGGCTCCACTCGATTATCCCTAAGGTTAGCCTCAAACCATGGTTCAAAAGTCTGGACTTGAGTCGGGACTTTATTCGCACCTTCTCCCGACTCATGTCCAATCACTGTTCGTTAGACGCGCTACTCTTTCGTTTCAATCTGGCCGGCAGCAATATCTGCGTTTGTGGCCGAGGCTACCACGACATCGAACACGTTGTTTGGTCGTGTGAGGTGTATCTTGTTGCCAGATCGAATTTAGAGAACTCCCTTCGGGCTAGAGGAAGGCAGCCCAATGTACCGGTGAGAGATGTGTTGGCTCGGTTAGACCTTGATTACATGTCCCAAATATATGTTTTCCTTAAATCTATCGATGTTCGTGTGTGATTATCCTTATATCCTTATACCCTCCATTTCTTCCTTTGTGAGTAATTGGTCCGCTTGCTATAAACAGGAGAATGAAATGTAAATTCACAATAGATGTACGAATAGATTTAAGAATTGAGTGTGTGTGATTATCAACATTGTAATAATTTCCTTATACCCCATCCTTTTCCTGAGAAAAATATGTCACCCTTCTAATCTCGAGTTCACCGCGAGTAATCGGTTTCCCACATTACTAACCATAGATTTAAGAAAATTGTTCATATATATAGTGTTAAAAATATATTTAAGATTTCGGCTCCTTTAAACTTATGCAACATAGCCTGTAAAAATAAACGAATTTATAAAAAAAAAAACATTATAAGATCTTCGGGATGGGCTCCCCACCAGGTGCCGGTAATTGTACGGAGAAAATTTATTCTTTGTTGACATTTTTTAGTCAGATACCTAATATGGGCCCCCCAAGTACATTTGGAGTCGAACCAGACCCCAAGATACTTGAATGACATAGCATGAGTGATCGGTTTACCCAAAAGTTGAAGCTTTGGTTTTGCTGGTCTATGCTTCCTAGAAAAAACCACCATCTCTGTTTTCTCCGTGAAGAATTAGATCCCTAGCCAATGGCCCAGGTTGAAAAATTGTTCAAAGTATCTTGTAAGGGTCCTTGCAGGTCGGATTCGTTTGATCCTACGACAGACACCACTCCATCATCTGCAAGTTGTCTTAGGCTGCAATTTTGTGTAAGGCAATTGTCGATGTCGCTTACATAGAAGTTGTACAAAAGGAGGCTTAAACATGAGCCCTGGGGGAGGCCCATGTAAGAGAACCGACTTACTGCCGAATCTCCGTGAGAAAAGTTCAAATGTTTCTCACAAAGCAAGTTATATAACATATTATTCAATAGAGGCGGCAGACCCCGAGAGTGTAATTTGTCTGACAAAACCTCTATTGAAACAGAATCAAAGGCCCCCTTTATGTCCAAGAATACTGAAGCCATTTGTTTTTTTTCGGCGTAAGCCATTTGAATTTCTGAAGAAAGCAACGCAAGACAATCATTCGTCCCCTTGCCCCTGCGGAACCCATATTGTGTATCTGAGAGTAGGCCATTCGTTTCAACCCAACGATCAAGGCGAAACAAGATAATTTTCTCCAACAATTTCCGTATACAAGACAGCATTGCTATTGGGCGGTACGAATTGAAGTCGGACGCGGGTTTTCCGGGTTTTTTAATAGCTATAACTCGCACTTGTCTCCAATCATCTGGAACAATATTATGCTCCAGAAACTGATTGAATAAATTCAACAAGCGATGTTTCGCCACATCAGGGAGGTTTTTCAGCAAGTTGAACTTAATTCTATCCGATCCCGGAGCAGAATTGTTACATGAAAGGAGAGCAAGAGAGAATTCTACCATCGAAAACTCGGAATCAAGATCGTACCTATCTTGTGGTATACCTCGAACAATTTTTTGCACAGGTGCGGAATCAGGACAAACCTTCCGTGCAAAATTAAAAATCCATCGATGTGAATATTCCTCGCTTTCATTCGATGAAGAGCGATTTCTCATGTTTCGAGCCACTTTCCATAATTTTTTCATTGACGTTTCTCGTGATAAACCTCCCACGAAATTTCGCCAATAAGCACGTTTTTTCCCTTTGATCAAATTTTTGAACTGATTCTCAAGGGCTAAATACGTTTGAAAATTTTCAGGGGTTCCACGTTTCCGAAAAGCTTTAAATGCATTCGATTTATCCTGATAAAGCTTGGAACATTGGCTATCCCACCATGGATTGGGAGGCCTTCGACGAATAGTGGAGCCTGGGATGGGTTTCGTTTGAGCGCGAACCGCGCTGTTATAGATCAAACGAGAAAGGAAGTTATACTCCTCCAATGGAGGCAAACCATCTCTGGAATTGATGGCTAGAGCAATCGCGTCCGCATATTTTTTCCAGTCAATGTGTCTTGTGAGGTCATATGCCATGTTTATAGATTCTGAAGAATTCGACCCAATGGTGATGGAAATTTTGATTGGCAAGTGATCACTACCGTTGGGGTCCTGGATTACATTCCACTTGCAATCTAACGATAGTGAATTCGAGCAAAGCGAGAGGTCAAGAGCACTTGGTTTAGCAGGAGGTTTAGGTACACGTGTTTCCCCAGTGTTTAAAACGGTCATATTGAAGCTGTTACAAAGGTCATATATCAACAATGAACGATTGTCATCGTACTGTTCCCCCCAGGCAGTTCCGTGAGAGTTGAAGTCTCCCAAGATCAATCGTGGCTCAGGAAGGAGTGAGCACATGTCAGCAAGTTGCTTGCGGCAAACCGCAGCTCTCGGAGGCCAATACAAGCTGACAATACAGAGGTCTTTGCCTCTGATGTTTGCATGACAAGCAACAGCTTCGATCCCTCCAATAGGTGGAAGGTCAATTCGAAAAAATGAGTGGCACTTATTGATCCCCAATAGCACCCCTCCGTATCTGTCATCACGGTCCAAGCGTATAATATTAAAATCGTGGAAAGAGATATCATTTTGAGAAGAGAGCCAAGTTTCGGACAGAGCAAAAACATCACAGTTGAAGTTATGAATTAAAAATTTGAACGTATCCAATTTAGGTATAATACTACGACAATTCCACTGTAAAACAGTGATATCTCCGACCTCTCTATTTGAATTAGACATCAAGAGAGATAATCATTGCAAGGAGGGGCCATGTTTGCATCAATTGTTGCAGAATTGTCTTTAATACTGGAAGCATTGAGATGACAATGGTTCTGATGGAGTCGGAAACATTAAAACACGTGAATATTTGATCCACAAGGTCAGTCAACTTTATAAATCCCGATTGGGAAGTTGAGCTGGACGCAAAAAAAGGGACATTTGGGGTTTTTGATGTCCCCTCGAGTGCTGGGTCGTTCGAAGGTGAACTATTCCCACGGAAGCCAGGAGGAACCTGATTTGGCTTGTCCGCTGCACTCGATTTTTTAGGCAAGCTAACAGGGGTTTTCACCGGGGGGACTTGTTCTTGAAATTTGGGAGTGGACACATTTTTGCGCCGGGGATTCCCTTTGAAAATACACGGTGTGCCCCCGCTAGCTGTGTCCGCTTCCATTTCGTCAACTGGCAACGTGGAAAAGGTATTGTGTGTCGATATTGATTGTTGTTGTTGTTGGGCCAGTGGAGAAGCACCCTTCAAAATTTCCGCAAAAGTGCGCTTCGAGCGTTCCTTTAAAGAGCGCTTCTGTTTCTCCCAGCGACTCTTGTAAGTTTCACAAGCTGAGAGCACATGTGGAGTCCCCCCACAATATGGACACTTATGCTCAGTCGCACTGCAAGATCCGCCTACATGTTGCTCTCCGCAAGTTGCACAGCGCTCCTTGTTGCCACAATAAGCTGAAGTGTGGCCGACTGACTTGCATTTTTGGCAAGTCATGGGCTTTGGCACGAAGAGTCGCACCGGTAGCCTCAATTTGTCCACCATAACGTAGTCCGGGAGAGCGGAACCAGCAAAAGTTACTCTAAACGAGTCGGACGGCGTGAATTTTGTTATTTCCTTTTCTTGGGAGACTTTACCGAGTTGGCGACAGTCCAAGATTATGACTTCCGCCGAAGGGAGCTTCTTGAACTTGCCAACTCCTTCACTTCTAATTTTTTCGCACGTCAGACCCGTTTCAGTTATCACACCCCCCCCCCCCCGATTTCTACGTCATTGGAGAGAATCCATACGCGATATTCGAGGATGAAATGCTTATCAGCAACAATCTCGTTTGCATCCTTCCGTTCAGACACGACAACTCGTAATTTGTTCGGTCTGACCTTGAAAATTTCTTCTACGGCAGTGTATCTGGTCAGATCTTTCATGATCTGAATCATGTTAAGGCCTTTTCCATTTGGTTTTGGCCGGAAGAAAACAACCCACGGGCCAGTTCCAGGTGCATCTTCTGGATAGACTCTGATACGTGGAGCGGAGACAACATAGGGAGAAGACGAGGACGAGGATTGAGTTGTAACGGTAATATCAGAAGGAGGAAGCGAAACCGAGGAAGGGGGAGGGAGAGTGGGAGTATTGGGCTGAGGAGGGAGAGTGGGAGAATCGGAAAGTTGGGGAGGGAGACTTGCGAGTTTTTTCGAGGGGGGCTTAGTAGGGTGAGTTGACTCGTCCCCGGAAGAGTTATCGCGTTTGAGTGCTCTTCTTGTTTCCTTTTTCATACATAAGGGAGAGTCACTTGTTTCCATGTCGGAGATCTCCATATAAGGAGACTCCCCACCACCCTCTGCCATTACGTGGAACTTTAATTCTAATTATGATTTTTGTATATAATATATAGAAAATAATAATGAAATAAAAATAATGAAAAAAACAAAAAAAAACTATATCTTATAATTATTTTTTTATGACTATACCTAAATTTGCACACAGTGCGTATGATTCAATGACTGCTTCCGCTGACCACGCTCTCCACACTATCGTCAGTGTATTGGTGTCGAACGGGCAATCAATGCCGATGCACGAACAAAAGATTACAGCGCTCGCTGTGGAATAATTTCTCCTCTCGTTGACTGAGATTTGCTTGCGCACTCCACTTATTCACGTATGTGGTCCGGTGCACGCAGTCGGGGCGCGTTTTCGCTTTCGTGTACGGAACGCACCACTGGCTAACTCAATTCACCAACTCAATTGTTCTAACACAGTCTGATGCGAAAGAAAAGAAACCACAACAAAAGAAACCACTTCGACTTAAGAAAGAACGATGATGGACGTTTTCGTTCTAACCACCGCAGGAGCTATCAATAAATACATCCGATACGAATGACTACCGATTACCGAATGTCTCTATTATTTATGTTGTATTTGAAATTAGTTGCATTTAGTTGGATCATTACAATTTTTACATATATATTTTCAATGTAGACTTACCATAAACATGTTTTTTCACAGCCAGTGCATAGTGCATTGAAAAAAAAAACATTAGGAAACTGCCTCGGAAAAGTTTTTCTGCTTATTGAAACGAAATGAAATATTTTCGCCACAAATTTCATACATTTAATATCATTGCATATTCCGTTTGTAATTGTACATTCCTTGACTCGGTATCATAGTTAATAAATGAGGGGCTTAGAATGCAAGGGGTGTAAGTGACTTGATCGATTTCTCTTCATCAACTTTTTCTTTAGTTAATAACTCAACTGCAAAAACGATCCAATGTGAATTTTCTATAGAATCCGATAGATGAGGTTCTGACCTATCTCCCACATTGTCTAATACAGCTGGAAATGAGTTTGCAGCTAAGTTACGACCAAAAGAGAGAGTCGATGTAGAGAAATCGATCAAATCACTTACACGCCTTTCATTCTAAGCCCATCAAATAAGATACTTTTCAATTCCAAAAGCATCATGTGCACATAAAATTGCAAGAAAAGCATAAAACTTTTTATGAGTTAGCACCCATTTTTTACCAAAAACTCGAAAAACTTCCAGCTTTTTTCAAGAAAAGATGATGATGATGATGGTCCCGCCTCCTTCCCCTACAGAGGTTTGAGCAAGACGAGTTATCTAAAAGATAATTTATTTATTTTTTCTCAACATTGAAATCAGTTTAGCAAACACAAAAAAAAACGCACTGATTTTATTCACAGATATAAGTTCAAAAAAATTGCAATTTCCAAAGACAAGCCAATACTCAGTCATGTCCGCCACAAAGCCGATACGGTCCCGACGAGGCCCTTGCAGCCAAAGGGTCCACCAGAGCACAAGTCCAACCGCCAGCCTTGCTTTGGATTGACAATGAATATCCTCATTCAGAGAAATCGAGAAAATTTCCTTTACGAAAATTTCCTAGACCGGCACTTAAAAATCTTTCAATTTAATATCCTTTATATCTGTGGCACGCGCGCGACGCTCAAACTTTTGTAGACTACTTTTATTTTTTTTTCAACTAATACAACTATAAAAACAACAAAATAAAAATAAAAATAGTCCATCATCACCAGATCATGACAGACATAATAGAGATCAATACTAATTAAAAAAAGATAATTTAAAAAAAAATTAGATAGTCTACATAATATAATCCGTTCAAAAAACTTCGTCAGGTTACTCAAAAACATTGAAAAACAAACTACCAAAAATTGTCCACATTAATTATCCGTTCGTATAAAACTTCGTCAATAAAAATCTTCGTCATAAAATAAAAAAAAATCGTTCGACTGTTAATAAAACACAGTTTTCACGTGTGAAATACAGTGCTCTTAAATTCTGTAAGTGTTGTTGCGCATTTAATATGTCTTGGCATCGAATTGAAAACATTTATTCCTTTGAAGTACAACGAATTTTGTGAAGCACATGACAAGAAATTAGGTGTTCTTAATTCATTCGCGTTTCTAGTGTTATATCTATGGAAATCACTTCCTCTTTCAACTCGATCACACAAATATCGAGGCAGCAAACCGTGAACTACTTTAAAAATGAACACCATAGTTAAATAAACAATTCTTTGCTTCACGGATAACCATTTTAGAGCGTCCAGCATCGAAGATGAGGAAGTGAATCTATTACATTTTAGAATCAACCGCATTACTTTATTCTGCAAACGCTGTAATCTCGATATTTGTGTATCATTGGCTAAAAATAATATGGAAGAACAAAAGTCTAAATGGGGAGAGATGATTGATTTGTATAGCTGTATTTTACTGCACACAGTTAAATCGTTTTTCAATCGGCATAAGATTCCATACTTCTTGGCAATTTTCCTGATGACATTGTCAATGTAAGTATTGAACTTGAGTTTGTCATCAATAATCACGCCAAGATATTTAATCTCCCGAACATTGAGCAATTGATTGATTATCGAAAGAACTATTTACAGTGCCTTTTTTGTCCTTCGTTTTGGACCCACAACGGCTGCTTTGAAAATGTTATTTATTGATCACTTACCTAGAGTGCCAGCTTTTTTTTGACCATTCCATGCCAAACCGATATAGCGATTCTGAGATTTTCGTGAAAATTGGCGTGAAAATTCTTCCTCATCCCAAAACATTAGACCTATATTTTTTCATTTTTTTTATTAGGGAGCTCATTTACTCAGGGTGGTCCGAAAAAGCAATTTTACACCTTTTTTTCAAAAATTCCTTTTTTCAAATTCATAACTTTTGAACTTAGTAGAGTCGATTAAGATGATCGACATATTAAATTAATGCCAATTAGCTATTCTGTGTTGAAAAAATATTACACTTGCAAAAAAATTGTATTTTGTTTTCGTAATTATCGATTGTGTTTGTTTGTTTTAAGTTTACTGAGTGAAAGATAGAGTGCACTATATTTTGTTATACTTTTCCTTGAAAGCTGAGTTTTTTTACATAACATATCCAAAAATCAGAGAGACGTTTTTGTTTCATTTTTCAGTTATGGTTTTCCAAAGTTAACCAATGGTTCGAAAGATCGTTTTTCCCTTATTAACCAAAATGACTTTTTTTCAAAAGTTCGAAACTCTTGAACTACTCGACTGATCCAGATAATCGATAAATTTAATCCAATGAGCCATCATTGAAAAAATACTATGCTCGCGGAAAAAAATGATTTTTTTTTCACATAGATCTAGTTTATTTGCATAGGAATATTTAACGAAGACATGTTATCTTTGAGAAATAAACCAAAATCAAAATTGTTCGCAAGTGAAATATTTTCGAAGCATCAGTCATCTCAATAGGTGCAGTAGTTTAAAACTAATGAATGTTTGAAAAAAGGCCTTCTTGAAAAAAAAGAGAAAAATAGATTTTTCGAACCCTCGGTTAACTTTTAAAAGTCATCACTAAAAAATAGAAAAAAAACGCTTCTCTGAACTTTAGATATGTTATAAAAAAAAACCTCAGCTTTCAAGAAAAAAAATAGCGAAGTAAACAATGAAAAATCAAAAAAACTACTAAAATAAAATTTGAAGTTGCAGGTTGAATTTACAACTGCGATATTTTAGTTAATTGGCTTTAATTTGATATGTCGATTATCTGTATCGGTCAAGTAGTTTAAAAGTTATGGATTTTTGAAAAAAAAATATTTTTGGAAAAAAGTGATTTTTCTTACCACCCTAAAATGGAATTGGCCACCGTAATAAAAAAATTTAAAAAATGCGGGTCTAATGTTTTGCGATAAGGAACAAAACTACCACTTTTCACGAAAATCTGAGAACCACTATATCGGTTTGGCATGAATTGTCTGTATTATAAAATAGGGGAGAGGGGGGCACATTCGGACACTTTTTTTTCCTTGATAACCTAAAAAAAATCCTGAATTCATCCTAGTTGTCATTTGGACATCGATGTACCATATGAGTGTGTTAGAGGTGTGCGTTGATGCGATTACGAACGGTCTATTCGAATTTTTGAAAATTGCCTTTTTGTCCGAATGTGACCCATGTGTGGGGCAGTTTCGAACAGTTCCGGGGCACTTTCGGACAACGAAAAAAAATTTAAATTTTATGTTTATCAACAATTACTTCCTCTTATTTCCAGCATATTCTACATTTTTTGCTTATCAGTATTTGTCTGAAAGGAAATTGCTTGCTATGAGAGTCAGTAAAAATTTGTGATTTTGCGTTCTTCCGTTTTTGAGTGGTAGTTTTCGTGGTGAAATTTTTGGAAAAGGTTCAATATTTTCCGGGGACAAAGTTGCCGAAGTAGAATCTATCTGTGCTGTAGATGCAATGTTTTGCAGCAT
This sequence comes from Toxorhynchites rutilus septentrionalis, assembly GCF_029784135.1. NCBI lineage: Eukaryota > Metazoa > Arthropoda > Insecta > Diptera > Culicidae > Toxorhynchites > Toxorhynchites rutilus. Next base: position 13,871,475 of record NC_073745.1, on the reverse strand, counting down.
TGTTGTATTACCCGATGAGTCAGTTGTTCTCCGCTCCAGTAGGTGAAATCATTTGAGCATTCAAAATTCTTGCCCGAAAAAACCTTTCTTGAGAATGGATAGCATCCTGTCAATTTGAATCCAGCTAAGATATTGCTCAGATTGAAAGAAGCATTATAAACCGATGCAACTATACCTGAAAGGTCCTGTATGGAAATAGTTTTTTACAGGATGGTTAAGTAGCCACTCGTTCTAGGAAACTGAGAGCTTTTGCTTGAATGAGCCCATAACTGAAACATCCAGCGGTTGTAAGCGATTTGTGACATAAGGTGGAAAAGATACATGAATTATGCAATTTTCTCGGCAATATTTATTTGTTTCCAAAGTGCAATGACTTTTTGATTGATTTTTGATTATTTGAAATTGATATTCGTTTGTTGAAATTGATTCGACGTTGCTTTTTGCTACCTTTTTCAAATGTTCCAGAACATTGAGAAACAGTTTCCCCGTTATGCAACCGTTAGTTGGGAAATTAGCAAAGACAATTGACCCAGTTACACCACCTGTGCGCTAAAACCATGAAAATGTTCTATTCGGAATTAGTTCGATAGCTCTTTCCATCTCATCTTCGTTGATGCTGGTTGTATCGGTTTTCTTTTTGTAGTTTCGAACCATCATTAGGTCTGAAAATCAGACTAAATTGATGTTTGTAAGTAAACAATAATCAGACAAAAATTTTATGAGGTATTAAACAGTGTCCGAATGTGCCCCGTAAACGATGTCCTAATAATGTATCTAATAAATAAATAGACCTTTATTTCCCCGTTGTATGCTCGTTTTTTTCATTTCATATTAGTTACTAATTGAGGTGGTGTACTTAAATTTCTAAATCGTTCATGAAGGAATTAGGTAAATACTTATAACTTCAAGCTCAAAAGTTTAGAAACGTGTATGAAAAGGACACTATGTTGTTTTCGTAAGTAAAAAACGACCAGGAGATGTCAAACCAAATGACAGCTGTTGATGGAAGGGCTGTTAACTAACTTATATTTTTAATTTGGTTGAAAATTGTACTACATGATTTTTACAAGCGTTGTCCGAAGTTGCCCCCCTTTCCACTATAGCAAAAAAAAATCTAGACAAGATTCTTGTGAAATTTGTCTTCATTAACATTTTCTCTAGTTAATAACTCAACTGCAAAAACATTCCAATTTGAGCTTGTTATAGAATTCGATAGATGAGGATCTGATCTATCTTCCACATTGTCAAATACAGCTGGGAATGTGTTTGCAGCTAAATTATGACCAAAAGAGAGAGTCGATGTAGAGAAATTGATAATGTCATTTACACTCCTTTCATTTTGAGCCCCTCACTTCGAAGCATCACGAATAACGTTCAGCTGCACCACAATCCCTTGGATTGTCTGAGACAGTCTTCCTCAACACACCATCGTGGATTTCTATTGATATTGATACTATTGATATACAACTTTGAAATGTATGTAAGTTTATGAAAAAATATTTTTTTACATTTAAAATATGACTTATTTCAAGAAAAAATGTAACCTTTCAACGTTAAAGTGAAATTGAGGTGGGGTAAAAATTGTGATTTTTTAAGATTTTGCTTGAATTTTCACCAGGAATTGTTTATATCGATATTGCGGCGAAATGAAGAAAAATAAAAGTTGGATGTCAAGGAACAATTTGTTAAGCGATTAGAGCGTTCATTTTATTGATAAAAACAATCAAGGTTAATATGAGTTTTTAGGATAAAATTAATAATAACACAATCAAAATTACAAACTTTTGAGTTTCCATTCCCATTTCCAAATATTATTTAAATCCGCTAATGTAGATGTTCTGCTAATATTTCTTGTAACAAATTTGCTAAACTTTCAAATGGGAGTAGAGCCAGTTTCAGGCAACAGAGTCCGATACAAAAAAGGTCTACAATTCTGTCATTGTTGAAATTCAAACATATGCGTAGAAGGATTATTTCATCAAATATGATCGTCTATCACCGCCTGAGAAATCCAGGATAAATTATTTTTTTTTCATGTGAGAATAGTGTTTTCTGACTTTAAGGGGTGAATCAAAATTCATATTATTCTTTTACACCCAGGTTTTTACGCGGGGGATACGTACCTCGTAACAAAAACCGCGTAAAAAAACCACGTTAATTCGGAAATCCGCGTAAAAAACCGGCGCTAGTTGGAAAATCCGCGTAAAAAAAACTACTAGAAAATTCATTTGCAAGAATTATAATTTTCTAAATAACGAATAGTTCTCCAACGCTATTCGTGCATAATATTACCACGCTCAGCAAAATAATTTCCATAGTTTGAAGTTCAATATAGAATAGCTTGAGAGAGTTCCTTTCCTTCAAGTCAAAAATGAAATGAAAAAGGGAATGTTCGAAACAAATTGTCATCACCATCTCATATAGGATTATCTGTATAGAAAAACTAATGACGCGACATTATTGTGAAATAAAAGAAACAACAAATTATAATCCATGTAATGAAATGTGCCCAATATTCCTTCCAGTTTGATACAAATGGATCATTGGGAAAGTGTTGATGAAATTTATAAAAGAAATTGAGCCTCTATACTATAAATACACGTCCAAATGGAAACGAAGACTGCCAAATCCCGAATGGATTTGATTCATTTCCGAAGCCATTTCAACCTTCCACAGTCCTTCTGCAGCAGCGGCAACATCCATGAAATATCCAGGGAAGTCCTCTCAGAGCGAGTTAGCGCATGAAACTTTTGCCTTTGATATCTGTAATGAATTTCACGCTGGCTCCAGGAAACTACCTCCATTCCGGTTGTTTGATGCATAACTCTCCACGCTCCCGATTCGACCGAAGCGGCCCATCAGGGCGCGGGCCAAGTGGTGGAAACTGGCATCTAGTCCTGTTGTAACATACACAGGCAATATTTATATACTTTTTTCCTAGGGCTTGCGCCAGCTTGGAGTGGCAAACTATTTCGCAATTACTTGCATATTTACGGCGCACTTTTGTTTTACAGCATCCCCGCGCGGTTGGCAGTGATTTAGCTTTCGCCACTGCGCGCGCTGGAAGTTGAAGTTGTTCTCTGAAGCATCATTTAACAAGTTTAATGAACAGCCTTTGATGGGTGTTTGTTCTAGTGGAAGAGAGGAATTGGAACGCTCGTAACGGTTGGCCCGTATTCCAACAGACGAACGAACACGCTTGCTCGAGTGCCATTACAAGTGTTAAGATCGTATTATTGAAACTTTGTGTGCCAATGCAGAAATTTATCCATCACGTCGCTTATTGCAGCTTGGCTCATAACTTTCACGAGCTTACGGATGCATACCCCATAATCATCCTTTCACTTATCCAGCCTTTTCGGCGGAAATTGCGCTCAGCAGTTATGACGCGCTCTTATAGGATAGGAGCCATGCTTCCCACCTCGAAACAAAATAACTGCAAAAAAAAATGCAGTCGCTTGGATGCAACGAGAGAGAAAAAAACCAATCGTGATATCGTTAAAAAGCGACGAATCTGCCGCCGGCTATTCTGCATCTCACGCCGGAACGATCTCGCTCATACACACACACACACAAGATTTTTTCTTTCTCTCGAATAAGCACACAAAACGCTGTTATCTTTTGGCACCGCGTTGATGTTTCAACATCATCAACCTGGGCTGGACTCTTCTCGAAGTGCGATGCTGCGAAATGAGCCCAGGTTGTATTTGCTTTCTCAATTGCTTCCCCGGCACCCGAAAAATTCGTGCACAGGACTAACGAAACTGCCGCCAGGACTGTTGGCCCGAATTTGGAAGTAAACCTCAATGGAAGTAAACTGGTTTGCTATTATGGGTTGACTTGGGATATTTTCGCTTGAAAATATAAGTTGATGATATTGATTTAAACTCGTGCATCTGAACTAACCGACACTTTCAAGTCGATTTTCATATTTTGCTGCCACTATTCGTTTACGCCTATCCTGGCCCACAGTTTGTATGTGGGCCGATTGCAGTGCAATTTTAATGATCGTTTCCTGGTTTGGCAAACCCACCCCCCTCAGCGACTAGACCGTGATGCCGTTTCACACTCCTTCCGGAATCACATTCGCCGATAAGCTTCGTTATATGTGCGCCAAAACGGAAAGCTCATCATCTACAGCTTCCAGGTGTGGCTCGCAGGAAGAAAAAAAATAACTCCGAAGCACACGGTTCGCCCTGGCGTCGAGGCAGCATTGTTTGCGGAATTATTAAAACTCCTGCTGTTTCAGCCTGTTGGACTCCCAAACCCAACCGGTGGTACATTTCCGGCATGAGATTGGAAAATACGAAGCTTGCAAAAATGTGATTTCATAACCCCTATCACCTTGTACCGCGTGCTGTATGTGGTGCGTGGTGTGCGATGTGTGACGTGGAGAAGGGGGAATGTTTGTGAGGTAAACCATTCGACCAAATGAACGAACGAACGAGTGGCCAGAAAATTTGTCGTCGTCAGGAGATATTTTCAAATATTTAGTCCCAAATTGAAAACTGTCGTTTTATAGCTGCTCCGGTGAGTATCGTTTAGCCGGGAGTTTATTGCTGGGTTGTCATTATTCTATCCATTGTTGGCTAATTAGAAAATAGCTACATGGTCGGCAGTTTTTTTTGCCGAAACATTAGTTGTTTGGTTTGTTTGGACGCTTGTACGGAGTTATCCGTTTAATGGTTCGGAAAGTAAGGTAGAAAAACATGAAAGAATCAGAACTCAGATTTTTTTTTTCAATTATTATTTATTTTAAATTCGACAAACAGAATAGAAGAACACCGTGCAACGTCAAGATTTTGAAGCGATTGAACCTAGTGTTAAATGAGCACCTAAATATGAAACATACACCATTTCAACGATACAAATTTTGATTTGGTTGGTTTTAAAGTCTTCTAGTAGCATATCTTTGCATTGATGTTGTGAATATATAATAGACAAAAAAGTCGCAAAAGAATAACGTGGTTTTTTTAGTTTTGACACAAGACTAAGTCTTTCTTTAATCAATGAAAATGATTTGCTACTCCCAAGCGTCATTCGGCGTGTTCTTTGTGCAATTTCGCTGGTTCAGGTCAATCACGGAGAGCAACTACGAAGTGTACAGTCTACCCAAGCTCAAAAGGTCATGTTTTTTATGAAATAACTTGATAACTTATTTGGTATCAAAGAAACCATTCGCGATTTCTATCCTTTCTTATTCATACGAAATAATTATCAATTCAAAAACTTTATGGTTGGTCGAGAGAGTAAACTTGACATAATTTTCTATATAAATTCAGAAATCATGCAATAGGTGCTCTTCATTTACCTGTTCGGTTGTTTGTACTCCGGGTAATGAAATGCAACAAATGTATGCAACTCGGTCACACGGCCGCCTATTGTTGCAATAAACAACGTTGCGCAGATTGTGGAGAGAGTCATGATGGGACTTCTTGCGCAAAAGAGTGCAAGTGTCTTCATTGCGACGGGGCCCCCCATGATCTTTCTCAATGCCCGGTGTACATACAACGAGGGGAAAAACTCAAGCGTTCCTTAAAGGAACGTTCCAAGCGGACTTATGCAGAAATGCTTAAGAAATCCGCCTCAACGACTCAGGACAATCCCTACTCCATTCTGCAGAACGACGAGCCTGTTGCAGACGGTCCCAATGCAGGAAGTTCCGGTACATCGCAGGGTGCCATTAGGAAAAGAAAAATTACTTCTTTTCCATCACTTCCCAGAAAGAAGACCGAAACTTCCCAAGTTGGAATGAAACCTCGTATCGAACGTGCTGAGAATAGACCGAAGCAAGTACCTCCTGGTTTAATCGGTTCTTCTACGCACCAGGGGTCCTCAGCACTTCCCGGAGCAGAGCCCAACACGTCTGTTCCTTTTTCGCGGTCGAGGCAACAGTCACAATCTGGCTTGCTTGCGCTTTCTGACCTGGTGGACAATATTTTAAATGCTTTAAATATAAATGACCCTCTTAAAAGCATAGTATTATGTTTGCTTCCGATTGTGAGAACATTTTTGAATGAAAAATGTGGTTTTTTAGCAGCGTTAATTTCCCTCGATGCCTGATTCAGTGCAAGAGGTCAAGGATTTGACCACTGTAATACAGTGGAATTGCAGAAGCATCATCCCTAAACTAGATAAATTTAAATTTTTAATTCATAGTTCTAACTGTGATGTATTTTCCCTCTGTGAAACATGACTTTCTTCAGCCGACGAACTGAATTTCCATGACTTCAACATTATTCGCCTCGATCGAAATGACTCGTTTGGTGGCGTACTATTGGGGATCAAAAAATGTCACTCTTTCTTTAGAGTCACTCTCCCATCGATGACAGGCATTGAAGTTGTCGCTTGCCAGACACAAATCAATGGCAAAGACCTCTGCATTGCCTCGATATATATTCCTCCAAGAACTAGGGTTGGCCGCCATCAGTTTTTGATATCATCGAGGCACTGCCGGAGCCGCGGCTAATCTTAGGTGACCTCAACTCCCATGGAACAGCATGGGGTTCACTCTACGATGACAACCGTGCTACTTTGATTTATGATCTGTGTGACAACTTCAAATTGACAGTTTTGAATACTGGGGAAGCAACTAGAATAGCCAACCCTCCTGCACGGGCAAGCATGTTAGACATATCACTTTGCTCTTCTTCATTATCCCTGGATTGCACGTGGAAGGTAATCCAAGATCCCCATGGTAGTGACCACCTGCCAATAATTTTATCGATGGCCAATGAATCAGGTTCTCGTGAGTCAGTCGATATTGCGTATGACCTCACGAAAAAGAAAATTTGCAATTTGCAAAATTTGGAGAAAATTTGCAGAAATAATATCTGAAGCACTTGTTTCAATGCATGAACTTCCTCCACTCGAAGAGTATAATTTTATATCGAGTTTGATTTACGAAAGCGCACTTCAAGCTCAAAAGAAACGTGTTCCTGCTACCACTTTACGACGGTTACGAGGTAAAGGGACAAATGATTGGCTCGCGCTGCTATCTTCTGAAATCCAAATCGCATTTGCTCGCAAAGAATAAATGGCTTCCGTTTTTCTCGATATCAAAGGGGCATTTGATTCAGTTTCTATGGAAATTCTCTCAGAGAAACTTCATAATCGTGGACTTTCACCAATTCTGAATAATTTCCTGTACAATTTACTGTCAGAAAAGCACATGTTTTTCAATTATGGCAGCTTGAAATCTTCTCGATACAGTTTTATGGGCCTACCACAAGGCTCCTGCCTAAGCCCCCTCTTGTACAGTTTTTACGTCAATGATATGGATGATTGTCTAACTGCACGTTGAGACAACTTGCAGACGATGGAGTTATTTCCGTCGTTCTGCAAAAATCGTTGCAAGATACCCTGAACAATCTGTTCACGTTGGCCCTCAAGCTGGGTATCGAATTCTCTACGGAGAAAACCGATATGGTCGTTTTTTCTAGGAAGCACGAACCCGCCCAATTCCAGCTTCACCTATCCGGCAAAACGATTAAGCACTCGATGTTTTTCAAATACCTTGGAGTATATTACAATATCGTTGGAGAGAATACAATATCGTTGCTTGCGTATAGCAATGGGGTGTTTGCATTCGACACATACGATGAGTCTCGAAGTTTTGGCAGGAGTACCCCCGCTTACTCTTCGGTTCACAGAATTATCCTACAGATTTCTCATCCGTTGCAAGATCATGAATCCATTGGTAACTTCGAAAATCTACTCCAACTGATTCCTCAGTCAAGTTTTATGTCTTTATACCATGAGTACCTTACCCACGACATGCACCCTTCACCAGGCATCTCCATCCAAGTTTGCTTCCCATACTTCTGCAATTCCTCTGTCATTTTTGATCTGTCCATGCGACAAAAAATCCATTGAATCCCAGATCATCTACGCTCAGATTCTATTCCGCCGATATTTTCGGCAGAATATGGGGGCATAGTTAGATCTGATAAAATGTTCTTTACTGACGGTTCATTCATAAACGGGTCCACTGGCTTTGGCATCTTCAATGAAAATTCCAGTGCCTCTTTCAAACTCAAAGATCCTTGTTCCGTGTATGTTGCTGAACTGGGTGCGATATACTACGCACTGGGGATCATTGAAACATTGCCCATCGACCACTATTTTATTTTTTCAGACGGTCTCAGCTCAATAGAGGCAATCCGCTCAATGAAGGTTGATAAACGCTCATCTTATTTCCTAACAAGAATAAGACAACTATTGAGTGTTTTGGTCGAAAAAATATTCAAGATTACCTTAGCATGGGTTCCCTCTCATTGCTCGATCTCGGGGAATGAGAAATCGGACTCGCTAGCTAAGGTGGGCGCTTTAGAAGGCACTCTTTTTGAAAGGCAAATTGCTTATAATGAATTTTTCCACATTCCTCGTCAGTACACGCTCGTAAGTTGGCAGCGCATGTGGAGTGGAGATGAGTTCGGTCGTTGGTTACACACGATTATCCCTAAGGTCTCGACGAGTGCATGGTTCAAGGGATTGAATGTAGGTCGTGATTTCATTCGCGTGATATCTCGGCTTATGTCCAATCACTACAACCTAAACGCGCATCTCTATCGCATTGGGCTCGCAGCAAACAATCTTTGTGATTGTGGCGATGGCTACCACGACATCGAGCATGTTGTCTGGTCGTGTATCCGGTTCCATGCTGCTCGCTCTCAGCTCTCTAGAGCACTAAGAGCACAAGGCAGACAATCGGATATCCCCGTCCGGGATATCTTAGGTAGCCGGGATCCTGATCTTCTGCTTCATCTATACCTGTTCCTCAGAAACGCCGATGTCAACGTTTAATGATGCTTCCTTCGTTGTGTCCCTGTTTCATATCCCTCCTATCCGATCTATAAACTTTTACTTAGTCGCGGCAATACATACACACACTCTTTACAGATGCACGGGCCAAAAGTTGTGCAGTCCACTGATCATTCAACAAGAGCCAAAGGTTGTACCGCTCATGACAACTCTACACGAACTGATGATTGCGCCGGCTAGTGACCATTCTATCCTGGATTCCTCGAGTTGAGAAAGACGCACCACGCTAGATATGAGGTACAGACTAGGGGGGCGTTGCTGATTAATGGTCAGCTGCATCCCAATAGAAAGTATCCCGTGTCGGGCACACGTACAGAGCATTGGAGACAGCAACATCCGAATTACGAAAACACTTGTAATACTAACCTCGAGCCAACCGCGAGCAATCGGTTACATATTACTAACATAGATAATAAGAAAAATTGTCAAAGTATTGAACTCCCGGCCCCGTGAGGCTAACGCCATATGAGCCTTGATAAAAATATATATTGTGGAAAAAAAAAAGTATAATTAATAATTATTAATACATATATCGTGCTCCCGTAGCCGAGTGGTTAGCGTCCCACACTATCATGCCGGGGGTTCGGGTTCGATTCCCGTTCGTGCCGGAGGATTTTTCGTTAAAGAAAATTCTTCCGGCTAGCACTGTGGTCACGCGTATTCTAGAGCTTGCCACTCCAGAGTACGTATACATATAAGGCGTGTTATTCGGCATAGAAAACTTAACCAAGTATTACTAATAATAATAACGCAACTACAGCGCGGACTCGATTATATACAGTTTTTGATTTCTTTTCTTTGTATATAATCGAATCCTGCATATAATCGGGTCAAAAAAAATTGTCTTTTATTTGGTTTTTTTGCAAGTATTTTTCGTTTTTTTGAAAATAAAAGAGGAATTTGATTTTTGACTCATCCCCTTAAAGTCAGAAAACACCTTTCTCACATGAAAAAAAATTAATTTATTCAGATTATCTCAGGAAGTGATACTCGATCATATTTGATGGAACAAATCCTCCTACGCATATGTTCGAATTTCAACAATGACAGAGTTATAGAACTTTTTTTTGTTTCGGGCTCTGTTGCCTCAAACTGGCTTTACATTAAAAAATACGCTACGGTAGACGATTCCGATGCTTTCATTTGAAAGATGAGAAAATTTAGTACAGGATATAGTAGTGGAACATTTAAACTAGTGGATTGTTATTAGTTATTATTTTGGAAGTGAAATACTTAAAAGTTGATAATTTTTAAAGTGTTATTATTAATTTTATCCTAAAAATTATATTAAACTAGATTGTTTATATCAATTAAATTGAAGTTCTTTAACCGTTTTACAATTTGTTCTTTGACGCCTAACTTCTATTTTTCTTAATTTGGCTTTAATATCGATATGAACAATTCCTGATGAAAATTCAAGCAAAATGTTCAAAAATTACGATGTTTACCCCACTGTACATGTAATAGCCACTTAAACTTCACCTTAACGTTGAAAGGTTACATTTCTTCTTGAAAAAAACCATATTTGAAATAAAAAAAAAATTTCCAAACTGTATATAATCGAGTGCAAAATTGTATATAATCGAATCACATATAAAGGGTGTGTCACATCAAATTGCATCACGGAAAAAACGCTGTAGAAATTCGCCCTGTAGACCGATCCTTTTGAAAATTTAAGACAGTAAAATAAAAACTATTAAACAACTTTTGGCATTTTCTTTTTATTCATACTTCGAGCCCAAGCCCGTATGCTCGCACCTTCCTCTTTACCCCGTCCATAAGGTTATGTACAACGTCAGGTTGTAGTTTTTTTTGAACATAAATCCATTTTCTCTTGAAGTCCGCCTCCGATTTGACAACTTTTGGGTTCTTCCGGAGGGCCTGCTTCATAATCGCCCAATATTTCTCTATTGGGCGAAGCTCCGGCAGGTTGGGCGGGTTCATTTCCTTTGGCACGAAGGTGACCCCGTTGGCTTTGTACCACTCCAACACGTCCTTCGAATAGTGGCACGAAGCGAGATCCGGCCAGAAGATGGTCGGGCCCTCGTGCTGCTTCAATAGTGGTAGTAAGCGCTTCTGTAGGCACTCCTTAAGGTAAACCTGCCCGTTTACCGTGCCGGTCATCACGAAGGGAGCGCTCCGCTTTCCGCAAGAGCAGATCGCTTGCCACACCATGTACTTTTTGGCAAACTTGGATAGTTTCTGCTTGCGAATCTCCTCCGGGACGCTGAATTTGTCCTCTGCGGAAAAGACCAACATGCCCGGCAGCTGACGAAAGTCCGCTTTGACGTAGGTTCCGTCGTCCATTACCAGGCAATGCGGCTTCGTCAGCATTTCGGTGTACAGCTTCCGGGCTCGCGTCTTCCCCACCATGTTTTGCCTTTCGTCGCGGTTAGGAGCCTTCTGAACCTTGTATGTACGCAGGCCCTCCCGTTGCTTGGTCCGCTGGACGAATGAACTTGACAAATTCAGCTTATTGGCGACATCCCGGACCGAACTTCTCGGATCACGTCTAAACTGCTTAACTACGCGCTTGTGATCTTTTTCACTGACGGAGCATCCATTTTTGCCGTTCTTCACCTTCCGGTCGATGGTTAGGTTCTCGAAGTATCGTTTTAGTACTCATCTTACCGATGTCCCGATGTGACAACTCGGGATTCTCGAAATGAGTGCACAGGATTAATTCACGACGCTCTTCTTCGTTCGACGACATTTTTCCAAATTTACGAAAAATTGACAGTGAAGCATGGCCAACGTGATCTATACACTCTTATCTGATTATAAGCGAAAGCTGAAGATATAATTCCTAAGAATTAAATTTCTACAGCGTTTTTTTCCGTGATGCAATTTGATGTGACACACCCTTTATATATATTGTTTTTTTTTCATATACAGTCAATTAATGGGAGCCCAAACTTCAAATTGAAATATCTCAAAATAATGTTTTTGGCGCCTGGTTCGTTTTGGCAGAACCACTACCATATGTCACTGGTGAATTCACAATTGACAAATAACGTTACTCTGGATGTAACTGATTGATTCCTTGGCGATGTCTCATTGGAGCTAAAATCATTTCAATAACTACAAATTCCGTTCGTAAAAAGCACACCATCGACGCGATAACAAATTATATATCCGCCCATTACCGCGTGCCCGAAGGAATCAAAACAGTGTAGCTCGCTACAATAAAACATCGCCAGCGACATCGCAGAATCCGCAACAGCATTAACAGCTCCAACAATCGATCGGCCGGAAATTACCTCTGCTTGCTATACGAAGCGGAAATACAACAGCGATAACGGAAGTTATCATTTTTTTTTTGTTTCCTCGATAGTACCAAATCGACGAGTAGCAAAGTGGGGCCTTTTTATCGTCTTTGTCCTTTACCCCGCCAACGCCAACGATTCCCCCAGACCTTGGGGAACCTGTGGATGGGTAGCCCCAATAAAATGGAAACGATGACAAATCATCAAAATGTTTCTGAGGGTGCGCAGAGGCGGGAGAGTGGGGACAGGAGGAGTGCTATCCCGTTAAAAAAATACTTGTTACTTCTTTGTCGAGTCCCCAAACCGGTGGGGGGGAGTAGAGGTGGAGAATCTTTCTACAATAGGAAAAATCAATAAAGTTCTGTTTTCTTTGTTGTTTAAAGTTGCTCCACATCATCGCGGCAATCATCGTCCGAGAAATGGGATACTTTTAAAAAGTGAGACGAGGCGAATTTTGGGAATTCGGAGCGCGTGTGTCATTTTTCATATTTTTCCCCGGCAGTTTGCAAGTTTTTCGCCGAAATCTGCCTTCTCTTCACAGTGTGAAGGGACTGTATTTGTAGAGCGACCTGGGGGAGATAGTGGAGGTGGCGGGAGAAAAATAAATAGTGGAAATTTATTCTGGCCACGTTCCCCTTGATGGGAGCAGCACTCGGTTTGGTGGCTGCTCCCTTCACGGTGCGTACTTCCTCGGAATTTCCAAGAGGGGGTTCTTTGTTGTTTTGAGAGCGTGTAGTTTCCACCAACAGGTTTATTTTGTTGGCAATATAAACAAGACGAAGGAAGGTGAAAAAATACACCCCTACAATACAAGTAAACAAACATTTGACGTAATTCATTGTAAAAACAGAAAAGAAAATAAGCCTGGTGTCGACCACCATCAACGTTAAATTTTCTATCACCGTTGAAAATATGACTGATACATTCAATCGCCACATACTTCCTTAATTTGAGCCCGCTGTCATTTCCGTTTTCGTCCAATCGAATCCATCGTATATCAGAGTGCCATTATTTGAAATATCCGGTCAATTTGAAGACAACCCATCGCCTCCTCGTGATAGTAAATTGAATTAAGCCAAAAAAAAAAACGGAAGGCGCAAATGCTCGAAAATCCTTTTGCCATAAAAGGATTATTTCCTGTAAGTATGTGTTGGCAAATGATGTTTTATTGCAAGCTCTAAGAATTACGATTTCATGTAAGCGACGGGGAGTAAACTCGAGACAAAAGCGAAACCAGAAATTGGTTGAAAAAAATAAAACAGTGAAGCGTAATAAAAGCGATAAAATCGTAAATCTTCGAAAGCAATGCGAGCAGTGTAAACATAGCGGGTTGGGTGGGTGAGAGTGCAGGGAAACCAATATCGACAACAGCCAGTCGCTCGAGGTTCGCGCCCTTCCCGCCGTTGGCTTCGCTGAGAATCCTTTTTACTGTCACAAGAAGCTGGAGCCAAAGAATCACAGTTAGAGTACGGATATTAATTTCTAGGAAGCGTGGGACAAACAGGAGGAAACAATAAAACAAAAAAAAATAGAAAACGAAAAGATAAGGGGCGTAGGAAGAAATCGATTGCATTTCCGGTTCCAATAAACTAATGCGACAATGCTTGTGGAAGATAGTGAGCCTCTGATTTGTTTCGTTTGATTGTTTTTGGTTGTTTGTGGTGGGAAGTGCTCCAAAGTAAGAACTGAGTGAAGATTGGAGAAAAATACGGAAACGCGTGAGATGATGATGTCGTAAATGACTCGATAAACTACTGTCATGTATTCTCACGTTTGAAAACCACGATCAGATGGTCACTGTGTTGATATAGAAACATAATGGAATATTAGTGAAACGATCGTTAGACATAAATCATGAATTTTATTCGACAAACACAAATACGAATAGTAGGGTAACACGGGTAAATCCAAGTTAAGCCGAAAAGTACGGCTTAACTTGGATTTTTTATAATATCATCTCCTTCAATCGTTGACCTCTACGTACCTACCGTAAGAAAACTTTGGTAAATTTTAACAGGTGCAGGAAAACGGTAGCACTTTGATTGTCAGAAATTGTGAGTTTTTCGATCGTGGTTTTAAGGTTTTTACCGCTGATTAAACAAACCTTTCGTGTATTGTGCAGTAAAGTTCTGTTCGCCAAAGGGATACGAACAGCAGCCCAATGTGACGGTGAGAGATGTGTTGGCTCGGTTAGATCTTGATTACATGTTCCAAATATATGTTTTCCTTAAAGCTATCGATCTTCGAGTGTGATTGTTCTTACATCCTTTTCCCCTCCTTTTCGTCCTTACACCTAATCCTAATCCTAATGAAAATGTAACACCCTTCTAAACTCGAGTCGACCGCGAGTATTCGGTTTACTATTTTATAACCCATATAATTAAGGAAACATGTTAATATTTTCTAGTAAAAATATAGTTAAGTGCGTGGCTCCTTTAAACCTATGTAACTGAGCCTGTAAAAATAAACGGATTAATAAAAAAAAAAAGGGGAGACGAACAATTTAATGCAGCGAAACAGTAAGTTTGATAACAATAAATGAAATTAATTGCATTTTGATTTTTTGCATGTTGTGTGGGGTGACATGGACAAGTTTCTGTGGGGTGAATTGGTCCTATAGGTTTGAAGCTTTTCTTTGGTCTAATTGATTCCAGATGCCGCTGAATTACAAAAAAGGATGGGTAGACAACGCTGGAAGAAGTAGGAGCTTGAAAGAGCAACGCAGGCCATCAAGAACGGATTTTCTGTGACCAAGCATCGAAAGTGTTTGAAAATGCTCGAACAACAGTGAAAAGATTCATGCAGAATTCGAGATGGTGTCAATCCAACTTTTCTGGTCTGGAATCTGTCCAAGACACCTGGTATCGATCCCAAAACATTGTTACTGATTGTAACATTATCCCAAAATACTTTACATAAACATAAGTATGTTTTTTTTCGATGAAACATACACTGGACCAAATTACCCCATAGACGGTCCAAATCACCCCGCATCAAATTTTAATGTCCAAAAATCATCTCTTTTATTTTATGATATATTTGGTAGATTGAAGCTTTATATAATGATTAAACATTATTTATTGAGAGAAAACAAGTGTAGCTAAGTGTATAATGTGCTTTTTATTTATTTAGATCGTATTGGTATGGGAATATTATGCGATTTGCTTAGGGGGTTCAAATTCCCCCCATTTAACCTAACTGCTCCCTGATACTCGGAAAGATATATTACCCGTACTCCTTGTACTATTTCGTGATTCATTTTTCGTCTTCTCACAAATGAACTGTTGTTATATCATCTTATATATACTTATTGCTGATTGACTAGGCGATTCAGAGGTAGTCGATGTAAATCTAGCTCTTGTAGCAACTGCGTAGGACACCAGGTAGGTCCAGACTACCGAACGGCGCGTGATCATACTAGATTATAGGATAATTAGGTTTTCTCAAGTCAGGACTACTTTTACCGCTGATGCTCAAAGGTATCAAACTGGTGAAGTTTTTAGTAGATTGAAATGTCAAGTGATTTGTACGTTGGAGCGATTGTTCTAATGATTTTTTCGTGTAACTTCTTTCATATGAATTCTCACTCTTTAGAAGCAGACTGAAATATGTTTGCCTTACTATGAAAAAACACTGAATAGAACGGTTATGTTTCAAATTCAGAATACTTCATTTTTAAATGTAAATTAGCTAAACCTGACATACTTCGGGGTATAAGCTTCATTTTAACACCATTTACAAGTACTGATACAGCCTATCATTTACTAAGCATTTGCAAAAAAAAAGTGACTGTCAAAACCATTAATAAAATATTTGCGTTAGCAAATTCCGTAAAAACAAGTATCGTGAATTTTTCAGTTTTTTTAGTTGTTTTAAGTATTTTGTTTGCTGTTTTCATGTTAAGAGTATGAAAAGGTAATAATCTACTATAAATGGATGAACAAATGATCTTTTATGCAGAAATTTCCATTAAATTTAGTATTTAAATAGTGTTCGGAATTTGATACAACTGTAGTTAAACATTTTTTTAAATTTTTCAAAAAGAATATGTATTTGTAAATCAATTTTATCGTAGTCAAGTGAAGAAAAAGACTCTATTGTATCCAAAAATCAAATTAATTTCGCGTGATAGTATCAATTTGAGAAATAAGACACCTTTTAATCGTCAATAAAGCTTAAGTGTTCGGAGTTTGAGACAAAATGGCAGACTAATCAACGATATGGGTTGAATACGATTTTTTTGCAAATGTGATTCTTGCCAGATATCACAGAAGCTCTCGTAACAGTAGTAGTCAGCTCACGTCTAGTAGCATTGAAACAGACTATCTATTCTTCGCTTACCTTTTTGATGCGAACGAGACAAAAAAGATGTCAAAGCAAAGCATATAAAATTTGTTAAATTCTGATTATATTAAAAAATAGTATTTCTACTTATTATACTTCCTACCTCCGATATGTCCTACGATCATTTAAACCATGATTACAACGATTACAACCATGTTTATAATTAAAGATGTGTCGGGCTTCACTCTCTCACAAATATCTCCGTAATGAAAGGTGTAACTGCGGATTTCGGTGCTCGGTGGCACGCACGAAACTCCCTTTAAAAATGCCTCAGGGTCGGCATACGCTTTATTATTTGCTTGGGGAAAACCTCGCGTTTGGCTACGTTGCCTTACCACCCACTTCCTTAATCTACACTCACCTGGAAGCTGGGCTGCGACGACTCGATGTTCCGGTTGTAGAAGGGACAGTTCTCCAATCTTCATTCGTCGTCTTTCGGGAAATCGCGAATTCCCGGGAAATTCGGCGAGCACTCGCGGATAACGCACGATTGCACCTTTTATCTCAATCCTCTTAAACCCCGGATTGATCTCCTCCTTTTCATCAATCTTTTCACTGATCTTATTCGCGCGAACAATCGCCTTTTTTTCACGCGCGAAATATCCTTTTTTCTCTTAAAAACTCGACCGTTCCGTCCAAAGGTTTCTTTTTAAGTCCCCTTTATACCTTTTCAAGGCCATTACCATCATGATCCCAGGTACAGGTCCGAATTCCCATTTTCGGACCTATCTTAATATTTGTCGCCCATGTCAATGCCATCTGGTGGCGGGTGCTGGTATCTCCGGTTAAGGGCCGTGTACTCAGTTGTGGCGGTGCAAGTGAGGCGTGAAGCGGTGAAAATTCACGCAACCCCACGCTTAGCTTTTTCCCGACGGTGATTCATCAAAATTCGCGAACTAAAACGCGCTAATTTCGTGTGTCTCACCCGTTCACCTCCATGAACAGTCACAAAGGTCTTACCTGAAACGTTGTATGTTCATTCCATAATCATTTTAGGAGAAAAATGATCGCCCAACCTTCCAAATCCATGTTCATTGGTTCATTTTCCATGAAGTTTGGCAACCTATCAAAAATCCTTAGGAACCAGTTAAAAATAGTTAAAAATATGTGGTATTACATATTTTTCTGAATGCGGTATATATTCGCGATCGCGAACGCCACTCTAATTTCATTCTATAATTGAATGAAACATTATGCAAATGCATTTGAATTCAATACTTTCATATCCTTTAATTTTAAATAATTTTTAAAAATGGTTTTTCAGATTCGTACGGAGCAATAAATATCGAGTTAAATCGTGACGAACGTGACTGAAGAAACTCTCATTTTTTATTGAACATCTGTTAGACAATACAGAAACTAACAGTGCATTCAGAAGAATGCACTGCCTGGTACGGTTTTTCGGGGTTTGCTTGCGAGAGACCGCCGCTCCCTACTACGGGTCAGCGGCCGACTTGAGTCGCGTCGCCACAGCAGCTTGGGGCCGCCTCTGTTCCTTATCCTCGTTAGATGGGGACTTTGTCCCCATTACATCGATCTTTGAATAAATATCATAACAAAAAAATAAATAATCTTATAATAAAAATTACTTTTTTCCGTGTGGCATTTATACCCATGAGATTTCCTCCGCGTGAGAATATATCTAGTAGGATTTTGTGACATTACGCTTTTTCTCTCCGATTTTTTTCGTTACGCTTTTTTGTTAACTTTTTTCGGTCAAGATTTTTTTAAACGGAAATATGCTAGTCTGCAATTTCAGAACTCTCGTTGGATATAGGGGATCAATCGGTAATCGATTCAAAATTATGCGTCTTCCATCAGTTATAATTATTTCAACCAGTTTCAGAATACATTATTCAACGCATACTCGTTGCAGATTAAACTTAGAGTAATTCCCAAATCAGCCGACTGTTAACCCGACCATCTCCGATTTTTTTGAAACTTGGTACATATGAAGGAAACTACAAAATATCACAATTTTCATTATCATATGACCAATTTAAATTACCACTGATTTTTTTAAAAGGGCGTAATCAAAATCATTTATCTTTGTTTAAAAAAATCGTAACTCAAAATCCAGATGTCTGAAAAAATATGATGTTTGACAAAGTTGAACCATTTAGAAAAAATAACATTTTAAATGTACTGTTAAAAAACTTACTCAAAAATAACATTTTTATAAAGATCGCCCAATCCTAGTTCATACGTGAATACCGTAAATCCCAAATACGCTTTTTCGTAGCACTAAAAAATAATCAAACACTGCAAACAACAAGGCAACAACAATACAAAAGATAACTGACTGCCCGTGTGAACAATAAAATTGCTATCTACTGAATTTCGGCTCCGGTGACGCTAATACGTAAGTACCGAAATCAGTGTAGTAGTTCGAAAGTTATAATTTTTTATGGTGGAAAGAGGGGTAAAAATTGATTTTTCGGACCATCGGTTGATTTTGAAAATCCATAACTCAAGAACAAATAATGAAACCTCTCTTATTTTTGAATATGTTATGGAAAATACACCTCAGCTTTCAAGAAAAAATATAAAAAAATATAGCGCCCTTGGTCCCGAGACCATGTAAACCATTAAAAACAAACACAATCAATAATTATGAAAACAAAATCCAATTTTTTGCACGAGAAATATTTTTTCCAAATAAGTTCATTGCCTTTAATTTGATATGTTGATCATCGGAATCGGTCCAGTAATTCAAAAGTTATGAATTTTTGAAAAAAGGAATTTTTGGAAAAAAGGAGAAAAAGTTGATTTTTCGGACTATCAAAAATAAAAACTTGAAGTGCTTTGAGGCACCCCTAAATCATATTCGATTGAGCTAAAAATTTGCACAGGTAATTTTTTTTTGGCATGGTCGGTTCTTTAAATTCAATTTTTTTTCCATACTTTCATCGCCACTCAGGCTAAGTCCCAAAAGGTCGATTTTCGGCCAAAAATTTTTTTTCGAGATGACACCAGATCTCGACGTTTCATGCATTTTTTTTATATACTTCGGATTGTCTGATTTGGGTCAAATATACTCCATTTTGTTTTAAAATGTGTTGCCTTTCTAGCTTCAGGTAGCTTCATAATGTCTCTATCATAGAAGGGGTGGTCCTCACTGGCGAAAAACTCTAGCAATAAAATTTCAAAATCTTCTTTTACTTCCAATTTATCATCACTCTGCAAATTTTGCAATGCGCTCGGTGCCAGGTCCGGACTATATGGTGGATGCATTAAAACATCCCAATCATGCTGTCGGTGTTGTGTAGACTTGCGTTGTCCTGATGGAACACACCTCCCTTTGTTGGCCAGTTCTGAGCGTTTCTGGTCAATCGCTAGCTTCAAACGGTCCATTTGTTGACAGTAGAGATCTCGGTTTAGTATATTTAAAAAAATGAAAAAAAAAATATTTAAATTAAAAAAAAATTATAATTTAAAATAAAACAAATTATGTTTTTAGGAAAAAAAAATTAAAATGCACGTATACTACTGTTTCAGTATCGGCACCATTAACACCTTTCACATTTTCAGCGGCCTGGATTGCATTTTCGCCTTTATACAAGAAAAAGTGTAAAATGGACCAATTTTTTTCTTTGTTGACCTCCATCGCTAACCCCCCTTTAACTCACAACTGAATGGCACCTAATATATAGCTATGAATAGCCCATATAATCATCAACAAGTCATCGAAGATGGGCACTTTTACAGAGGAAAAGTTTTCCTAACAACAATTTTTTCATGTTTTCTTCTACAAAAAATAACAACTAGTCCTGATTTTTTTACTCAACATAGTGATAAAGGGTACTCGACAGAGTTTTAGACCTGATTAAACGAAGATGAAGTCAATTTTCTATATTTTATAGTTTATAGAGAACACGTTTTCGAAAAATTCTATTGAGATAATAATATTAACCAAAATCATTGTTAAAGCTTGAATCTTTTGGCTTTTGGAATATTTTATGAACGTATTTTTATCTTAGTGTTTGTAGATGTAGTGGACAAAAATATCGGGGAAAATAAAAAATCGCTTTGATTCTGTTTCGACAGAAAAAATGTTTTATTAGGTTTCTATGATGTTCAATTAAGACCTTTCCATACAGAGATATTTATGTTTGAATGAAAAAATCTTTGTGTGGATCTTTGTGAAAAACAGAAAGAAGTCGATTTTTGTTTATTCCAGATATTTTCGTCCACTACATCTACACACATCAAGATAATAATATGTTCGTAAGATAAGAAGCTGAAGATTTGAGCTTTAAAATTATGTATGCATCATCATTAAAATAGAATGTTTTGAACACTTGCTTGTTTTCGTCTTTTTTCAAAAGTAGCAAAAAAGATCTGCATGGTGGGGTACGATTTCGAGTTTGAGTTTGAGTCTAAATGTTCGTGTTTGACATGAGCTTGACATGATTCTAAATAGAAAAAAAATTTGTAGAACATTTTAATCGCGATAATTTACGCACAAAAATGTTATTCGTAAAATTTTAACATTAATAAACAATAATAGTAATTTTAAAAAGAAAACAATCAAAATTTGTTGTTTCTCGTTCCCTATAGCCATACTCCCAATGTATGGTTGACTTGTTGGTGATTGGATGGGTTATTCATACTTTTTTTTGAGAATTTAAATAAAATACGTTTTTGTGAAAAAAGAATTTCAGTTTTCTAAATATTTTTTTCTCAATGTATGTTGTTCGAAATTTGTTTGATATGTTATAATGAAAACTGCAATCATTTCCTATCCGATTTCCTATCCAATCATTTCTTTTACTAAATCTTTGTGGGTCTTACAGCTTTTGAGTTAAATTTTTTCTAAAAAAAATTCAAAATTTCAAAAAAAATCTCACTTAAAAACTATGAGAGCTACAAAATTTCAGTTGAAGAATGAAATGTACGAAATTGTTTATGTTTTCAGTAAAAAATACAAAACAAATTAAAAATTAATTGAAAAAATGTTTTTGGAGTTCAAATTATTTTTTTTCTAGAAGCATGTTGTTTTTAATTCTGAAAAAAAAACAAGAATAGTCTATACAATTATCAACAAGTCTCCCATACATTGGAAGAACGGCACTGCTACATCCTCTTGACGTTTTTTTAAATTGCCATCAGTATTAAACTCGTGACATTTTTATCTGTAAATTTTTGCGATTGACATGCTTTGCAAACATGTTTTTTAATTCAAAAAACATGTCAAACGCGAAAATTTACACGCAAACATTTTACGAACAGAACATTCTTTTTTTCAAAGTCTCCATAGAAAAATCCCATATAGAAAGTTTTAATAATAAGATTTAAAACTTTGTCGAATACATCATATGTTTAAACAAAATTAGGATTATTGCATTTTATTCAAAGAAAACACGAAAAAGTTGTTGTTAGAAAAACTTTTTCCCTGTAAAAGTACCCTTCTTCTGAAGTATGGATGACTACAGTTATACCTCGATATAAGGCAACTTTATTTTTTTTCTCGTTACGTTATATCGAAGCAAAAAAAAAATTATTTTTATTGATGCAAAACTGTTCATGGTCACTCGAAAATGCGCAAAAACTTATTTTATATCACCCAGCAGTATCTATAAACCTTTCTTATGCCCATTTGAGATAATTTACGTAGACAAACATGATCAGTTCTAAGTAGAGGAAAAGGTCTGAAAAATTTGAGGTGAAATTTGTATCAATTAGTGATGAAACGGATAGTAGTTTGACCGGATACCGCTTCAAGGCTGTATAGCCGGATATCTGGCAGTCGGATATTCGGATTTTTATTTGCGAATACGAAACTGGAAGACACTGCATGTGTACATGAAGCGTAAAAAGGTTTACATTTTGGAAGAAATAAACACATTATTACGCAAAAATAATAATCAATGGCAACATCAACATCTGAAAATTCATTATTTATTCATCATAATTTATCACTGGGTAATTTTGAGTACTGTTCATAAATTAATATTACGAGTAAATATTAATTTAATTTAAAAAATCTGGCATTTCAGTAATCAAACCTTATTTTTAATTATGGATAAATGGTTTTGCTACGCTGTGCTAGCTATATAATGAGCTATTTTGTTATGATTTATGCTGTGTCAATGAGAAATTATGGAATTTTTCCAATGTCTGGTATCCGGCCGGATAACAAATACTGACCGGATATCCGTTTCTTCTGTGGTATCAATATTTATTTTATAGTTTGTATGTTTGACTTTCTTTATCTCCAAATGGGAATTTCTTTGAATTTTGTTCTTGAAACATGTTCAAAGTTATGCTAAAAGTTTAAAAATTTCATAATAATACCAAGTGGAAAACCGTCCAAGAATATCAGGTTGAACGCATGGGAAATTGCCGTAGACTGTAATACAAAACAATCCGTACATTGCTTTTCCACAAGTTCCTTTTTTATAAAAAAAATAATGAAATAAATTCAGGTAAAAGTAACACAAATCGATAAAAATACTTAAGAGATAATTTATAATCCAAACACTATTTCAGTATTGTTTATTTTTAATTCTAAGACATCCTAAAAAGTTACGTTATATCGAGTTACGTTATATCGAAATTGCTTTATATCGAGGTAGCCTTATATCGAGGTAAGACTGTATTATTTTTCCTCAGCTTTGAAATCCATTCAACAAAAAAAGAACTGATTTTACTTATAGATATCAATTCAGAAAATTGTAATTTTATTGCATTGTCAAAAAAACAAGCCCATACCCAGTCTTGTCCGCTACAGCGTCGATACAATCCAAACCAAGCGCTTGCAGCCAATTGGCCCACCAGATTATAAGTCCAACGACCAGTCTAGTCTTGGATAGACAATGGATGTCCCCATGCAGAGGAGTCGAGAAATTGAAACGCGCGCGACCTTTCTCAAACTTTTGTTTTTTTTATTTCTTTCAACTAGTACAAAAGAACAAAACAAAATAAAAATAGCCCATCATCATCGATATCATGACAGACATAATACTGATAAGTACAAATTAAAAAATTATAATAATAATAAAAATAGAATTTTTAACACAGTATAATCTGTTAAAAAATCGTCAGGTAAAATAGTAATTGGGAAAAAATATATAAAATATGCAATAAACTATACACCAGTGTTGCCACATTTTAATCTGTACCAGAGGGATTTAAACGCTTTCTCATCTGTACTTTTTCGTCCAAAAATCTATACCATCGAAAATTTTCGTTGAATAAATTTAGCATGAAAAATACTGATTTATTTACTACAAATACTACATTTACATTTGCAAGTCCTTCGTGTGTTTTATAATGCTTATACATATATACAAAACGTATAAAACTTCGTCAGTTACAATTTTCGTCAAAATTAAAAAAACATCGTTCAACTGTTAAAAAAATTCAACTCGTGAATACAGTGCCTTTTGAATTCTGTAAACATTGTTGCGCATTTAATATGTTGAAAACATTTAAACTTTGAATTTTATTCCAACGAATTTTATATGAAACATATGACAAGAAATTAGGTATTCTCGTTTTTATTGTTATATCTATGAAAATCAGTTCCTCTTTCAACTCGATCACATAAATATCAAGGCAGCAAACCGTTAATTATTTTGAAAATGAACACCATAATTAAATGAACAATTCTTTGCCTCACGGATAACAATTATAGAGCGTCCAGCATCAAAGATGATGAAGTGAACCTATTACATTTTAGATTCAACGGCATTATTTTGTTCTGCAAGCGCTGTAATCTCAATATTAGTGTATTATTGGCCAAATAGAATGGGTGAACAAAAGTCTAAATGAGGAGAGATGATGGATTTGTATAGCTATATTTTGCTGTAAATTCAAATTTCCAAAGAGTATGGAATCTTATGCCGGTTGAAAAATGGTTTAATGGTTTGGTTAACTTCAGTTTGTCATCAATAATCACGCCAGGATATTTAATCTCCCGAAAGCGATCAATGGTCTCGTAATCAATGGAGACATTTTCATTTGTTCCATTTCGCAAGATTACCATGAATTTAGTTTTACTATATTTAAGAACACAAATCTCCAAAAATAGTTAACAGAGTTAAATGTAATACGATCTGATTTGATTCATTAGCTACAATGAATAACACAGTATCATCCGCAAACAGATTGATATCACAAAATCGTAAGACTCGTCGAATGTCATTGATGAATATAATAAATAAAATATATATACAAAAGAAAATCATTGATGAATATAATAAAAAAATGATATTTTCAGACTGCTGAAATTATTTTTCCTGCCATTGGAATGACAGCTCGTAACGAAACGGGACATATGTTTGAAACGTAGGGTAACCTTTTTGTCATTATTCCTTTCACACGACCATGCAAGGATTCGTCTTTCTTTCTTTCCGGTTGGCAATGAAATTATCTCATCCAGACAGACGGCCCGCGGTACATGTGCTGTCCTGGGGCCGGACTCTATACCGATACCAACGAGATGCAGCGGACAAAGACACATAAAAAAGAGAAAAATTCTTCCCGATAAACATTATCTCCTCGGCGACGACGTTGGCGCCGATAAGGGAAGCTCTTGCCAACGTAACATCTTACTTCCATGATTGCACCTTTTTGCCTTATCCCGCACCCTTGTAAGCTCTTCCTCTCGCCACCCCGTGAGCCAACCATCGGCAGGAAGTGTCACGGTTGTTTGTTTTACTTCATCCCGTTGCAACCCGCAGCTAGATATCGAAAATTTGTAGCTTCTCGCTTGGCCTGATCCCGCTCTCCAAGCCGGCTGCCGGAGGACCATCGGTGGAAAAATAAAAGAAGATTAATTAAAACTTGATTAGACCAACACTTCAGCAAAAGGGATAACGATAGCTCGACGCTCGACTTTTTCTCCGAAGGATTTGTCTCATCCGAAATTGAAATTGAGCCGTTCCTCTGTAAACGAATCGGCTGATTAGATTGTAATACGTTTGTGTTTCATCCTTTCGGAACCCTGGAGGAAGTTAGGGGACGTTAAAAAACCTGTTGGAGTGAACAGCAAGTGGGAAAAATAATCAATTCGAGAGCTGTGAAAAATACAATAAAACTTCTCCTATTAATATCATTGTCAACATGAAGTCGACCATCTATTTGACTGTTTCTTTTCGATTGTTCTGAAGACACGAGTGAAATAACAAACACCACATTTCGGCTTCTTTCTCAAAAGTTGTCGGTAAATGTTATTTTAATAGTAAAATTTATTTACTTTCCCCTTTGCGCCGGCCTTCTACCCCATCTGAGATCACACTTTTCTGGCTTTTGATGATCAACAATGCCAGCTTTTGTTTGGGAAAGCTTGTGTGATAAATTAGAAAGATAAAACCGGTTCACGATATGTCAAATTAAGCTATTCCCCCCGGCGGGCAGCGGATTCTAATTGTTTCAAAACTCAAGCCAACATTCGACTAAGCCCTCCAGGGTACGGCGTTTCCTCAATGATCCCACATACCCATGACAGTGCCATCACTTGTCCAGAATGTGTCGGGTGAGTAAAAACGCCTCCAAAGCAATTCACATTTGTTTATGTTTTGGCTTTGCCTAGCCAACGTTTTACGACTTTATGATTCTTACCTGTCCGGGCACACACTTACTTAAGCGTCTGCCTGTCAATGTCCCGAGGGCTGCCCGAGCGCGGTTCCATTTGTTGTGCGTTTGATTAGGCCCCAGTATGAGACCGACGTGAGGCCACAGCAGGGAAAAAAAAGAAATGAAACGTGCCATAACCTTACACCTTTACTGCGTTTTCAACCGAGCAGATTCGTTTGCACCTGAACCCGGCTGAACTTTCGAGAGCAAGAAATTATGCCCATCGGATAGCAGCCCGTTCTGGTTCCACGGAATGGGTCTCGAGCCGTAGAGGAAGTGCTGTTGTTTTCCCATAAAGATGGGCTCGTAAAAGGCACTAAAACTTGGTATGACACTTATGTGACAATTGAAATGCTGGATGCATAAGCATTATGCGGGTCGGGAGATGATTCGTTTGATGCATGCAGTCAGTGCTGGCCCGGGGCATATGTTTGAGGTAAGAGCAAACACGTTGTTGGGCTGCACATCGTAGCGGAAATAAGAATGTAGTTCGCGGGAAAACTGAAATTGTGTGATCAAACTGAGGTACCACTCGTGGAGAGGTTTGTTTGCTGGAGGGCATGTAGAACACATTGTTTTTATAACAGAACAATTAAGATGTTCATTTTGAGGACAAACACAGCCACAGTTATACGTAGTTGAACCCATTTTCAGAGAATGTATCAATGTGGAAAATCATATATCGCGAGACACGAAACGAATATTAACCAGCAGTTATGAAACTTCTCTTTTCACAAGTGCCTCGCCATCACACAAGCATTAAACTAATTGTCATAGGAATTTTCAATAGACCGTATATTTATAATGAATAAGCCAATGGAATGGAAACTCTTCGGGCAATGGTTTGGCTAGAAAATTACACGTAAATTCGAAAAAAATATTACTCAACCATTATTGGAACTACAAGAATGGAGTTTAGGTTTGTATAAATAAATAGAATAACGTTAATTTTGATATCCTCCTGATTTCCTGAAATTGTAATGATGATAAATTGGATAGAAATGAATGTGATTGGGGAAACATAACACACTGTACTAGGTGGAAAGACAATCTTTTTTTGTGAGAAATTAAAAAAGATTCGAAAATTAGTTATTCTTTAATATAATAAAACGATTATTACTGTCAGTCTATTTGTATTTGAATTCAATTATTTTTCCTCCAATTATCCAATATATTTATTCAGCAAAATTTAAACACTGAATCTACTGATATTTCATATATGCATCCCTCCAACAGTGGCTCAAGTGAGTCGTTTTTAAAATGTTTTTCAAATTATTTTGTACTAGCTAACCCGGCAAACTTCGTCCCGCCCATTTACTTGATTAATTCTCGAGTAATGCAGAAATTTGTGTTTTATTTGTATGGCAGCCACCCCTAAGAGAGGGGGGAGGGGTATCTAACCACCATAGAAACATTCATTGCACCCTAAAGTTTCCATATGCCTAATTTGGTTTAATTTGCTTGATTAATTCTCGGGTAATGCAAAAATTTGTGTTCCATTTGTACGGCAGCCCCCTCTAAGAGAGGGGGAAGGAGTATCTTAACACCATAGAAACATTTATTGCATCCTAAAACCTCCATGCCATGCCAAATTTGGTTTCATTTGCTTGATTAATTCTCGAGTAATGCAGAAATTTGTGTTTCATTTGTATGGCAGCCCCCCCTTTGAGTGGGGGAAGGACTGTCTAACCATCATAGAAACACCCTAAAACTTTCACATGCCAACTTTGTTTCGTTTGATTGATTAATTTCCGAGTAATGCAAAAAATTGTGTTTCATTTGTATGGCAGCCCCCTCTAAGAGAGGGGGAAGGAGTATCTTATCACCATAGAAACATTTATTGCATCCTGAAACCTCCACATGCCAAATTTGGTTTCATTTGCTTGATTAATTCTCGAGTAATGCAGAAATTTGTGTTTCATTTGTATGGCAGCCCCCCCTTAGAGAGGGGGGAGGGGTCTCAAAATATCACGAAAACCTTCCCCGGCCCCAAAAAACCCTACATACCAATTTTCATGTCGATCGGTTCAGTAGTTTCCGAGTCTATAAGAATCAGACAGACAGACAGACATCACTCCATTTATATAGATATAGATAGCGAAAAGAAGATTATTTGTCACAATTTGATAAGGAATAAATATTGAAAAATACATTCGATGTAGTTTCGATGATAAGTAGTAAAGATAAGTAAAGATGTGATAATGTTATATGGATGTAATTGTGACAAAACATTAAAAAGGGTTATTTGACCCGCTCGTGGTACACCCAGAATTGATTTTTAGCTCATGTTTTGTCATCCCGATTTATTACATTAAATGAGCCTAAAAATAACAGAAAATGTCATGACTCTCAAACACTGGTAAGCATTTGTATAGTTTACTAGCTGACCCGGCAAACTTCGTCCCGCCCAAAATTTGTTTTTGTTATCACATTCAATCGCCAAACTGTTCATTTATTGATCTTTTAATCTACCCTTTAAAATAACCTTTTACTATAAAATTCCTAGTACTTCTACCAAAACTCGTCATTATAAAATCAGATTATTTTCAGACACAATTCTCGTTCAAGATTTTTCAACAGCTTGCAAATAACATGTTTCTCCGTTACATGGAATAAATATTTGATGCAGAAAATATGATAGAATAAAGACAGTCCTGAATCAGACAATTCCTTACGATATAGGAGGGCGTTTTACCACATTAAAATCCATTTCCACTTTCGAACGAAGATCAATTTCGTTAGCGCAAACATCAAATGGATTAATAACGCTTGTCAATATACAATTGTAGAATTTTTCAAACTTTTCCATTTTTTTCCAGAGTTTTCCGAAAATTTTCAATTGTCATGTTTGGTTGGAATATGTTGGTCGAAATATGTGTATTATTTTTATGGGACCCCCTCTCCATTCCAGAGGAGGGAGGAGTGTCATACCATCATAGAAACATTTCTCGTACCCAAGAACTCTCACATCCCAAATTTGGCTCAATTTGTTTGATTATTTCTCGAGTTATGCAGAAGTTTGTGTTTATGTGTTTTATTTATAGCCACCTCTTAGAGAGAGGGAAGGAGTGTCTATTCACCATAGAAACATTTCGTGCCCTCTAAAACCTTCACATGCCAAATTTAGCTCCATTTACTTGATTAGTTTTCGAGTTATACAGAAATTTGTGTTTCATTTGTATGGCAGCTCCCCCTTTGAGAGGGGAGCTGATTGATTTTAATTTGATATGTTGATCATTGCAATCGGTGCAGTAGTTTGAAAGGTATGAATTTTGATTCGTGATTTCTGTGATTTCCAGAAAAAGGGAAAAAAACGATTTTTTAGATCACCCTAAAATAGAAATGGGCACACTAATTAAAAAAAATTAAAAAATACGGGTATAATATTTTGCGATGAGGAACAACCGCTTTTCACGGAAATCTGAAAACCACTATATCGGTTTGGCATGGAATGGTTGTATATATATTTTATGTTTGGTGTTTTAAATAGAATACGTTTTTGAAAAAAAGGGTTTTAATTTGAAAACATTTTTTTCCCATAGATTTCTTTTTTAAATTATGATATTTTTTAATGAAAACTGTAAGAATGTCCTACACTCAAATTTTAACCAAAATTCGGTAGGTCTCATAGTTTAAGGTTATTTTTTTCCGATTTTGCTCATTACATTGTTCTGGTGTTTTCTTACGAAAATTAAAATAAATTTTATTCTTTGACTAAAATTTTGTAGGTTTAGTAGTTTTTGAGTTTTTTTTGTAAACAATTAAGAAACCAAACTATAAACCTTTTCAAAAAGTAGGTCAATTTATATTCGGAGATTTCGAGTATACTAAGATTCTTGAGGCGGTATTCTAGTTTTGAAATTGAAAAAAATAATTTTTCCTTCATATTTCTAAAGTGCAGAAATTCAAGAATATACCTTTGAAAGGACTTTCTAAAATCCGATTATTTACCAGTCTATCGCCATTTTATTGATGCGGTATCTTATCTAGTGTGGCCAATTCTTGAAACTTGTTTTGTTCAAGCTGGTGTACATGATATCTCGAGTTCTACCGAACCAATAAAATCGTCATGAAAAACGTGCAAAAAAGCATTGTGTGTTTTCAAACGGACGCCATTTTGTCAAAAAACAAATTTCTCATTCGAGGTTAGCGGCATGTTTACTGATTAACAATCTGTTTGAACGATCCCTTACTTCACCAACTTGTAACTCTTCTAATTTTGAATATTTTCATCCGTTTAGTTCTTATTATATTGCTAAAAAATAAATAAACAAACAATGAAATAATAAAGCTAAAAATATTATTTGTTTTATTTTTTTCTGAACTCGACAAAACGGCCGAGATTAATTCCCCTTATATTTACACCCACAAAGTTTCACTGCGATGAAGCTGTCAATGGTCAGTCGAGTTGGCATAACATTCGTCAAAAAATCAAATATTTTTCCATTGTACAATAGCTCTGTTTCCGAAACCGGTAACAAGATGGTAGACGAATTTCCGTAAACTTTATTTCAAGACTCTTTATTCAACGTTTGAGTTGTTAAATTTTCCCTGTGGGTTTAACCAAGACGGGTCTATGGTACTAGGTGAGGCCATTTCGTCACTAAGTTGGTTAGGGGAGCGGTATATGAAAACAGTACGGAAGAAAGCAGAAGGGGATTTTTTTTCTTGAAGTGTGAAAGAGACAGACTGATCACGAGCGAGCTTGGGCACAAGCGTATTGTGTTTTGTTTACAAACAAAACACGGTAGACTTCCAATATGGCTGAAGAGTGGTTTTAGCAAGTTGGCCCACCTTAGGATATACTTCTACGCGCCTTGGGTTTAACAACGTTTTTTATAATTATTTATGATTTTTACAATTTAGAAGTGTCGTAACTCTCGTTTAGTGTCTTCTGTGAATTCCGCAATGTCCATAGAAAGCGGTTTTCTATGGCATCTTTTCTAGATCTATTGTAACCTCTCAAATATTTCAGCAATATAATTTGTATCCTGCTATTTATGTTTAGTTAGATTTAGTTTAAGAATTCTTTTTTAATTTCAGTTTTAACTAATATTCACCAAACCGTACTAATAGTTTTAATTCAATTTTAGCTTAGTATTAAATAGTTAAGTATTAGTAATAAAGAGAAGAACGCGAATGGAGTTCTACAATTTTATGATGAATGTTATCCCTATTTTGTTCTATTGTACTCGTTTTTCATTTGTCCGTGTCAGTGGCGACGAGTTTAGGTAGGACCTCAAAACAGTAACGGGGCGCTTTCGGATATTGCGTGATAAGCTCACTTTTCTTTATTGTAATAATGTGTAGAAATATTTCCAATCGACCATTGGTCAACAAAATGCTTATAGCGTTTGAACTTTATTAGTTTTTCATAACATTTCTTTTTTCTAGTCTAGTCATTTACACCGCATACATTCCTGTTAAAGGCAGCTGTACGTCAAAAACTGATTTCATTCTCAAACTTATATCCTTTTTGACATATAAATAACGAATATGTAATTCCCGCGACAAAAACAAAAAAAAAATATACTAAATTTCATACTTTATGCAACAATCAGCTCACACTTTTTCTAAACGAATTTTAATGTCTAGTGAACTTGTTCACGAATCAAAACGGTGCTCCTACGCTTTTATTTATTAACGGTACTCTTGATATGAAACTCAATGTATTGCGGCACTGTGTAGATGTAAAGAGCATTTATCTGTATGTTCATTAGGGTGGCAATGGATGTATGGGAAAAATTTCATCGTCGAATTTCAAAAACCGACCATGCACATTTTGTTTATTGGCCCATGAACGATCTGTGCAAAGTTTCAGCTCAATCGGACATGATTTAGGGGTGCGCTGACTTAAAAATGCTGACTTAAAAATGCATACGCTGAAAAACGCTGACTTAAAAATGCATAAAACGTCGAGATCTGGTGTCATCTCGAAAAAATAATTTTTGGCCGAAAATCGACCTTTTGGGACTTTTTTTTTTTTTGGGAACCGACCATGTACATTTTGTTTATTGGTCCAAAATGATGACCTGTGAAAAATTTCACCTCAATCGGTCATGGTTTAGGAGGGTACCTCAAAGCACTCAAAGTTTTGAGTTTTTTGGCCACTCAGGCTAAGTCCCAAAAAGTCGATTCTCGGCCAAAACTTTTTTTTCGAGATAACACCAGATCTCGATGTTTCATGCATTTTTAAGTCATTTGGCATCGAAAACTAAATTTTGATTTTCTGAATTTCTTTTACTCCCCCCTTCGGAAGATTTTCGTGGATCAAAAAATCAAAACTTTAAGCGTTTTGAGGCACCCCCAAATCATGTTCGATTAAGCTGAAACTTTGCATAGGTCATTATTTTGGGCCAATAAATAAAATGTACATGGTCGGTTTTTGAAATTTGACATGACCATTTGCGCTGCCACCCTAATGTGCATATAAAAAAGGAAGACGCCAAACTAATTATTGTTGTGATACATGCGAATCCCCGGACCTACAATTTGTGGGCTGTTTCTAAATATATCACATGAAGGAGAATAAAGCAGCATATTTTAAAACACATGTTTTCAAAAATACTGAAGCTTACAAAAGAAATAAATCTTGTTCATTTCTCAGATTCTCATAAAGTTATAAATCACTGCTTTTTCAAGTAAAATGAATTCCGACCAGTACGATACCCATGTCAAAATTTAATGCGACCGCAAAGGGATAAACTAGGTTGAAAAAGTGCAATGATACCTAAAAAAAATTTAAAAAGCGAAAAGTATATAAAGCTAGAAATTTCCTCAATACACGTTTCCCAAACTTAATGTTGATATGTCCTAGAATTTTAAATCGGAGTATTAAAAAAACAGATAGTGTTATATATTTCCTCCTGAAACTTTATTTGAAATTTGATTTGATGATGCATAGCCCTGCAAAACGTTCCTATTTTCTCAAATATTTATATATATTTAATATTTTATCATTCCTTCTGAGCCTATGGTGAATTCAGTATAATTGCAACTGTCAAGTAATTTTCCGGAACTATTATCCCGAATGCTGCACCTTCTCCTCGGTGGCACATTCCTCGGCGGCATGCAAATTCATTCGTTCGCAGATATTTCATTCGCTCGTTGATTCTCGCTCGCGCCATACTTTCACACCTTCCGGCGTCACCAAATACAATACACCCACTCGACGATGCTTTGAGGGGCTTCCTATTGAGCGTTTATATTCCGTTTCCTGGTGCCATTCCGTATACTTCACACAACAGGTGAATGGTAAACGGCGAGTTTAAGAGCGAGGAAAAATGCCAGACTACAAGTTAAAAAAAGCCTCCGCCGATCGTGCTTCGCTAGCAATCTTCCTACTCATCGTAAGGATATGCAAGCAGGTCCCGCTCTCTCTTCGGGGGCGAGAATTCCACGACACCTCCACCGAGGGTGGCCTGCGGGTGGTGTGGCAGCATTCTTCCGATGGCTTGCATGGAAATAATCGATCTCCCTCCGATGCGGCGGGGCGTCCAGGCGTCAATCGATAGTCATCTCTTTAACATTTACGACGATCGTCGAGCTTTTTAGCTTAAAGTTTATGGTTTTCCTTTCGAAAGTGGCTCCGTTTCATTTCGGCGACTTAAAACACCTCGATAAAATCACTAGTTGGCTCGGGTAGGACGCACAAAGCGAAAGACGATGTCACCTTGAGGTACACTTTGGGCATCTCACTGGCGCGTAACTCACTCCAGCGATAAGATCAAACCTTTGGGGCGTCGAAGCGCCATAC
Source organism: Toxorhynchites rutilus septentrionalis (assembly GCF_029784135.1). Taxonomy (NCBI): domain Eukaryota; kingdom Metazoa; phylum Arthropoda; class Insecta; order Diptera; family Culicidae; genus Toxorhynchites; species Toxorhynchites rutilus. The sequence continues at coordinate 13,837,704 of NC_073745.1, read as the reverse complement.
CGCCGCATGCCGTTCAGATCCGATTATGGGGAACTGGGAGCCGGTCTGATGCCAACACACGCACACACACACACACCTTGCACACCCAAATGGTTCCCGGGGCTGCGGTGAAGTTTTGCTATTTCGACAACGCGCCAACCTGTTTTATAACGAGATGAGACCCAATTTTGCGGGGAAGATGCTACATCAAGCGAGAGTTTCGGTGAACGAGCAGTAGCTAGTTTGTATCATCTTGCAGCCGCTGGGCTCTCGAGAACGGGAAGAGGGGGCGGTGGCAAACAAACAGCTCGATAATTGGCTTGAAATTATGCTCCTTTCACCTTTTTTCCGCAAGGGTTTCGACCCGTTGGGTCTGACGTGGCGCTGCGGTGCTGTGGTTAACGAGAATTTGTGGGTTGATAATGTGGGAAGAGTGCATTTCCATACCTGATGTGCTGTTCTGCCCGCAGGATTATCTTCCAGTTACTGGTGAACTTCACCCGGGCCGACTTGAACGCGTGTATTTCAAATTGAAATGTGTATTTGCGGGTTCACCCATTTGGATAAAATGAGTTGTGATATGTTGCTCAACATGCTGTTGATGAATCAGAGCTGACTTTCATTGATGTTTATTACTTCATCATTTTCAGAATATATTAAATATTCTGATTACACTTCATAATTTATTTATAATTGGATGAATCCGAAAAATGCGTTTCGACAGTCGAAACGATTTTCGTTTACATGAAATGTTTCGGGTATTGGGTTAAGCGCTGGCATAATAAGAAACATAAAATATGTAATCTTGATGAGAAATTTATTCATCAAAACTAATATAGTTGCTTCCAAAAAAGCTTATAAAATAAAATTTATTCGAAAATCGGCTTCGATTTCAAACTCCTTGGAATTTGTTCTGCGACACCCTGTTGCTTCAGAACCGATACAACCAGCAAGGTACCGATTTCCAGAGAGCATCTACGCATCCAGCTGTCAACAGCGTAATAATCATTATTCGTGCACTCAAAAAATGAAAAATACATCTTCAAATATATCTTAAACAATAAGTAAAATATCCGAACACTTTGCATTATTCCTAACATCCGAAAAAAACACGAAAATTCATTATTTTCCGACCTTCCAGTCAGACATAACATCGGCCCGCGAATTGTTTGCCTTTCAATAGTTCGCTTTCTCAACGAATTTTTTAGCACCTCCCACAGTCTTCAGAATCCTTGCTCAGTGTATATTGCTGAATTGGCAGCAATACACTGGGTGCTGGACAGCGTCGCCTCACGACCTGTTGAACACTATTACATTGTAACGGATAGTCTTAGCGCTGTCGAAGCTATCCGTTCAGTGAGGCCGGAAAAGCACTCGCCGTACTTCCTTGAGAGAATACGAGAAATTTTGAGTGCTTTATCCAGACGCTGTTATGTCAATACCTTTGTCTGGGTCCCTTCACATTCCGGGTAACGAGAGGGCTGACTCATTAGCAAAGGTTGGTGCAATTGAAGGCGATATTTATCAGCGTCAAATCGCCTTCAATGAATTTTATTCTTTAGTCCGTAAAAATACCATCGCAAACTGGCAACGTAAATGGAACGAAGATGAATTGGGCCGGTGGTTTCACTCGATTATCCCTAAGGTTAGCCTCAAACCATGGTTCAAAAGTCTGGACTTAATTCGCACCTTCTCCCGACTCATGTCCAATCACTGTTCGTTAGACGCGTTACTCTTTCGTTTCAATCTGGCCGGTAGCAATCTCTGCATTTGTGGCCGAGGTTACCACGACATCGAACACGTTGTTTGGTCGTGTGAGGTGTATCTTGTTGCCAGATCGAATTTAGAAAACTCCCTTCGGGCTAGAGGAAGGCAGCCCAATGTGCCGGTGAGAGATGTGTTGGCTCGGTTAGACCTTGATTACATGTCCCAAATATATGTTTTCCTTAAAGCTATCGATGTTCGTGTGTGATTATCCTTATATCCTTATACCCTGCTTTTCTTCCTTTACGAGTAATTGGTCCCCTTGCTTTAATCAGGAGAACAAGTTGAAATGTAAATTCACAATAGATATACGAATAGATTTAAGAATTAAGTGTGTGTGATTATCAACATTGTAATAATTTCCTTATATCCCATCCTTTCCTGAAAAATTATGTCACCCTTCTAAACTCGAGTCCACCGCGAGTAATCGGTTTCCCACATTACTAACCATAGATTTAAGAAAATTGTTTGTATATATATAGTTTTAAAAACATTTTTAAGAATTCGGCTCCTTTAAACTTATGTAACTGAGCCTGTAAAAATAAACGAATTAAAAAAAAAATAGTTCGTTTTACAGTAAAACCTGTTTTTGTTCCATTTTTTGTGCGATTTTATTGTATTGTGCATTATCTTTTTTTGCGGTTTGTGAAAAACATCATATTTGGCGAAGTCATCGGCCATTTTTTTTTTTCGATAGTTGATATGTATTTTATCGCTCTACATATATACTGAGTTAGCTAATTACCAGTTTCATACTTTGGTTTGTTTGTTTTATGGTGTCAGTAAGAGCTTATTTAAGGGAGTAAAGAGTTGATTTTATTATCTGCGAAAGTGAGTAGGTCGTAGTGAAAAAGTAGTGAAAAAACTAATAAGAAGTAAAATGTCGCGTGCTTCAATTCTTTAACCCCTTCCCATATTATTTAATACGTCACAGGATTTCGCTAATCTTCTGAGCGTTCTATCGCCCTATGTAATGCAAGTACACCACGAGTGAGAATCGATGTTGTACGGGAAAGGGTTAATCCTATAATAATTGACGTCCACATTCCGATTGTGTCACATTTACCCGAAACCAACTCACCCGAATGTAACAACTACCCAAATGTGGCAGCTACCTCAATGTAACATCTACCCGAACTGACACTTACCCGAATACGAAACTCTCCCGAAAGAAGGATATATTCTTATAATACTCAAATATTATTATTAGAAAGTATTTGTATATTTATTACTGATCAGTGTTCATTTCCATTCAAAAAGTATGCTCGTGGAAAATATTTGAGAAATAATGGCGTTGAATAAAATCCCTTTGAAAATAATGGAAGAAATCCAAAATTATGATGAGAAATGAAGGAATGCAGTTTTATAACGTACTAGCTGACCCGGCAAACTTCGTCCCGCCCAAAATTTGTTTTTTTTATTATCAATACCTTCAAACACTCACGTTTTCTTACTAAGCGCAAGTTCATGAGTTCAATCGCAGAACTGTTCATTGATTGATCTTCTAATCGACCCCGTTGAATTTACCTTTTACTAAAAAATTCCTAATACTTCTACCAAAACTGATCATTATAATATCAAATTATTTTCAGACACAATTCTCGTTCAATATTTTTCAAACACTTGCAAATAGCATGTTTCTCCGTTACATGGAATAAATGTTTGATACATAAAATATGATAGAATAAAGACAGACCCCTCTCATCTTCTCTCCTTTTAGAGGGGGGAAGTGTCTTTTCACCATAGAAACGTTTCGAGCCCCCTAAAATTCCCTCCCTCCCGGAGGAAGATCTATCCACCATAGAATCATTCATTGCACCCTAAAACCTCCACATGCCAAATTTGGTTTTATTTACTTGATTAATTCTCGAGATGTAGAAATCTGGGTCACATTTGAATGGCAGCCGCTCCTTACAGAGGGGGGTTGAGTGTCTAACCACCGTGAAAACATTTATTGCGCCTTGAAACTTCCATATACCTAATTTGGTTTCGTATGCTCGATTAATTCTCGAGTAATGCAGAATTTTGTGTTTCATTTGTATGGCAGCCCGCCCTTTGAGAGGGGGGTGTAGTGTCTAACCACAGTAAAAACATTTATTGTACCCTAAAACCTCAATATGCTTAATTAGGTTTCATTAGCTTGATCAATTCTCGAGTAATGCAGAAATAGTGTTTCATTTGTATGGCAGAGACCCCCCCCCCTTACAGAGGGGGAGGAGTATCTAACCACCGTGAAAACATTTATTGCACCCAAAAACTTTCACATGCCAAATTTGGTTCCGTTTGCTGGTTTAATTCTCGAGTAATGCAGAAATATGTGTGTCATTTGTATGGCAGCCCCCCCTTAGTGAGGGGGGTGCAGTGTGTAACCACCATAGAAACATTTATTGCACCCTAAAACCTCCACATGCCAAATTTAGTTTCATGTGCTTGATTAATTCTCGAGTTATGCAGAAATTTTGGTTTCATTTGAATGGCAGCTCCCCCCTTAGAAAGGGGGGAGGTGCATCTAACCACCATAGAATCATTTATTGCATCCGAAAACCTACAGATACCTAATTTGGTTGCATTTGCTTGAATAATTCTCGAGTAATGTAGAAATTTGTGTTTCATTTGTGTGGCAGCCCCCCCTAGAGAGGGAGAGGAGTATCTAACTACCGTGAAAACATTTATTGCACCCAAAAACTTTCACATGCCAAGTTTGGTTCCGTTTGCTTGATTAATTCTCGAGTAATGCAGAAATTTGTGTTTCATTCGTTTTATGCACAGGTATTATTTGGTTGATATTTTTTAATAAATTAGTTCAATATGCTTCTAAGCTTTCTACTTTGGTACCTATTTGATTGAAAACATAAAAAAAATTATCGAATAAAATGCTTTTCATATGAAGCGAATAAGAATCAAATTTCGGACAGATTGAATTCAAATTTCGGACACTTTATTTTGTAATTTTTTGGACGAAAATTACATTACACTTGATTATATTTTATAGTCAACTGCGAAACACTTACCAAGCAATCACAGTAAACTGTTAACAATGATGAGAGCTGATGAAACACGGGAGAAATTTAAATATTTATGAACGGGTAAATTGTACGTGCTCACGCAAAGGAAACGTCAAACACAAACGATAATGAGTAGTGTAGTAAGATTTCTGCCTATTATGTTATAATTCAAATGTAGTTCTCATGTGAAATGATAGGGGAACCAAGGGATTACTTTAAAAAAGCAATTGTGATAATAATTTTATAGTTATATCATCAGTGCATTAAGCATTACAAGATATTAGAACAAAGTGTGCGAAATATGATTCAGAACGGTACCTAATTTGGTTGCATTTGCTTGAATAATTCTCGAGTAATGTAGAAATTTGTGTTTCATTTGAATGATAGCAACACCCCCCCCCCCCCTTAGAGAGGTAGGAGAGGTCTCAAACTATCACGAAAACCTTCCCCGGCCCCAAACACCCCTACGTACCAATTTTCATGTCGATCGGTTCAGTAGTTTCCGAGTCCATAAGAATCAGACAGACAGAAAATCCATTTATATATATATATATATATATATATATATATATATATATAAATATATATATATATATATATATATATATATATATATATATATATATATATATATATATATATATATATATATATATATATATATATATATATATATATATATATATATATATATATATATATATATATATATATATATATATAGATTATGAAGTTTATCCATTCATATGGATGACGCAGCCCGTTTCATTAAAAGAAAGCTGACAATTTTTTCGCAATTAGATTTATTCTGAAATCAAAATACATGACACGCATAATGAACCAGGCAAACGTTATGGACCAAGTAAATGTATGCCGTCCGACGCTCGCTAACGCTAACCTGACTAAAGGATCGTCTACTATGCTTCAAACAAACCGGGCATTCGGTGGAACACAGGTTTGCTTGTGAAGGGCCGCCGCTTCCGACGGCGGGTCGGCGGACGACTCGGATTGCATCACCTCGGCGGCTTGGTGCCGCATCGGATCCTTATCTTCGTAGAATGTGGACTTCACCCCCATTACATTGATCTCAGAATGAATTTCATCACGAAATAATAATACTGCGCTGCGATGGTAAAAACGTAAGTACCACTTTTTTCTTATTTTATCTTTTCACATTTCCATTTAAATTTTTCATGTCAAAGCTATCTGCTTAATTTGCGGAATATTCCGTAACCCATGGTAATTTCTGAATGATCTCTTGGCCTTCAAGATTAATACGGAAAGGAAAGAAGACGGAATTTTTCCTTCTCCATTCGGGTAAATATTCCATCCGGGTGAATGTCGCATTCGGGTATTTGTTGCATTCGGGTAAACGTTGCATTCGGGTGAATGTCCATTCGGATATTTGTCGCATTCGGGTAAATGTCCATTCGGGTACATGTTGCATCAGGGTATTTGTTACATTCGGGTATGTGTTACATTCGGGTAAACGTGTTTCGGGACACAAATCCAAGTTCCATGCTTTCACGATCCTGCTCCATTACGATAAGATATATTTTAAAGCGTAATATGTAGTTTGTTAGCAACTGAAAGAGTGAAAAGCGCATTGCATCCGAAAACAATCGGGGATAGGAGTAAAAAAATAGAAATGGAAATGGAAATCACAAATTAAATTATTAGGATTTTGGGTCATTTACTTGGGGAAACTTTATGCGGTCCTTATCCACCGCATATAACTTTGTTTTCAAATTGTGTGGCGAAGACTATTCTTGAAAGCTACAGGTGAAATTAAGTATGATTGCGATTTTTTGTGCGGTCGCTACCCTACGCGCAAAAACAGGTTTGCCTATATAGAGGAAAGTAAACGAACATAACCCTTCAGTATATCTGTCTCGATGTAAAATCCGACACCTTCGCCTGTTTATTATAAATAAAATGAATGCAACTGATCCAGGAAGGTGATAAACGAACACGTATTTTTTTGTAAATTCATCAACTCACCGTAATTTATGCTCTTGGCACAAATTATAATGGGAAGGTCAATGACTTCCGAACCATCTAAAGTTTTTTTTTAATGTTCCAATGAACATTGGTGATTTTTGGAAGCGGCCTATGCATAATAGCACCAAAAGTAATATTTTATAAATAAAGTCAAACATATTATAAATCCAAAAAATATTTCTGTAAAAAAACATTTAAAAGTTTAAATATTCTACTAAAGCCGATTCTGAAAAAAAAAATTGCTTGAAAAATTATTCGATTATTGCTTTATTTATTTATATTCAAGAGGGATCTACTTTGAATATGAACGATTGATAAATAATTCGTATTTTATTCAACAATTTATCGACACGGGATGTATGTTCTCTCTGTATGTGATTCTTCAATCAACCAGAAGCATAAGTATTTTGTAGTGTAATAATGTATTTGATATTTCAGTCATGTAATCACGGTACACATATATGAAACGTTGGTAATTATATTCGCGTGATAAGTTTAAGAGCTCGTAGATAAATTCGTTCCATTTCTCGCACACGCAATCCAAAAGTTCTATGACACCCTCCAGCTTGTTTCGATGCATTCCACCCCAGTTGAGCACATTTTGCCTCTTCGCAACAAAATATATTACATCTTTGCTCGCGTCATTTTCTGTCATTTTCACGATTCGCCTCTTGGTAATTAAACACATTCGTATGCCCCGCGCATATCATCGAAACGGCTTATCATTCTGCCATCACTTCTGCCACGCCAGACTGTCATTGCTTTAATCAGCAATGTAAATATGTTTCAATTGGCTGTTATGCTCCATCGTCGGCAGCGGGAGCCATACTCCGATAGGATCAGACCCGCAAGAGCAGCGCGCATTTCTCGCGATCAATTTCAATATCTGTCTCGGCTCATTCACACCACCCCCATCTCGCAAATGATGACTTGGGATGCTCTTGTCGCTGGCTTCAGCAGCGGCTATGGTGCCCTCCCCCACTTCTTGTGAACCACTTTTGTCCTCTCGATGACAATGGGCGGTGTTCCCAAATATGAAATATTTTTTTAAAAGGTAAACCAGTTCTGTATAGTGATATCGCTTTTGAGTGGACCCAAATTCAAATAATTTTGGTATTACAGTTTATGATTAGTCGTGACAAAAATTTTGTTCGATATTCATGACAAAATTCTATGAGTGAAACACCGCATAGTTGTCGCCAACCCAGACTCTAATAAATACAAGTTTTCCCAATTTTCGTCTATCATAACTTGTCTGGTCGGGAGCGATCGTATGCTTCTTGCAAGAACAAACCGATACGGATGATGAAAAGGAAGAGGGGGAGAGATCCATTGGGTGGCAGACCCGGAGATGGAACCCAACGCTCGCTCGCATACCGCACAGCCCCATCGGCGGATTGATGTATGATGTCGGCAGTGGGAGGCAAAGTGAAACGGGGCGTTGATGTGGTTGCTTTGCCAGTTGATGAGCTGTTTTCGCAAGTGTTTTGTTCATCTGTCAACGCGGAAAGTGTCACTCAATTAAATCGGTTGCGGTTTTAATTAAAAACTTTTCTCGTCCTCCGCTGAACCACTTTTCATCGCCCTCGTCCCGGTTTGCCGGGTGAGTGTATCTTTATCGAGATTGGTTACCATTGTGATAAGTTCTGAAAATAGAAACAAAGAGTGCATTGCTTGGAACTTCGGTTGGAAAGGATTAACTTACCAAGTTACGGTTATTGTGTGAATAATGGACTATTATGGAACCAGCATTTATCATTTTCTATAGAAACAGAAGGTTAGAGTAATGAAACCGTAGGAAAGCCTGCACTCTAAATCTCGATGTCCATTACTCCTGATCGAAATATCGAAAATTGACCCACATAAGCACATCTGAATCCTAACAAATACACTTTTTTCCCTAAAAAATTGAAATTCCTTGTGAATGCACATGCAGTGAATGTTTTCGGTTCGCAAGCAAACAAATTCCCCACGCCAATCTTATCAATCACGAGCAGTCAGGAAGCGCACAGTCAACCACCAGCCGAATTCCCTCCTGCAACTACTGTCTCAAAAAATTCCAGTCAGTCTGGGGGGTGTGTGGTAAACTAAAGTGCAATAAAAGACCACTCTTGAGAACCGAAAGCCAGGATGACGATTTACGACGGCCAGCTTTGTATTTATTGGTCGGTACAAAGCGGAACCATAGATATTACCATGGAAAAATTCAAATGCATTTTTATTATCGCATGCCTGCTTGTTGTGAGCCGAAGCGTTTTCGTATTTATATGGTCGTTCCCAATATTTTTCGGTTCCTTGCTTTCCGGTCGACCCGGGCGAGGCCCATTTGTTTTGGGCAATGGGGTCTCGACAGTGTGGCTATAGATTAGAAATTTATGGTAGCTTACTCTTCAGTGGTTTGAAATTCATATGTGTTTTTTTTACAGAAAGAAAAAAAAACATAATATTCGTAACGAAACAAAAATGTTTCGAGGTTTGTTGAAGCAAATAGCTTTTTTTTCAGAAATAAATGAGAATCAATATGCTATTCTACGTACAACTTTGTAATTAAAAAAACCTTAACAAGAATTTGTACGTGGTTTCCAATGGTTTTCCTGCAGATATATATTAGATTCAAAAAGAAAAATATGGTTTATTTGAAGTTGAAAATTAATAATAATCTTCGTGAATTATAACCATGGGCTTAGTTGCAATTCGAACGATACCTTCACTATCCTTTCTGAACTGACGACAGTGACGCCAACGTATTTTTGTCCATTCCACTGTTTGGTTCTAATTAGCTTAATTGCCTGCGTTGGAGTGTGCTCAGCGGAATTCGCTGGGTTCAAAGGGCAACGAAACAACAGAAAACATAGCATGCGAGAACACATTCCTTTTATGATTGCTACTAATAAGTGGATGAGATCAGTGTGTGATGAAATAAGACAAGCAGCCATGCCATAGCCACCCATAAACATCCAGATGTCAATTCGTATTCGTTAATCAAAGGGGGGCACAATCGCGGCGCACCAAATGAATCGGGACAGAGAAGCAACATGCGAACATCGCGCAACTCTGCAAGGAATTCCAATGGCAAATGTGGGAATCAGTGAGCGAAAATTTCCCTAAGTGAAAGACAAACGATGAACTACTCCGCCTTGGGTTGGCGCTATGATTGTCTGCTCCTTCAACGCCAAATTGTGCCAACCTCGCCGCCGTCGCCACCGCCGGCTGAAAAGGGTGGTATGGAACGGAACTTTCGATATAAATATTCATCAAAAACTCCAACGTGCATCGGAACGGTTCACCCGATCAGCGCCAGAAGCTGACAGAGATCTGTTTACAGATTAATTATTCCTGCCATCACGTCTTGTATAAACCATTCATTGCTTAATGAAAGGTCATTGCTTTGTTTGTTTTCGGAGGATGGTGAAAATTCTACGCAAATATACGTGCATACTCATTGTGGGAAAAAGTCTGTTGCCTTTTCCCGATAGATAACCTCAATCGTAAATAGCATATATTTATTGAGATAAACATGAAATTGTTTACCTTTATCAAAATATACAGATCACTTACCAACAAAAAAGTAATTTAAGCAACTTCCCAGGATTGGAATCTCAAAACAAAATTAGACTACTTTTTGAATGAACAATTTTTTTCTTAAATGTTTACAAAAAATTCAAACTCAAAAAATAAAGGACAAAATTTTGTTCAAAGAAAGGAATGAAGGAAATTTTTGGAATTTTCACTAAACAATTTTAAGGGGTATTAAAAAAATTACATCATAAAAATAAAAAATAGAAAATTAAAAAGGTTCTCAAATGGGGATCAACATAGGGTAGGAGCCTGCCTGTTGGTCTCAAATGTTCCTATCTCACGCCTCCACGAAGATCATATGACGACATTTTTAGATCGGGCGTGAACTGGAAACACACACCTGGTCTTGGCTCCGAGAACGGGTGTCGAAAGTGGCTAAGTGAGGGGGTGCGAGCGAGTCAGAGCGCTATATCTCTCCCGGGGAAGGCCTCCCGGGTCATGGAGGCCTTGCCAACCCGCTGTCTCCCGGGCAAAGGAGATACACCCAATAAAATGGAGCTACGATCACGAAGAATAATTAGAATGCGATCACCCGAGGAGGGTCCCCGAACTGGAGCTGGTCCTGGAACGGGCGTAAGAGCGAGCGGCCAGCGGCTGGAGGGCGATGTGCAAGAGCGGGCCACCAGCCGGGTTCAACCCGAAGAGCTACCGCCACACGGAAACAGCAGCCATCGAAATCACCCAAGAAACGCTGCGCCTACGAGACGTGTTGCGACTGCCAGACGACAGTCGTCCACACTTGTGGGTACCACTAGGCGCCGGATCATGTGGACACACGAAATGAATGAATTCGTGATCCGCGCCTATTACATCTGCACTGCTTTGGAGACGGACATGAGCGGTCGCCCTCGAATACTAACAATGTTCGAGGAAGCGTATCCAGAGTTCGTCGGGAGGCTTGATCAGAACGCGATGAACGCGAGGCGTAGAGCGATAGTACGCAACAACATGCTCTCCCAAACGCAAATCGACGAGATCAAGCAGCAGGTGCAGAGAGAAATAAGCTCCAGGAACAACAGAGCAAGCGATGTGTCGAGACGAAGTTCAGTACGGCTGAGCAATTCATTCGCGAGTGGGGCACGCGAATCAGCACCAGTGGAGGCCACAGTACTACAACCCCCTGAGCCGGAAGACCCACAGCCAGATCAACAACTACTACGCGATCTGGTCTTCCACTACGACGAGGCGATCTCACAGTTCCGCGACACAGACCCATTGTCGCGCCCCAGGATCCCGAAGTTGCAGCATTCCCGCAGGCTGACAAGTGCAGTAAAGCTCATGAACGAGCACGTTCTTCCGCTGCACTTGGTTGATGCTGAGAACATGGAGGAGCTGCAACTGAAAGTTTACTGTGCTGCTGTGGCGACCGCCAAAAGTTTAGGATACCGTATTAGGCCAAGAGGCGGACTGCTCCAACATCTCCGTGAAAGGCGTGAGCCTCCATGGCGAAGGAGATTGGAGCAACGGATCCTAAACAAGCGCGCCGCAATTGGAAGACTGATGGCGTACAAAAGAGGCAGCAGATCGGCGAAATTATGTCGCCAAGTTGCTGTGATCGTGCGGCCTACTGAACTTCGCCAGCTGGGAGCTCACCAGCTGACGGAAAAACTCGACACACTGGTACAGCAATTGAGCGTCCTAACTAAACGGCTGAAACGTTACTCTGACTCTGCAAAGCGCCAGGAACAAAATCGGATGTTCAGAGATAACGAAAAAGCGTTCTACGACCACATTAGCGACGAGAAGCCCGACTACCGCGAAGGTTTGCCAGATATTAGCGATGTGACGAACTTCTGGGCTGGTATTTGGGAGACCCCAGTACAACATCGCGACGGGCAAATGTGGTTAAGACGGGAGGAGGAGAGTTGTGGTGAAATTGGAGAGATGCCAGCTATCATCGTCGAAGAGAACGATGTCCGCGAAGCCTCGCGGTACCTGAGGAACTGGGCAGCACCGGGCCCCGATGGTGTTCAGAACTTCTGGCACAAGAAGCTGACCGTCGCACATCAAAAGATAGCTGAGTGCTTCAACAAGGTGCTACGTGACCCACACAACCTCCCTGAATTCGCCACCCGTGGCGTCACATTCCTCCTCCCGAAAGACAGCAACACATTGAACCCATCAAAGTACAGGCCGATAACGTGCCTATCGAGTCTGTACAAGATATTAAGCAGCATCATAACCGCCAAAGTTTCTGCCCACTGCGAACAACACCATATCATCGCAGAAGAGCAGAAAGGATGCAGAAAAAATACGCATGGCTGCAAAGACCAGGCCATCATCGACGCAACCATAGTCGGCCAGGCGGTTTATAATCAGCGGAACCTAAGCATGGCCTATATCGATTACAGGAAGGCTTATGACTCCATACCTCACTCGTTTCTCGTCCGGGTATTGGAGCTCTACAAAATTGATCCCGTCGTCGTTAGGTTCCTGCAGCATGCGATGAGGCAGTGGAGCACGTCTCTGCACCTTAGTGATGGGGAAAATTTGTTGCAGTCTAGAACGCTGCAGATAAAGAGGGGGATATTCCAAGGCGACTCTTTCAGCCCGCTTTGGTTTTGTCTGGCACTGAACCCCCTCAGTAGGACGCTCAATAGAAACGGTCATGGCTATAAAATAAGGTATGGCGACGGCGCCCACGAAGAAGTGACCCATACCTTTTACATGGACGATCTCAAGGTCTACGCTGATTCGCGTCAGCGTCTAGGTGTAGCTATCCGGGTTGTCGAAGACATAAGCAGGGACATCTGTATGGAGTTCGGCCTCGACAAGTGTCGCTGTGTCCACCTGCTGAAAGGACAACTTACCGAATCCGGAGGCTACGAGGTCTATGACGGCGAGTTTATAAGAGACATGGTTCGTGGCGAATCCTATAAATATCTTGGATTCCGACAGCTCACCGGGATTCGCCACTCCGACATCAAGACGGAGCTGCGAGACAAGTTCTTGAGTCGAGTGAACTGTGTCCTGAGGACTTTCCTCAACGCGGGGAACAAGGTACGCGCGATCAACACATTCGCGGTTCCCCTGCTGACCTTCAGTTTTGGTGTAGTCAAATGGAGCAAAACTGACCTAGAGGACCTTGAGAGGAGGATGAGGAAAGCATTCAAAGAGGCCGGAATGCACCATCCTCAATCGGCACTGGAGAGAGTTTCACTACCACGCAAAGAAGGGGGACTTGGAATCGTCGACATTTCTGCACTGTGTGTTGCCCAGGTACGACAACTGCGCGAGTACTTCGCAGAACGCGCCAACCAAAACGCGCTATACCGGGCTGTCTGCGCCGCCGACAGAGGATACAGCGCTCTGCACTTGGCGCAAGCGGAGTACCAACTCAACTGCAATCTGCAGACAGTGGAGGAGAAGATTGCAGCTTGGAAGCAGAAGGCAGTGCATGGTGCCCACCCCCATCAACTGGATCGGCCACACGTCGACAAGGCCGCATCTAATCTGTGGCTAACGCGTGGTGAACTCTCTTCAGTAGTAGAAGCCGACATGATAGCCATCCAGGACAGGATAATGCCGACGAGAAACTGCAGGCGGTACGTCTGGCATCAAGACGTTGATGACATTTGCCGGATGTGCCATCAACCAGGTGAAAACATAGAACACATTATGGGAGGCTGTCCCGTTTTGGCCAACGCAGCCTACACCGAGCGCCACAACAACGTGGCCCGTATTGTTCATCGACAACTGGCGCTCCAATGTGCTCTACTGGAAGACAACGTACCAAACTACCGGTACCTGCCTGCACCTGTCCTGGAAAATGACCGTTTCAAGCTGTACTGGGATCGCACTGTTCTGACCGACCTCTCGATCCACCACAACCGGCCAGATATAATGGTTTACGACAAGAGCGACCGCAAAGTCACCATCATCGATGTCGCTATTCCACTGAACCAGAATCTGGAGGAGACCCACGGTCGCAAAATCTGCAAGTACCGACCATTGGCCGTGGAGCTCAAGGAACTGTGGGGGCTAAGGGAGGTCCCAAGAATTGTTCCAGTCGTTCTCTCTGGAACTGGAATTGTCCCGAAGACACTTCTGGAAGCGCTAAAGGTGTTGAATATGGAGAAGGAATTGGCCGGCATCCAAAAGTCGGTCATCCTTAGCACCTGCGCGATTGTCCGACAATTTCTCGGTCAGGACTGAAACAGCACGAGCATGCAGATACGTGCATTCCGCAGAGCCTAGTCCCCCTTTGGCATTCAGAAGCCCGGGGGCAGGTGAAAATTCTGGCTAGGTTCGCCTAGTTAAGAAGTGAGATAAGTCTGCTAAAATAAAAATAAAAATTTATTTTTCTTGAAAACATTTTTTTAAATTTCCAAAAAAAAAAAATAACTGCCCGTACCAACAAGTCATACATACATCGTAAGATGAGTAAAAAGTTTTTCTAATAGTAACTTTTCCATAGTTTCTTCGATAAAAGTACGACTAATACTAATTTTGTTCCAAGTCAAGTAGAGGTGTGAAGTATTCGGCAAAGTTTTAGATAATAATCAAATATGGACTTTTGTTACAGATGTGAATTTTCTATTTCATATAGTTTTTGAATTATATAGCATTTTTGCATGGAGTCTTCTGAAAAACAATTGTTTTACTCCTAACATTTGTTGTGTGTAAATTCTCGAGATGGACATCTTCTTGACACAGAAACCGCGAGAATTTGCATGCAAAAATGTAATGAGTTAAACATTAATAGTAATTTTTCAAACAAAGCATGCGAAAGTTGTTGTTGGAAAAACTCTTTTCTGTAGAAGTTCTCTTGTATGGGCGGCTAGTTGGTTATTTTATAGGTTACTAGCTGACCCGGCAAACTTCGTCCCGCCCAACAATTTTTTTTATTTCACGTTCATGGATCCAATTGCAGAACTGTTCATTGATCGATATTCTAATCTACCCTTTAAAATTACCTTTTACTATAAAATTCCTAGTACTTCTACCAAAACTCGTCATTATAATATCAGCTTATTTTCAGACACAATTCTCGTTTCAAGATTTTTCAACTACCTGTAAATAATATGTTCTCCGTTACATGGCATAATTGTTTGACACAGAAAATATGATAGAATAAAGACAGCCCTAAATCGGACAATTCCTTTCTCGTGTTTAGTTCTTACACATTCGGCGATCCATTTTTATTTATAGAGATATAAGAAGATCTAGGAGTGCGTTTCATCGCATTGAAATCTATTTCGACGTTCGAACAAAGATCAATTTCGTTTGCGCAACAATCAAATGGACTAATAACGCTTGTAATTGTAAAACATATCCCCAAAAACATATGCGAATTGAATTTTCCGAATTTTCCCATTTTCCCCTTTTCCTTCAGAGTTTTCCGAAAAATTTCAATTGTCATGTTTGGTTGGAATATGTTTGGATGAAATATGTGTATTATTTTTACGGAACTCCCTCACCATTCCAGAAGAGGGAGGAGTGTCATACCATCGTAGAAGCATTTTTCGTACCCAAAAACTCTCACATCCTAAATTTTGCTCGATCTGCTTGAATAGTTCTCGAATTTCTCGAAGTTTGTGTTTCCTTTGTATGATAGCTTCTCCTTAGAGAGGGAGGAGGAGTGTCAAACCCCCATAGAAACGTTTATCGATCCCTAAAACCTCTATGTATCAAGTTTGATTCCATTTGCTTGATTAGATCTTAAGTTATTCAACACCGCCCCCCCCCCCCATCCTTGTTTTGAGAAGGGGAGGAGTGGCAAACTACCATAGAAATATTTATTGCCCCCTAAAACCTCCACCTGCCAAATTTGGCTCGATTTGTTTGATTGAGTCTCGCGCTACGCAGAAATTGGTGTTTCATTTGTATGGCAGCCCCCCCTTAGAGAGGGGGGGGGGTAGAGAGTCTTACCACCATAGAAACATTTATTGCACCCTAAAACCTCCACATGCCAAAATTGGTTTCATTTGTTTGATTAATTCTCGAGAATGCTGAAATTTGTGTTTCATTTGTATGGAAGCCTCCCCTAAGAGAGGGGGGAGGAGTACCCTCACCTTTCCCCCCCCCCCGCCTTAGAGAAGGTGAAGGGTCTCAAACTATCACGAAAACCATCCTCGGTCCAAAAAACTCCTACATACCAATTTTCATGTTGATCGGTTCAGTAGCTTCCGAGTCCATAAGAATCAGACAGACAGAAATTCATTTATAATGAATAAATTTTTGAATAAATGAATAAATTTTTTTCTTACATGTTCACAAAAATTTCAAAGTCTAAATATAAAGGACAAAATTTTGTTCAAAGAAAGGAATGTAGGAATTTTTTGAAATTTTCATTATCAATTTAAGGGGAATTTAAAAAAAAAAACACCATGAAAATAAAAATTCTCTATATATAGGGTTGGGGAAAAAGAAATGTCGTATTTCTGATCGAAATTTGACGCTTTATTTAACATACTTAAAATTATCCAATTTGAGTCAAATATGCTCCGTTTTGCTCGCAAACTTGTTGCCATTTAGAAGGCAACTTCATTATCCCCTCTTATAAAACCCCCTTCTTATTTGCAAAAAACTCAGACAGCCAGTTTTCGCAAGCCTCTTTTGAGGCCAACTTAGTATCACCAAGAGCGTTTTCCAAGGACCGGAAGAGATGATAATCACTTGGAGCCAGGTCCGGACTATACGGTGGGTGCAATAGGACATCCCATCCGTGCTCCCGTAGCTTCTGGCGGGTCATCAAAGATGTGTGAGGCCGAGCGTTTTCCTGGTGGAAAACAACACCATTCCTTCCCTGGCCGTCAATCCGGGCTTGGCGATGGTTTGGGCAGGCTCACCGCGCTTCGACCACGACTTTTTTCGCTTTAGGTTGTCGTACGTGATCCACTTTTCATCACCAGTCACCATCATCTTCAAAAATGGGTCGAGTTCGTTCCGTTTCGGCAGTGCTTCGCAGGCGTTGATTCGGTCTCAAAGATTTTTTTGCGTCAACTCGTGTGGCACCCATACATCCAGCTTTTTTTTTTGGAATCCAATCTTCTGCAAATCATTCCAAACGGTTTTATGGTCTATACCCAGTTCCTGGCCAATCGAGCGAGTGCTCACATGCCGGTCTTCTTCTTCTTCTTCTTCTTCTTCTTATATGGCACTAACGTTCCTAGAGGAACTCCGCCGGCTCAACGTAATATTACTTGTGTCATTTTCATTAGTACTTAGTTGAGATTTCTATGCCAAATAACACGCCTTGAATGCATTCTGAGTGGCAAGCTCTAGAATACGCGTAACCACAGTGCAAGTCAGAGGAAATTTCTTTGAAGAAAAATTTCCCCGACCAGAACGGGAATCGAACCCGAACCCCCGGCATGCTAGATTTGACGCTAACCACTCGGTCACGGGAGCACAACCACATGCCGGTGTACTTGGATGATTTCAACGATTTTATCGGTTTCCACGACGATTGGCCTACCAGTACGGGATGCATCTTTGACATCCACTACAAATTGAACGAAATCGATCAAACCAACGCTGTGCTGTGCGAATGGTTACAGTATCGGGTCCATAAACTACACGATTTTTTTCGGCCGCCTTCGTCGCAGTTTTACCTCGCAAGTAGTATCAACGTAAAATATGGCGAATTTCTTGCTTAGTGGAGTTCATCTTTGACGCGCTATAACTTGAGACTGAAAAGGACAATCACAACACTGTCAAAACGACACTTGTAGCACAGATTGTCGTCTTTAAATAGCCGTATAGCGATAAGTACATCACAAGATATGTTAAAGTGTTGCCATATATTGACAATATACGACATTTATTTATCCTCAACCCAATATAATTGCGTAGTTCTACGTCGAAAAAATGCGGTCGTGTCCTAGATACAACTCCTTCCTTGTATTTATAATTATTCACACTTACATACAATATTTTATGTTTCATTGTGATCAAAACAAACGTTCGATACTTGTTTGTATGTTTTGAAAGAGGTTACAAATCCAATATTAGTTAGATTTCAACCCAACGACTTGTAGTCACAAATAGTGAATGAAATAGTGCAGATGGTCCTCGACAGAGTGATGTATATTAGGCTCCCTGTGAAAACCCTGTGTAATAAACTTCGTTTTCCCACATCGAATGTTATCGATCTTTATTACAACACATCTCCGAATATGACAACGTATCCACACGATTTGCCGATTTGCTAAACAAAGTGCCATTCTCTACCTTAAGCATATTATCAAACAAGTTTACTACAGGCCTTAAAGAGATCCTGTGGGCTTTCTCCTTTTCTCGGAAATCCAGCCGTCGTACACAGAGGCATTGCGTCCACCGTAATCAAGTAAAACATGCGATGGCTTAGTTGGAGACGACAAATTTCGATAAAGTAGGAATAAAGTAGTCGACAAAGTGCGACCGAGAAGATACTTTGTTCTTATCGGGCCGGGAACAGAGAATGGGACATGCGAGCCAAACGGAAGCCTTTCCACTTTTTTTCTCTGCCAAGTTCAACACCCCGGACGGTTCCCGAGGAAGGCAACTCCCAGACGGTCAAAATAATGGCGACATTTTTTGGTGCGACCGTCTGCACGACAGCAGCTGGCGAGAACCGTGGAGCCAGTTGCGATGTTTCGGTTCTGAAACAATATCATGATAAACTCGAAATCATCTTGATATCCAGCTACTGTATTTCATAGTCATCTTCAAACAAAAGCTCATGTTTAAATGTTTCTGCCAACCATGCTTGAAATAATGGCACACGGGCAGCATTCAGATTTTTATCAAGTGTTGCTGCCGTGCGTATAATAGTCGCTCGAGATGTTCAACATCAGCGGTAATATTTTAATTCCCTCACCCTATGCTACCGTCCAATGTATTTTTTGATTCAATTCCTCTTACGAAAAAGTTCCTTATCGAAAAAAAAGGATGGTTTGAAAAGTTCGCTAAAATAAAGCATTAAATAATTATTCCGTTCGCCTGGTCGTATCCGGGGGATCTTTTTTATGATTTCCACCCCAAGAAAATTCGAAGGCCAAATTGGAAAATCAAAATTCATTACTCATTAACGATCGAAATCAACTTTCCGCTCGGAAGGGGCAACCCCAGCAACAAGAACCCCCGAACGGACCAGCTGCCGGCGCTTGATTAACTTCCACAAGCATCGGTTAGTTTGTTGGTGGATTTTGGCTAAGGCTGAAAAATTCCATGAAAGGAAGTCGTAATTTTTCCACCCACCCCCAAACGACGACGGCCTGTCCAACAAAACGGCCCAATGACCTTGTCTTCACGCTCCATTGGACGCGCTTGTTGCGTGTGATTCCCTCGACTAACTGGGGAGGACGAAATTCGAATGGCACAGATTACGACACTGTGGAGTTGTGGGCGCTGTACGAATAAAAAAAAAGTTTTCCACAAGTTACGAACGCGCATTGAGATATCAATTAATGGTTTTACATTTTTCTTTCATTCGGCTTTTGTTTACGTCACAATTTGAACACCGCTAAACATGATTTCTCGGGAAACGGTCGTTTCCATTGAATCTGACGTCTCTCGGATGTATTCTTAGTGAAAAGAAAAGTCAGAAGCTAAACGAGCCAGCCCAAAACGAAACGCCTTACGCACCCAAGAGGAAGTAAGGTGATTAGAATCTGGAATAATAAAAATCAATTTAGCTCATTTCACCCACACTGGGAGGCATACGTAAGTTGCGCCACCGTTGCCCCATAGATCATAGTGGAAAGAAAATTTACTCGATTAGTCGACCTGATTAGTGCCCCGGGGAAAGGTGGAGATGGAGGAGTGGGACCCATAATCTACGACATATTTATTATTGAATGTCTATACATATATTTCTCGGTGCTTTGACGACGACGATGATGATGGAGTCAAAGAGCGAATAAAATATGAGCTCATTAGCGCCACTGATTGGCAACTTAACTGCCCGAGCCGCGCGTCATACGGCCTGAGAAATCGAATCGTGATTGGAGAAAGAACATAAACAGGCGAAATAATTTATGACCAAATAAAAATAGCGAAGGATATCTCGCGTTGAAATGGGGTTGACATTTTTGTTTAGATGTTTGATTGGCACGCTGGTCGTTTACTGCGAAGGTTTATAAAGTTTCTTTCCCTTCTGGAAGTGCACCGAAAACATTAACTTTATAATTCTGACTTGTAATGTCCTAGCTATTCAGGGTTGTTTTTCCTTCCAATTCTTTTTTTGCTTGCTTTCTAAACTACAACGAGCACACCCACGGGTACTTAACACGTGAGTAAAATTCTCAACTTGGACCTTCCTGATCCTGCGAAATATCACAGCAGCTAACCACACGTGCAGAGAAGTAATAGAATGGCAAGAAGGAAAAAAAACTCCTCTATCGTAGCTACATAAATATATATTTTGTTATTAATGATTTTTCATATCTGCTTCAGGGAAATGCAAGAAGTGGCAGTTAGCTGCCGCAAAAAAAAAACGGATTCCTCTCCCGTTTATTCACCGCAATCTATATTTTCACTTTTTTTTTATTAAGTACCATATTCTTCGCAAGTTTACATCCTCCACTGAATAGTGGGAATCGCTGCTTAGAACTCAAATAAACAGAAGTGAGAGTAACTTTATGATAACTCGAGTTCAAACAATAATCATATAAAAATCTGTTCTGTTTGTCATTTGAAAGACAATTTGAAATACATGTTTAGTTTTCAGTTTGTTTCTTTTTGTAATACAGTAATTCCATGAAAAAAGAGTGACCGCAAATCAAAAGGGAGAGAGGGTATAAATAATTACCACGTGGACGCGCTTAATAAATATATGAAAAAATGTTGTGACGTAATTTCATAGTGATGCGATGGGATTTTTTTTATCTGTTCTGATAGAGTACGATGAACGAGCAGGGACAGCAATATTCACATAACAACTTCTTGACGATGTTTACGTTCCTCGCCTGTTCAATTTCTCTTTCGGATAAATTGAAGCTGAGTGTTGATTGAAGGATAAATGTTGGTTTGGTGAACAGCTGCACTCTTCTAAATGCTCCAAACGAAACGAAACCAGTGCCACAAATTATCAAAATCTATTCACGAATGAAGAAATTAGCTTTTTCCCAGTGTCGGATGAATTCTCTTCTGTTGACACTCAACACCATATATGTTATAATGAGTATAACACAAGAGTCGAGACGCGTGAACTTTGTCTGTTATATTGAACGAAAACAGCATGAATGAATTTCGCAAAGCCTGCATTCAGGCACTTTCATTACTGTCAATAATTTCAGGTGATTATCACGAACATTGAGTTGATCTTCAAATCAAAACAAGATTATGTTCGTTTTTCGCTCGTCTGTTATTGTCACCCATTGCCCATCTAATTGGGGGTGTATGACATTTCCGGCCAATCGGGAGTAGATTCATAAAACATATCAAGGGTTATACTATACATTCCATTGCCGAAGTTGCCAAAAACAAGAATTTTGTGTTATCGATTTTACTCTCAATTGGTTGACGTTGAATTTAATGCTTTGATATTCACTAACACGCAACTATCTTCAATTTCGACGTTACGAATATCATGAACAAAATGAAGATGCAAATGAAAAATGAACTTCATGGGAAGCTGATGTTTGCTGTTCATTCCACTGGTGTTCATTGATATTGTTGTTCCATATTTATCGACTCTCTCTTGAGCAGTAGGTTATCAATACAAGGCAGGCTGAAATTCGCCGTATTTGAATGTTGTGAACGTGATATATTGTGCACCCGTGGCCGAGTGGTTAGCGTCTCACATTATCATGCCGGGTGTTCGGGTTCGAATCCCGTTCTGGCCGGGGGATTTTTTCGTCAAAGAAATTTCCTTCGACTTGCACTGTGATCAGGCGTTTTCTAGAGCTTGCCCCTCGGAATAATTCAAGGCGTGTTATTTGGCTTAGAAAATCTCAACTAAGTATTAATAAATGACGCTAGTTAATGCATACGTTGAGACGGCAAAAGTTCCACAGGGAACGTTAACGCCATTCAAGAAGAACGTGAATATTTTCAGCACTGAACGAAACACATCTTGTAACAAAACTCAAAACATCCTCGCGTAAACTGTATCTGTTTTTCTTCGGATAATTTCGGACGGCATTATGTTATTTAACACGGATGGTTCCAGTTGCATTTTGAAATTCGAAAAAATCGGTGCTGTCCATAATTATTACAATCGGGTTCTCAACTACGTGAACCTGCTCGACTCATGCTACAAAGTTAGGGAAGTATGTGAATTCTTCTCCCTGATGCTTCGCTCAACGCAGCATGTAGGAGAAAATAATTGGAAACAGATTCTCACATACTTTGATGGATGAACGCCAATCGGTTGTGGAAACAGCGATTTAAATTTGCTGTTTCCACAACAAACTGGCGTTTGTTGGCATAGCTTAAATAAAACTGCATTTTTTTTCAAAAATCAAGCCGATGGCAATGTTCTTCCATCAACACATTACACATACACATTTTGTACAGATCAGATTTTCGTTATGTACGCGTATGCTGATTATACATGCAATTTTACAAAAAGTCTCGTACTGAAAATTCTTACCTCTGGCGCTTGCGTCACTTTGCGAGATTCCGGCAGTAAAGGGTCATTCGTATAACCATAACGACTAATCGCTAAAGAATGTGAGGCGGTGAATTAAGGAACAGATTAATTCTACATCAAATACACCGGTCACTTTGCACAATTCAAGAACCTCTGTCGTGATGCCCTACTGCAGTATGTATTTTCCACTATTTATTAAGAAATAGGAACCAAGCAAAGCAATATTGAGTTGCCTCAAAATGGACGAGACAACTTAGTCGAAAGTTGTGTGCCTCGATAGTAAAGACATTGGCGCCACGAGTAAATAAAAGACGTGTATTCTCTTGAGTAGCTCTTTATCTACTAACTACTAGAATATATAAGGTGGAGTATCCATAAAAAGGAACAAAATTAAAATGAACCAGGATTTCAAATAGGGTTCTTTAATTATTCTTTAAACTCGGACACCATTCTTAACACGATGTCCTCATCGTTGATTTACTCGCCATCCTCGGCATCATCCGTTGAAACACCAGACTGTTCATTGTCGCTTTCCATCAGCATATATTCCATCAGTTCGAGATCTGGTAACCCGCACCATGCTTTGATGCGATCAGTTGAATAGACCGTTGAAAAACGTCGTTCGCTCTGCTCTGGAAGGCTTGCAATTTGATAGCGATCGTTCCCCAATATTTTCCGATAACATATGGTCCTTTATATCGCGGCTCCAGTTTGTGACTTCCTCCTGGTTGAAACTGGTCCTTTTCCACCAAAAAAAGGGTCACCGACTTGGAAAATCCTGGTTTCTCTACGTCGCTGGTCGAAATATCGCTTTTGCGCACGCTGTTTCAGCTGCATCCGTTGGTCCACCAGAGCCTTCAGTTGCACGGGGTCTGCAACCCTGTTGTCGTCCTCATCGTGTATGGCAAGCACAACTTCATTACGATGAATATTACGAGGCTGATAGCTCAGTAGAAACGACGAAGGACTACACCCGGTGGTAGAATTTGGACTATTGTTGATAGCCCACTGAATACCATTAGGCTTTTCATCCCATTTTCGGTCGTCTGGTTCGAACAAAGATCGAAGCGAATTCAGAATGGTCCAATTAGAGCGCTCTACTTGACCATTACCTCTAGGAGCCCCAACAGTGACTTTTATGTGTTGGATGCCCATTTCAAGGCACACTGCGGCAAACACGCGGCTTGTGAAGGCTGTTCCTCTGTCGGCTATTATCCTTCCCGGTGAGCCAAAAACTGCCACCACGTCCCGCAGCATGCAAGTAACCGGCACCGATTTCGTTGATTTGACCGGTTTCGCCAAGATGAACTTCGTAAAGCCTCATATCAGTACTAATAAGTGCACGTTGCCTTTGGAGGAGCGCGGAAAAGGCCCCAGATGATCCAAATGGATGGTTTGGAATGGTACAGGATACTTAGCGATTGGATGTAATAACCCCTCCGGACGTCCTCCTTTCTCTTTCGCAAACGCACATCTTGGACAGGATTTGATGTAGCTCTGCGTATACTCGCGCATCCGGGGACACCACAAGATGCACAAGCAGATGCAAAACTTTCTCTTCTCCGATGTGGCCAAAATCGCCATGATAATGTTTAAGCATCCTCCAAAGAATATTGGCTGGCCCCACCCAACATTTTCTGCCATCGAATTTCCGGTACAGACGATGGTTCTCCAACAAGTAGTTCTCCTGGATCTGCCTCTATTCATCGGTCTCCGGAACACCCTCCATATGTGCGATGATGTCGACTAGCTTTGGATCCCAACGCTGCATGGACACCAGCGCGTTACCATTGCTGATTTCGAGGATCAGTATGCTCTCACCCACCGATTGAACTTCTCCTGGGGGTTCCACCGGATTTCGACTAAGTGAATCGACATGAGCCATGGCCGCACCCGGCTCGTAGCTATGGTAGCGGCATTCCAAGCTATCATTTGTTTTTTCTGCTGAAATAGCTCAACGGTTTTAGTCCTCCGTCCACCCTCATCAGCAATACTGCGGCCAGCCCGATTGACGACGCATCGGTATGCAATTCCAGGTCACACTTTCGATCGAATAACGCTAGAAGTGGTCTGCTGCACAGTATAGACTTGATCGTTTCAAACGGCTGCTGCTGCTCAAGCTTCCACTCGAATACTGCGTCCTTCTTCACAAGCTTGAAAAGGGGCGCTGCAATGATACTGTAGCCCTTTACAAACCTCCGAAAGAATCCAGAAAGAGCGATGAACTGCTGGACTTGTCCAACCGAGGTGGGGGTTGGGATTCTTCGAATGGCATCCGTCTTCAGATGACCCGGTTTGACCCCCTCTTGATTGACCTCGAAGCCCAGAAAGAGTACAGTTTCTGCGAAAAATTGACTCTTCTTCAAGTTGATCGTTAATCCGAACTTCTTCAGCACCTCCAATAGTTTTTGAAATTTCTCGAGCTCCTCCGTTTTCGACGATCCGGCGATAATCTGGTCGTCCATGTAACCAACAACTCCACCGTCCTTCACTGAGCTTAACTCCTTGTTTATCGTTCGTTGAAATACGCCATTAACAAGACCGAGGGGCATCCGGAGAAAACGAAAATGTCCATCTTTTGTGGAAAACGCTGTATAAATAATCTTGGGAATCCGAGGGAAGCGGTATTTGGTAGTTTTCATTTATTTAATGTCAAACGTCTTCGACCTAATGGTTGTACAGACTGCTTATAGGGACTTAATTCTATTCTTATAGATTAACCTACTAATATTAAAATCGAACAGTTCAGATACCTCGTTAAAGACGCGGCAGGAAGCGTCTAATGGATTATTTTGCCCATATATGGTACGATGATTAGGCATCGCCAGGACTCGATGGTGGCGGAGCTGTCGGGATGGTGCGTGTAGGCTAACGTTTTGAAGTAGATAGCTGCAGTCAATTTTGTCTGTCAATACATCGAAAATAAAAATTCGGCTTTCCAGGGTTTGCATTCCAATAAGTGCACAGCGCTGTTCATAGGGTGGTAGGTTGGTTGGATCATTCCAGGGCAGGCCACGTAGAGCATACCTTACGAAGCGTTTCTGAACACGTTCGATGCGCTGGATATGTACAGCGTGATATGGGGCCCATACTTGTACTGCGTATTCCAAGACGCTGCGAACAAATGCACAGTACAACGACTTCAGAGCGTAGACGTCATCGAAATGAGCTGTGTTGCGTCTCAAAAATCCAACCATCGCATTTGCTCTTGAAATTGTGACCGAGACGTGCTCATGGAAACGCAGCTTGATGTCAAGAAGAACTCCCAGATCTTTGATTCGATTGACTCTCTGCAGTGGCGAGAGATGCAACATATATCCGTGTACAATAGGGGAGCGAGAGCGTAAATGTGATGGCCTTGCATTTTTCAGCGTTTACATGCATTCCATTTTCCTGGCACCAAACCGTTAATCGCTCAATGTCAGCTTGCAGTATGCAGCAGTCTAAATTTGATTGTATTACTCGGTAAATTTTCAAATCATCCGCATATAAAATTTTCTCCGAACATAACCTTTCGCACAAATCGTTAACGAATAATACAAAAATCAAAGGACCAAGAATGCTTCCTTGTGGCACACCAGATGGAATCGTAACTTCGTTGGATTTAGTACCGTGGACCTTGACAAAAGCTTTGACAAAAGCGCGTTCTGTAACGAAGCCGTGTTGGAACTCTGAAATCACAGGCTGTACAATCGGACATAGTGCACCATGAACTAGACTCTTGAGCACTTTTGCTAGGCAGTTTAAAATCGATATCGGGCGATAGTTTTCGACATCGTGAAAGCTGCCTTTCTTGTGGACTGGAGTTATCGATGCAAGCTTCCAAGCTTCGGGAAAAATACCCTCGCGCAGAGATTGGTTGTAAACCATAGAAACTGGTCTGGCGAGCATCGCTGCACAGTTCTTGATGAAGACCGAGGGAATAAGATCCGGACCGGGTCCTTTTGTTGCATCTACTGAACTGAGTGCTTTATGCACCACATCTTCATCAAACGCAAGTACTGGGAAACGGAGATTGTAACATGGCAGACTGGTTGAGATGAATTGCTTTCATACATGTTTTGGAAAAATTCGGCAAAGAGATTGGCAGAAGAAAGTGGTGAGTCGGAGTTGCTGGATTGATAAACGATTTTGTCCGGTATCCGCGTCAAGTTCTTCCGGTTCCGTACGAAACTCTAGATAGGAGATGGATTTTGCTTGAATGTGCTTTGAAGAGCATTTATGTACTTGCGGAAGCTTTCAAGCTGCAAGTTTTTGTATTTTTCTTCGGCCTCGTGTAGTTCTCTTCTGCGTATTGGAGTTTTGTCGTGAAGAAATCGTTTTCTCGCTTTTCGCAGCCTATTGCGGAGATTTCGAAGCTGTGGAGTCCACCAGGGTTGATTGAAATTCCTAGAACGGCGGGCCTTCAACGGAACTGTTTCTCTAATAATTTCGTTCAATTGTTCATAGAATGTAGATACGGCATTGTCAACTGATGTATGGTCAAGTATGCGGTCCCAATCCAGAGAATCAACTTTGTTATTTACAGTATGATAGTCACAGCGAGAAAAATCAAGCTCAGAGCGAGAAGAAGAGTCATCTTCCATTCGGGAACAAAAGTTAACAATTGAAGCCAGCGGCTTATGGTGGTCGTCCACTTTGAGAAGCGCCGATGGGTAGTCGACAAGACTTACACGGTCAGGGTCGTAACAAATGTCAAGTCAAGAAGCTTACCGTTGGCGTTCAGTAGGTCGTTAATTTGATGTAACCCAGACGACAGTGTTGGTTCTACTAATGCTAGTTCCTGCTCCGTAGATGCGTTAAGAGGTAAAAATGAGTTGAAATCATCATCGAAGGTCCTCACTAGATTCGGGAGATTATAGTCACCGAGGATTACGATCACATCATCAGGGTTGGCCATTTGTTGAATTTGATGGATGGATTCAACGTGACGGGCGTAGGTATCCACATGACTGTTCGGGCGGATGTAGATGCTACAGATGAACAATGAGAACCGGGGTAGAATGATGCGCACGGCTGTTTGCTCCAAACTCTCACAGTCTACTAGATGCACCGAACTACAGTTAAGCTCAAATTTCACTGCAATCAAGACACCACCGCCACGGGACAAGTGACTGCTGAGTGAATTACGATCACAGTGATACACTACGTAGTTACTTGATAATTCAGCACTTGATATTCCAGAATGAAGCCACGTTTCTGTAAGGACCGCAGCATCAAAGTCACAGGCGAGAAGTGATAGAAGCATGTCATTGGTCTTAGTCCTTAATCCACGAACATTCTGATAGTAGACAGTCAGCTGTGCATTATTTGCGTTAGATGAAGGTATTGGATGACAACGTTGTTCAAGATCAGGCGTTGAAGAGCTTGGTTGGGGGATGTGGTTTACTGACTCCCTCCCTGGATGTCATTGGGAGTTGGTGTGATTGGTTCGTTGCTGATGTTCCCGTGTCGATGACTTGCGGGGGTTTCCAAAAATGTTGTACATTTGTACCATACTCTAGGAATTCCCTGAACTCGATTTCTCTGGGCCACGTAGAAGGGTCCATAGCTTTGGCTTTCAGATCTTGACTGACGCCTATCTTGAAAGAGACGAAGGTCAAAGTTGACAATGGCCGACCCTTTGGAACTAGCGGCTTAGCAATAACATCATCCGTCGATAAGCGCTCCTTAACTAGTTGTTGGACATCTGCTTCCTTGACATCTGGAGATATTTTGGAGAGATACACCCAAAATTTGTCATCAGCTCTCGATCCTGATCTCAAAAGCGTATTGTTTACGGACTGCCGCTATACAGGTCCACGGAGATGAACATCTTCCCACCTGCCAGCTTGTTAAGACAGCTTTCTATGTCTGGCATGAGGAACCGATCTTTTATGGTTTTCGCGTTCAGTTGTCTGTAATCTACCGCCATCCGAAATTGAGTGTCCTTCTTTGGCACCAACACCACTGGGCTGTTGTATGCGGACTCAGTCTCTTCAATGATTCCAGCTTCAACGAGATCAGCCAAGATTTCACTCAATGCAGCCTCCCGAGTATATTCCAGCTTCCTCGGTTTTACGTACACTGGTTCCGTGTCTTTAAGCACTATCTTCATTTCGGCATCATTCACTACACCTAGCTCTTTCATTGTCTTAGAAAAACACTGGCCATAATTGTTCATCACTTCCAGCAACTGGTTTTGGATAGTCAACGAGCCACCACACTTAATATCATTTGCCACAATGATACCCTTTTTTTCTGGTACGTCGATTTTGAATACCGTCATTGGTTTTTCGTTTACAAAATCTTTGACGCTTCCGTTGGCCCTTTCTTCGGATTCCAACTTGAACTTCACTTCAGATCCTCGCTTTGTCATCACCAAATTATCCTGATCGATGATATCTTCTCCAATAATTATTGGCATCTGTTGTACGTAATCCGGTACCACATGAAATTTAGCAGACAGTTTCGCCTGATCCATTATAATGTTAACTGCACACAACGATCTTACAGCCACCTGTTTCAAACCGAATCCTTGCAGTACTTTTTCACTTGGCTGCAATTCGCCACATCGCGAAGCATAATGCTATTGTATGGTAGACATTTTCGCCTCTGTATCTATCAACACCGTTAAGTTCAGATCACCGATCACCACTGGCTTCACGAAGGCGCTTTTCCGCTGTATCAGCTTTATCGAATCGTTATCCGCTCTTTGTCAGACTAACGGATATTTTTGGTTAGCTAGTGGGCATTCACGCTTCCAATGGCCCTCTTGATGCCAACGAAAACACTTTTTCATCTTTCCTCGTGTATCGGTTATACAAGAAGTACCAACTAAGGCGCTTATATCAATGTGTAACAGGTGAAGCAACATCATCACTTCAATAAGAAGGGGATTACGGTTTGTGGAGCGGGGGTTGTTTGTTTTGTTATTGCTAGAATACGCCTTTTTTGCATTTTCACATGCGTGAGTAGTGGATATGAGAATGAAATTCTACAAAATCATTCTTTCTTTTTCACATAAATTCGCGAAACCCGAACATAGTAGGCATCGTTCGAATAAGCGTCGTAGCAGTTTGTATAGAGCCACCGGCAGCGTTCTGATGCTGTTTGTAAACAATACCGACAGCATTTCCAATATGGCTGAAAGTGCATTTCATATGATTGTTTCACCTGGTACATATAGAGGCGCCTTGGTACCAACCACATCGAAAACAGCCGGCTTCGATGCGCCAACTCTTTGCGATTCAACGTTTGCATTGCCTAAACCTTGCATTTGTTCAATCCTCTTCAGCTGCGTCAATAGGTATTGTATTGTATTGGTGTTAGTTACACTGACCTTAGATCGAGTCAAAAATGTTTATTATGTACGTTACGATGGTCTGCTCATCGAAACCACCACGTTTTCCCATCGCGTTCATAAAGTACACGAGCTCTTCTATGGTTTCAGTCGGCTTTGTATGAGATTGTGGTAGAGGATGGAACTCTTGGACGATGGGAAACCTGCTTTGATCGCCGTAGTAAACGTTCTCCAATCAGCCACTTCATCTCTTCGGATCTTTACCGGATCGCAGAATGTGTTGATAAGAGCAAAACTCGAGAAAGTATTTTCCGGTTTAGGAATGTCTTCATTCTATCATATTTTCTGTATCAAACATTTATTCCATGTAACGGATGAACATGTTATTTGCAAGTGGATGAAAAATCTTGCACGAGAATAGTGTCTGAAATTAATCTGATATTATAATGTCGAGTATTGGTAGAAGTACTGAAATTTTAAAGTAAAAAATAATTTTAAGGGGTAGAATAGATTGAACAGTTCTGCGATTGGACCCATGAACGTGCGCTAAGTAAGAAAACGTGGAAGTAATAACGAAAAATAAATTTTGGGCGGGACGAAGTTTGCCGGGTCAGCTATTTGAAAAAAGGGAAAATTCGAAAAAATGCGATACGCATGTGTATGTTTCGCAGTGAAAATCATCATTTAGATTAATTTTGCAGATCTTAACGGTAACATACAAACTCTCTCGAAATACATTCATTATTTTTACCAACCAAAATATTCTCTAGAAATAAATTATATAGCAGAACAACGTTTGCCGGGTCACTTAGTGAAATAAATCAAAAATAGGGATCTAATACTTTGCGATTAGTATCAAAATTGTCATGAAATTGCTGCATTACTATACATTTCTTGAGAAAAAAACCAACATTTTCTCTCATATCGTTATGACTAACATCAAATGAATATAAATGAAAGTAACATTCAGCACAATGTGTGAGAACCTAAATGGGTAGGATGGTCCTAAATAGGTCGACTCCAATTTGGCGATGATCTTTAATCTTGCATTTAAAAATAGTTTCACACGGCATCCTGGAAAAGGAAATATCTGGCTTCGCACGATTTACACATGTAGGCTGAAAAGCTGAACTTTCGTGACCGATGACACTGTCACCAAAAAAATGTATATAAATTTTTGATATGTTTACAACAATGGTCGTTACCTTTATATTTGAAGAAACGCGGTTGTTTGGTTTTTGTTTTGATTACACCCTGCGGTCTGTCACTAAGAGAGAGTCCAACAAGGACAAAAAAAACTTTAAAACCTCTCCGAAGCTTTGAAAATATGGATCAACCTTTGAGCGGAACCTAAAAAATCCATAAAATAGTTGGAAATGAGAAACAGCTAATTAATTGATTAATCAACTAATTTTAGATCAAATTTTATCTAAATTTCTCGGACTATTGAAATGTTTGTGTACCGTTTCACTTTGCTTTTCCATTTTTTAAATTTATAATTTTGTTCTAAATAGGTGTTTTAACATGCACTTTAGGTTTACAATTCGTCAGTGAAGCTCGATCTATAATTTTATCTCTCGATATTTTATTTGAGAAAACTAAACGTGTAAAATATGGTTTGGGTTTGTTGAGAAGCCCTAAGTTTCTAATTCTACTATAAGGCGTTGAAATTATTCAAATATTCATGTTTTTAATGATTTTCTTTGATGGTTTGACCACCTCTGATCATGGTTTGTCCGAAAAAATGATCATCCAGTTTCAGAAAGTACTATTTTTGAATGAAAAAAATCGAATTAAAAAGTAGATGTTGCGTTTCTCATTGCTTGAGTTTACTGTCATCATATTGATGCATTCATAATTTAGGCTTTTTTCAGAATATTGTCTTTTCTTGGGCATTTTAAAAGTGTTCACCTCAACATACTCAACACAAAGGAACTTTATTTCTGCTATGCGCGAAGGACACCATAAACAAACTGCAAGCGGATGCCGTAGAGATCATGTGGACAAAACAACATTAGCGAATCGGACTACTCATGATCATAATTAATTACATTACATTGTTTAGCATGAGGTTTATAATATTTGTAAGTGTTATAATCCAGAAAAGGTCTGAATACGTGCCAAATAATCATCTAGTGATTGATTAAAAGTTAGCCTAAGTGAGCGGCGCCATGACACCAATAGAATGTGGATTTTATAATCTTTTAAAACATGTGAATCCTTAACACTACTGTGAATCATGAAGAAGACAATATTATTTATATGTTTTGAACTATTCGAATACCTAATTTGAAACAGGTCCGCTGAACTAGAGAAAAATGAGATTACCATACTGGTGGTAACTGGGCGAATTTGAAAATCAGACAGATAGAGATGCTGATCCGCCGATTTTTAAATTTCTATTTCGTAAGTTTGAATTACCGCCTCATGAACTTGCAATGATTCAAACTCACATACGTCTTATAAACTGTGATAGAGAAAGAAGGTTATCACACCTTCTACATTGACAAATTTGGATTTCATATAAAGAAATAAAAAAGAATTAAAAAAATATATTTTCAAATTGTATGAAAATTTTATTTTTATTGATACATAAGTCCGATTTGTCCTCTTATATCCGAGCGCTTCGGTTGGTAGTTCACAAGTGTGGATTCTCTTCACTCCAAGGCGGTTTAGTTTATTGATGTACCCATACCAAAGTAAGCAACACTACTCGAACATGATCATGATTTTAGTAAAGGTCTGCATATTTTGCAGCATTCTTCAAATAGCAACCTAATGATGATGATATGTCAAATATATACACGAGTCGAGATGGAAAATGAAAGGTGGGAAGATTTTTAAATCTGTGACGTCACAGATTTTGTTTATGCATGTTACTTTTCTTATAATAGTCCACTACATAGGAAAAGTGTTGTTATTACAAGTAAAAATAAGCAGATGAAATGAACGAACAATTTTTTTTAAGAAAAGCCCAACTGACAATTTAGCAGAAATTGAAATTTCAGTATTATTGAG
Source organism: Toxorhynchites rutilus septentrionalis (assembly GCF_029784135.1). NCBI lineage: Eukaryota > Metazoa > Arthropoda > Insecta > Diptera > Culicidae > Toxorhynchites > Toxorhynchites rutilus. The sequence goes on along the minus strand of NC_073745.1, from coordinate 13,804,556 downwards.
GTATTCTAAACATAATTTCAATTCAGTTTTTCTTCTCGTTCGTCGACCAAAAACGTAAATGAACAAAGTCAGAGTCACATTATCTTTTGTTCCTTTAACGGAGAAACATTCAACAGTGGATGGGAAAAAAGGTTGCAAGTTTTTTCATGTAAAATTTAAAAATATTTAAAAATAAATTTAATTGACTCCGTATGAACTAGATTGAGACGAAAAGTTTTCCGCCTGTGTCTTAGTTTTAGACGAATGAAGTGTTCAACACCCTAATGGTGAAAAAAGTAATTACAATTGCTGACAAGAGAAAAACATAGTAGACATTAGAATACCATTGATATAAGAAGAAATCAAAGAAAAAAATTAACATTTTAGTTTGTGACATGTTCTGTTTTTTTTATAATGCGAAAAATATATTTTGGAAATATGTAATTAGTTTCTATATATCCTCTTTCAAATTTATTCGCTGACACACTCAATGTTGTAACATTTGAGTAACTGACTGGTATGCCTGATATGTGAACTTCCAATCTTCCAGGCTACTAATACAATCAAAGTTTAACACAACCAAAACTCGTGAATCTTCCCACCTTCTATTCTTCATCTCGTACACGAGTCTCTTGTTTTATGTCAAAATGGCAATTATGTCGGAAGGTGTTGCCAACTTATAGATCTAGGAATGCCTCGATAGAAATATCCATAACTTCCAACAGTATTGAAAATTTATTTATTAGAGGTCAAAAATCGTAGAAAACGGAGTTGTAATTATCAATCGTCTGAACAAAATTTGCAGAATTTTCGCCCAATATCTCTTTTTGACACTGGTAAGTTAAAAATTCCCAATGTCCAGTATGAACAAACTAATCTACTCTTATTCCTGTCTGGCTCCCTGCTCTCCATTTTTCTGCTGCAAAAACTGTGGTTATTTCGCACTGGCACATTCTACACTACATTGCCTAAGGATATTTAGATATGGTGCGCAATACATTCAAAATATGGGAACATATTACAAGGAAGGAAAATTCTCACTCAGAAAACAACGAAATCACCATTGCTTTGGGTATTTTTTTTGTTGAATGCAACCATGGCCAAAAACGAAGCAGCGAGGCCTAGTTAATGTTTTGCGCAAAAAATATGAAACACCCACTTCGAAGTAACATTGCAATTCTGTTATTCATTTGCAAAATAATATTGTTCTCTGATACAGATATAAAAGATATCATTTCTCTATTCGTTTGTCCTGTGTCCGAGCTTCTTCGGCATTCTTAAGTGAAACGTTTTTCCTTTCTAAGATAAATGTGAAAACAGCTGAACTGATCGATTTGCTTTGCATTCGGAAGTGTATATAATCCTGCCGGTAGGACGTCCAAACGGATCAAATTCATTGAAATGCGTAAGCAAGATGACCTCCACCGATCGAGACTGGTAGACCTTCTCTACCAATCGCAATGGCTTACATGAAGCCCAGACCCTGTCTGTCTGAGAGATTGATACAAATTCCACTTTTTCATGACACCGATTGACACCGCTTTCGGAAATACACTACTAAAATCACTTCGATTAAGATTACAGATACAGCGTTATTTCCATCGTATCTGGAATTTTCCAATTCCGGGGCATTACAGGAACCCGTACTTACCGGACCAAACGGCCAGACCGAGCTGATTCAGGCACAACGAACTGATCTGGCATTAATTCGGATCCACGTGTGATGTGGTAGGGTTCGCACAATCCGCCGAATAGCCGATTTGTCCCGCTCTGACCGGAGACACCCTGGCCATAGCCAGCAATGGCGAAGTGACACAGTCCCATCTAAGACAGACACGGCAGGCGTCCCTAGTGCCACATACTCACATGAATATTTCCAACCATCTGTCGTCATCGAGCTCGCAGAACCCGATTGTATCCTCGAAGGTATTTACTTGTTTCTCTATGTGCAGCACCTCTAGCTTACTTTTAACATTTCACCTTTTTGTCCCTTCCCCTCGGCGAAGCCCATGTTTTGTTAGATCTGCCTGGAAGCAAACCTCATTTCCCTACAAACACAACCCCACAAAACCACCCAACTCATCTATCGACATCTGGGACCAGAGGAGGTGAATAAGTGGTATGGAAATCAACTTCAAGAACAAATATGTTACTCCACAGGATGCTTGCTTTTTCGGTGGCTACACTTCTTGGTGGAGAGCCCGTTCCACTCCCGAGCATCACCAGGCACAGTTTTCCCAGCATTGAAACTATGAATAAGGAGTGTTTATGTACCGGGTGAAAATTTCCTACGCCCCCACATCGCCGTAGAGACCATGTAGGAGCCAACTAGACGGCACTGCGGAGGAAATTTTTGCCCACATATTTAGCATAAGTAACTTTTACTCTCATCTCAACTGCAGAGTGTGAAAGTTTGCCATGCATATGGAAGCGGTGATATTCTGTTTAATGGGGAATTTTTTGCATACACACTGACCGGAGTTGGCTCTCATGAATGCATCCGAACTTTGTGCAAGGAAAGAGAGAGAAAATCGCATTCGCAACTTTCGGGAGTAATTGTGGAAATTAAAATTGCATTTAAATTGAAGTTCTTTCGGAATAAGCAGCTTATTGCCGGAGTTCTTTCAGGAGCCACAAGGAAAGAGTAAGCTGTAGCCTTGAACTTTTATCATCAATAACTATCGGAAAACATGGATGGGTTTCGGTGGGGTGGATTGGGATAGAATCCTTTCCAATGCATGCCAATATTGGTTAGTAAAGCAGCCACACAGAAACTTCGCCGTGTCGATTCCAATAAAACTGACCAAAAAGTTTTCCTCTTTTATTTCGGGTCCAGCTTCCCGGAACAAGTTTCTTGACAAGGTTTAGTTATTTAATGAAGGGAACTCGATGAGGCATTCTTCGGCCCGGTCCACTAGACGTCGTTGTTATACGATTTTCGCAGGTAAGCCATCCTCGTTTTTTCTTCCTGCCGGTCGTCTGTTCTAGGAAGCAAAATTTATTGAACTCAACACGTTTCCTGGAGTTTCGCTACAGAGCGATGGGAAGTCGCTCCGAATTGCCGAGTATTATGGGAAAAGTTAGCATGCGAAGGCTTCTGAAGAAAGGACAAAAAAGGAACTGGGACGACAAATGAAACGGGGGGTTTCCTGGAAGTTATAATCAACGGACGGGTTTTGCTCCCTTCGGGCGGTGAACCCTCTCCGTGGAGGAAAATTTTTTCACAGTTTTAGAAAAAAAAGGTACGATTTCGCTTTTTTCCCGCTTGCAAACCAATTCCCCGTCTCACCTAACAAAACGCCATCTGAGACTAGTTTCCGCAGTTCAATTGGTTCACCCAATTGTGATGTTCTGTTCTGGGATTTTTTTTCGTCATAAATTGCTCGCTCTTTAGCTGCGTATTGTGATTAAACCCAGTCAGTCAGCACATCTAATCTCGTTCTGTGCCACTCTCAATAACTGTTCTGGAAAAATTAGTGCCGCACACACTCCATTAGTGATAGAGCTGAAGCATGTTTTACGACTCTCTCCTAATCTGACTAATCAAAGTTGTCAGTCACATTCTGTTTGAGTGTCGCCCGGGTTTCTTTTACAATTGGTTAAGCGAATCGAAAAATCAGCTTGAACTACGGTATAAAACGATTGAGCATGTTGATTGAAAACTATGATATCCACTTATCATATTCAATGAATTGCATATGCATGAAACAGAGTAAATTCTGAATGTTTCAACATCAAACAAGTACACAATCCAAAACCTAACTGTGAATTCAACTTTTTTCCGATATTAGACTAATTATCACCAGAATGAAGTTCTTCAAATTTAATACATGACTGGTGACTTGATGATCAATCAACGTGATTATTTTTGGAACGTTCGTATACTGTTTTGTGCAATTCGAAATTTTGAATTTTGCGGACAATTGACAAATAATTAGATTTTAATGTTTTTTTCCTGTACACACGAATTCGACAATGGTTAGAATGTTAAGTTATATATTTGTTATACAAAAAATTACCATCAACGATAGTTCTCGGCAAGGAAATTCATAAATCGACTGCAGTTTCGCGATAATCTGTAGTGAGATGGTCGGTTAGTAATAAGAAGAAGCTTGAAAGAGATTGAAAAGATAAGAAGAACATAAGTCATTACAATATATCTGTATCTGTGTCTTACAATTATAAAAATGTTGACACAGGAATACCACATTATTTCAATTGATTGGCTTGCTCATCGCTTTGAATATTGTTTTAGGATGCATCGAAATTTTTAAAATCCCTTTTTCGAAATATTTGGGTGGCTCTGAAATAATCGATAGTTTGTGAGGATTTGTAGAATCAGCTGAACATGGTTGAATCATAATTCAATCCTTCCTTCACAAAAATAACACGGCGAGTGTGCACGTAAACGTAATCTTTTTTATTGTGTTATAGCTATTCAAGTTATCGCAATGATCTTTTGCGATTTTATGTTGTTACTAGCTGACCCGGCAAACTTCGTCCCGCCCAAATTTTGTTTTTTGTTATCAATACCTTCAAACATTCACGTTTCTTACTATGAGCAAGTTCATGGGTCCAGAACTGCTCATTGATTGATCTTCTAATCAACCCCATTGAATTTACCTCTTACTATAAAATTCCTAGTATTTCTAACAAAACTAATCATTATAATATCCGATTATTTTCAGACATAATTCTCGTTCAAGATTTTTCAACCACTTGCAAATAACATGTTACTCCGTTACATGGAATAAATGTTTTATACAGAAAGTAAGATGGAAAACATTTCTCGTACCCGAAAACATCCCAAATTGTGCTTGATTAGTTCTCGATTTATGCAGAAGTTTGTGTTTGTGTAATTTGTGTTTCATTTGTATGGCCGCCCCCCTTGAAGAGGGGGGTAGAGTGTTTAACCACCATAGAAACATTTATTGTACCATAAACCTCCACATGCCAAATTTGGTTCAGTTTGCTTGATTAGTTCTTGAATTATGCAGAAATGTATGCTTCATTTCTATGGCAGCCCCCACCCCCTTCGAGAGAAAGGGGAGGAGTGTCTATTCACCATGGAAACGTTTCGTGTCCCCTAAAACATTCGCATGACAAATTTGGCTCCATTTGCTTGATTAGTTTTCGAATTATGCAGAAATTTGTCTTTCATTTGTATGGCAGGTCCCCCTTAGAGAGGGGGTGGAGTGACTAACCACCGTAAAAACATTTATTGCTCCCTAAAACCTCCAAATGCCAAATTTGGTTTCATTTGCTTGATTAATTCTCAAATTATGCAGAAATTTGTGTTTCATTTGTATGGCAGCCCCCCTTTTGAGAGGGGGTGGAGAGTCTTACTATCATAGAAATACTTACTGCACCCTAACCTCCACATGCCTAATTTGGTTTCATTTGCTTGGTTAATTCTCGAGTAATGCAGAAATTTGTGTTTCTTTTGTATGACAGCCCCCCTTAGAGAGGGGAGATGGAGAGTTTAACCATCATAGAAACATTTATTGCACCCTAAAACCTTCATATGTTAATTTTGTTTCATTTGCTTGACTAATTCTCGAGTAATGCAAAAATTCGTGTTTTATTTATATGGCAGAACCAAATCCCTACCACCCCCCCCCCCCCCCCTTTAAGAGAGGGGGTGGAGTGTCTAGCCACCAGAGAAACATTTATTACACACTAAAACTTCCACATGCCAAATTTCGTTCCATTTGCTTGATTAATTCTCGAGGAATACAGATATTTGTGTTTCATTTTTATGGCAGCCACACACAACCCTCCCACATTGTCTCACTCAGGAACATGTGCCTCTGCACGCTTGAAATGGAAAGTCCACAGTGGAAACTCCTTTGGAAACTAATCCTGGAAAGCAAGATTATTTATTACTCAATTACTTTAAAATTTAATTAAGTAATTAAATTACTCAAATACTTAATGAGAATCCCAGATACTGACTGCTCGCTGAAAGGAACAATACTGTGTAATGAAATATGAAAAATCTCTGCTTTTACGCTCGGGTTACCATCAGGTGGAGCTTAAATCGCAAAATTTCCTCTTACCATCCAGAAATTACGATTTGGCAGTCATTCAGATGGCAGGGGCCTCGAGAACGTCCAGTGTGGTCTGTCTCAAGGCCGAGAGTTTAGGTTATGTTTTCGAAATTGGCCTTTTTTAGGCTATATTTGAATGAATTGGTTTAAAGCCTCTATAATTCAACACACTCTCTATCTCTGTGGGTAGAAAATAGCATTCCCATCGGCTGGAGAGGTACTACGGTAATCCCAATCCCAAAGATCAGAAATGCCAAGCAAGCGAAAGATTTCAGAAGGATCGTTTTGGCTAGTGTAGGTTATAATGTCTATGCTAGCTGGACTTTGGGCATTCTGATCCAAAACACCTCCCCTGTAGGAACCCACCCAGCTGGTTTACTCAATAATTTTCACAGCAAGACGTATCCTGGAAGAGAAATGGAACGCAGGTGATGACCTGATCGTCATGGCTTTAGATATCGAGAAGGCGTTTGACAATATTAGTCTCCCAGTACTTCCAGATGTACTGTTGGCTAAAGGAGCTTCCGAAAGCATTGCTAACAGGGTTATTAATTGCATTAGTTCTGAAGAACAACAGGTGTTATGGAATGGCCAGAAGACTGCGCCTCAGTCGCGATCAAGGGGAGTTAAGCAGGGTTGTCCACTCTCCCCGTACATCTTCGATTTGATGACGGAGGAAGTATTGGTGACGACAGAGGATGTTTTGGACGGCTTTCTAAAGCTCAATCAAACAGGAAAGCTGATGTTTCCAGTCATCCTTGTCCATGCAGAGGACATCCTGATTATCGCCAGATCAGTGGAAGAATTAGAAACATTATTGCCAGTGCTAGAAACTTACTTAAGCGAAGTGAACTTAAAGCTTAATGAAGCAAAATGTAAAATCATGGTAAGAACGCCTTCAGGACAATCGACAACGGAAATAAAAATCTGTGACCGAAATTTAAAAACATCTTGTATACAATAATAAACGGAATAGTAATAGTAATAGTAATAGTAATAGTAATAGTAATAGTAATAGTAATAGTAATAGTAATAGTAATAGTAATAGTAATAGTAATAGTAATAGTAATAGTAATAGTAATAGTAATAGTAATAGTAATAGTAATAGTAATAGTAATAGTAATAGTAATAGTAATAGTAATAGTAATAGTAATAGTAATAGTAATAGTAATAGTAATAGTAATAGTAATAGTAATAGTAATAGTAATAGTAATAGTAATAGTAATAGTAATAGTAATAGTAATAGTAATAGTAATAGTAATAGTAATAGTAATAGTAATAGTAATAGTAATAGTAATAGTAATAGTAATAGTAATAGTAATAGTAATAGTAATAGTAATAGTAATAGTAATAGTAATAGTAATAGTAATAGTAATAGTAATAGTAATAGTAATAGTAATAGTAATAGTAATAGTAATAGTAATAGTAATAGTAATAGTAATAGTAATAGTAATAGTAATAGTAATAGTAATAGTAATAGTAATAGTAATAGTAATAGTAATAGTAATAGTAATAGTAATAGTAATAGTAATAGTAATAGTAATAGTAATAGTAATATAATTACCATTTAATTATTAGTAATAACTAATTGCGCCAGTAACATCGGCTGAGTGCATCCTATACCTTACCTTCTCCACTAACACACATCCTAAATTCCCGAGATATTTATGAGAGGTCGTAGAGTTCTCTGCATCTCTCTTAAGTAAATATAGAACTAACATTCCTTCCCTTTCCTTAGCAGTTGCAAGGATGTTGCCAGGACAATTCTTTAGTGTTGGAGAAAGCACACCTTCATCTAAGAGATAATAATAATCATTAGCAACGGCTGGAGGCTAGATTTTAACTGAACAGTTCTGAATTCGTACCACCTACGATATTGTGCAACTTGCTCAATGCTAATGCTAATGCTATAATTCAACACACTCTCTATCTCCTTCCACAGTGTCCAATCACACGTTACAGTGTTTTTCTCCACGCTTTTCTCGTTATAAATTCAAAGCAAACTAATGATCAGAACAAATGTGTAGGAATATGGGAACGCTTATAATTTTCATAAATGAAAAAAATAGCTTTCTTTTATGAAAATTATAAGCATTCCCATATTCCCATACATTTGTTCTGATCATTAGTTTGCTTTGCACACTAGAGGATTGTAATGTTTAGCATATAAAAACAATTTTGGAGAATTTCCGATTCGGTTGGTATGCGAATCATGAAAATCCATTTGCAGCAAAAAACCTACTCCTACGTCAAATATGAATAAAAAAAACAAAAATAAAGGAGAATAACGCAAAATGATTTAAAAAATATCAACACAAGAAATATTTGACTACAAGAGAGAACTTGGAATTTGAGTGTATTTTTTTCTGTTTTGGTAAAAAAAAATCGCAACACGTGCTGTTTACATGTTGGGAAATAACAAGAATTTCATCGTGTAAACGCCATATTTTCCTCGCATTCTGAAACATCAATTCTTGTTTTTTTATTAGTTTGGAAAGTAGAAGCTTCTATTGACGATTTTAACAGCTCAAATGAGCTCTATTTATTATCGTCGTCAAAGCGTTTTATTTCGCATGTTAAAGGATGTTTGCAGCTTTCAGAACGGTCCGGGACAACTTTGAAAGGTGCATTGATGCACATAGCAGTCATGCTTACTACAACACTGGCGCCGGTAACTGTGTAATCGACCCTAAAATTTCAATAAGTTACCCTATACAAAATGTTCACCACCTCGAAAAAACACCCTATGTCAAATTTCAGCAACAATTGTTTTGTCTGGGCAGTGTTGGTTTTTGTTTTTTTTATTGATTTTTTATCAAAATGGCAAGTTAGAGGAAAAAAATAGATATTGTTACACGTACGATGATAATCAGTATGAATTTTCGTGGAAAGACATTGCAAGAAATAGCAGCTATACTCGGAAGAACCCACTATACAGCAAAGAAAATCGAAAACAGGTAGAAATTCGGAGGAACTATGGAAAATATCCCGAGTAGAAGACACTAGCGTATCCTGTCTTCTGATGATGAACGAGTATTTTTATCTCGTAGATTTTGAGGATGACGTGAAATAAACGAAAAAATACGTTTTTCACTAGGGGTTCAAAAAAACCGCTTATTTAATATCCTCTACAATATTTGCCATACAGCTAGTGATTTGGTTTGGGGGCACTTTTTACTCCCTTACCCGGTCAGGCCCTTTGGCCGTTGATGATGTCGGTCGTTATGAACGGTTTGCTGAGTTTGCCGCACCAAGAACTTCTGGGCAAATTTGTCGACCTTCATCTTCCGAAACTTGTCCGGAACATCCATATGGGTTTGGCTACTTCTCGTCGTTCATTACGATGCATTTCGAGTGCACCAACCATTCGCAGATACAGCTTCCTGGAACGGGATTCGTCCAACGCATTATACTTATCCGTTTGTTTAGGCCCCACCCTTAACTTGAAGGTATGAAGTTCGACCCGCTTCATTGTCTGCCGGACTAACCAGACGGAAGAATTGACCTTCTTGGCCACATCCTGAATCGAAAGAATCGGATTGCGCTAGTAGTAATCCCTAACCTTCCTCGCCATCGCGGGGTTGGTTGTCTTCGCTTTTCTCCCGTTGCCAGCTCGCCGGTGGATCTCCTTGAACGATTTTATCACACGGGACACGGTCGAATGAATTCCCAACTGTTTCGCGATCCACCTGTGGGACTGGCCTAGATTTTCCACGACCGCACCCTCAATTTTTTGTCCAAGCAGTCCTTGCTTGGAAGCCATGTCGATAACCACTTAACAGAATATGACGAAATTTTTCCTGTGTAAACATTACACTTCAATCTAGTTTTACCCTAAATTCCAAAATTTTTTACACATGTAATAAAAAGTTATACTAAAAGAAAAGTTGCATTTCAAGTAAAATCTTTGAAATAAAATTTGGCATACGAGTATTTCCAACAGATTGTGCCTTTACGAAATACTCAAGAAATTGAGAAATATTACAAGAAAACCTGTAAGTCAGTGCATTTATTTGGATCCATTCAGACACAGCAAAGTATATACAAAGCAGATCTAATGTGTTCAACGAATTATTAAGTTATTAGTTGATTTTAAGCAACTAATTTCCTAAAAACGTTTACGGTCCTTCATTTTTCGTTGAAAACTAACATGGTCGATATACCAGCAAACTTGTGTGAAAATTCGTTACTGTTTTGCATAACTTGCCTTATGAATTCAACCATATCGCTCATAGAAGCTACTAAAACAACGTATGACGTAATGTCATATGAAGTAATGATTTCGAGGAGGCGATCTGGCTTAGTGGTAATATCCATATCTCTCACGCTCAAGGTCAGTTAAATTCTCACTCTCGACGTTCTTCTAAAAATGGAATTAAAAGTTAAGAACCAGCTGAAATGTATTGGAAGTCACTACAATAGAGAAAAAAAATGAAGTAATGACATGTTTTTCATGGTTCGGAGAGGTACTTTTTTCCGAAAAGCTAGTTTTTGTTTTCCCAATGAGTTATTTTCCTGAGGTGAAAAATGAAAAAAAATCATCAAATAAAGAAGATAAGAAATTTTGTGTTCCTAAATTATTCGTAAAAGCTGAAATAGGTATGAAGAATGCAGAAAGAGAGAGTAACACGCAAAGACTTGATAGATGCAAACAAAATCCGTTATAAATCAAAAATTTTTAAATATGGATCCATAAAATATACCCACAATACGAATTTAGAACATTCATTAAATCTGGACGTAATTATTAACGCTTTAATGAGTTTTTAAGGTGTAATGAGATGCAATAAGTGGATTTTCTGAGTTGTTGATTTTAGAATATGCCTAACAATTCCATGTATATACAATTTTGTGTCGGGTATAAAAAAATAAATATTTAATCATGAAAAACAAATATCAAAAATCTCGGACATAACTACAGTTCAAAATAGCTTAAGTGAAAATCCCCACGCAATAAAACTATGAGAAATCCCTTCGCATTGTTGCTGCTAGTGGCGGCCACATTATTGTGGCCGCATTTTCATAAATCATTGCGGATTAGAAGCACCTGCTGAAGCGCATCAATCTCATATTAGCGTTCCCCACTTTCCGAGTGCTCCATTCGCTTCGTTCGCTCGATTCTGAGGCCGAGCCGAGCAGCGACTTTCGCTGATAATGGCCCTACAACTGCAAAGAATCTAGCCGGATCCGTTAAAGTGCACCACGACTAATCGTGCCCGACGACGAAGGCAATAAAACTTCATGAATTCAAACGACATGATAGTAATAAACAGCGAAAAAGTAATAAAAAGGGAAATGATTAGTCGCAAACTAGGCCGAACACAACGTTTTGATAATTAAAAGCTGTCGACTGCCAAATAAGCCGATCGGTACTTTGCCGTCGGGCCATGAAATGAGGATGAAACACAGGCCACGAAGAATCGCTCACGCAAATGTTATACCATTCCGGGCAGCATCCATCCACCTGTTCGACTGGTCAATCTGGGCTATGAGAGAGAGAGAAAAAAAGAAAGGAAGATCTTCAAACTGCCACCAGGTTATGATTTGCCTAATTATTCCCCTAATTCCACTATTCATCTTCTAGCGAGATGGGCTAACATTTTTATGGCGGACATCAATTCCCCGAGAGTCTCGCAACGCAACTCTTCGCATTGGGAGTTGTAAAAGAATAAAATCTCTCAATTCCCCACACTCCCCTCTCCATCAGGAGGAAACAAAAAATAAATGGACCAGAATGTGGCCAATTTTTGTTACCCTCCCTACCCCAAAAACAAAACGTTTATGACGCCCTGTCGTTAAAATGATCGCCTCCAATTCCCCCAAAGGTTTCAACTCTTTATTATCCCGATTTTGCGTTGATGTTTCGTGGTTTTGTATTTTCATTCGAATCTGTTGTAGAAACAAAAAAAAACACGGTGGCTCAATTATTTCGCCGTGAAGTCAATCCCAAACGGATGGCAGGTGAAATTCGAACCGCGTGCAGAAATTTTCACGATCCAATTATGTGTAATAAATTTTAAAATATGTGCGATAGGTGTTAGCTGCTGGAAAGGATTGTGTTTCTCAACATCGGAGGCTATTTTGGGGATTGCGTGGACTTTTATTACACTCGTTTTACAATTTTATTCAAATTTATTCTATTTGGTCGTGTTATCGATTTTTTATAACAATAATCAATGTTGTAGATTCATGATGGGATCTTGTAGAAAATACATCATTATTTTCAGGTCTGCACTTGGCTGCCGCCTCTACTGAATATTTTCTTGCGCTTCCCGATAAGTTTTTCAGGTTAATGAGTATAATAAATGCAAGAGATCGTTCATTGATTTCATGAACATCGTGACCGAATCCACATCACTCCAATTATCAGCAGAATCTTGTGAACCGGCAGCGATTGCATTCCAACACTTCAACTGTGGCGTAATCCCACACAGGTTGATAAATTAAGCCCAGCATCTCTGGGAGAGAGGCAGAGGGAAACGTCACGGGAGTCTGAGCACCATACAGGTACGCGTAATACCATGACCGAAATTTAATATTTTCCGGCTCTCGACCAGCGAAGCTAACCGGGTGTTATGCCCACGGGAAAAGAAGCCTCCGTCGTCAGATGTTAACGATGGTCGATAAATATTTAATGAGTATCAAGATTACCCTGATTTATGAACATCGGGAGCAGTCCGCGGCGGCGGGAATAAACAGCCGGGAGCTGCTGTCCGCCTGCTACCTAGCACCGAGGTTTCGTAACAGGTTGGTAATCGGCGCGATCGCTGATCATAATTTTCCGTTTTGTCTCATTTTTCGATGCTTTTTACCCGCAGCGGATCTCGAAATTCATTCCCGAAATCTGATCTTCATGCAAGAAGAACGCTACACGATTTAGAACGGCAATTAAAATGTATTCATAATCACATCGGGTCGCTCGCGCGGTTTGTTGTTGACCAGTCAACGGCAGCAGCTAATACTAATTTCTCAGATTGTTTACTGATTTGTAGCCCAAATATGACCGCTCAACTCGACGAGACGCAACGATTTGTTTTTTCTTCTTCTTATTCTTTTTTTTCCCTCAAAAATATGTTAATTGCCAATTCTGCGCGCGTTGGCATCTAGATAAGCGCGTTATGTTTAGCAAGGTATCAACAGGAATTTCAATTAATAGAAAACACCGGATTTACGAGCCACTAACTGTTGGAAGCTTCTTTCTCTTTTGCATAAGCACAAGCTTCAACGATGAGCCAAGATGTGAATTCGCTCACTTTTGGGGCCGTTTAAATCGAATACCACCGTTTGCGCGGATACTGTCGACAGTACAATTTAAGATTTCTAAGTATTATGAAGGTCGTCTAGCTGCAAAGATGCCAGATCTACGAAATACCCGAAGATTTTCAAAGAAATACTGATCCGTAAGCAAAATCTACTGTATTTAGGACAATATCAACGGATTTGTATGGATTTCTGGAGCCTCTGGGAACAAAAGAAAGATCTGATTTGGAAAGAAGTGAAGTAGAATAATATATGGTGGTTTAAAAAAACGGAGAGGGTCGCGTCAAATCTGCCACCCGAAAAACGGCAGATTTGACGCGACCCTCTCCGTTTTTTTAAACCTTGTACATATGGTGTCAGCTACCCAAAAACAAAATCAAAATCAATGTAAGTAATGTTCTTGTAGTAATGCATATATTTAGCATCTCTACTGAGGTTCCGACATTGTATAGAAATTTGACATACATTATTACTAATCCATGAAATTAATCATCCTCGAAGACCTTCATATATTGAACCAAACGGAAGCGTTATGGTTTCCATGATGCTCAGTATGGCCTCTGTTAGACTTGAGAGGCTCAGAATGCTAGGGGTGTAAGTGACTTGATCGATTTCTCTTCGTCAACTTTTTCTTTGATTAATAACTCAACTGAAAAACGTTCCAATTTGAGTTTGTTATAGAATCTGATAGATGGGGTTCTGACCTACCTTCCACATTGTCAAATACAGCTGGGAATGAGTTTGCAGCTAAGTTATGACCAAAAGAGAGAGTCGATGTAGAGGAATCGATCAGATCACTTACACCCCTTTCATTCTAAGCCCCTCACTTGTCATTTGACAAATATTCATCGATTTCGACGAACAAAGGATTGCATCTCTACGTAGAGACTGTGTCAGCTAATTCCCATTCTCATGTTTTGTTTTGTTTGTCCCTGTCTACCGCATAATTTTGACGTAGAACTACGTCTTTCAGGAAGGGTGCCAAATCAGAAAACAGGTCACGTTTTTATGAAATAAAGTTAACGTTAATAACTATTTTCACCGTGAAAGAATGCTTATGATTTGCATACCAATCGAATCGGAAATTCGGAAAAAAAGATTTGTTTGATATCCTACGCATTACAATTCGCTAATCTCTAAACGGTTTAAATTCTTGAAAACTGGAAGAACTTCCTTTTTTCCCATACATTTGTTTTGCTGATTTGTGTGCCAACCCTACCCGTATTTCGAATGCTTATAACTCGAACATTTCTTAACAGATCGGAAAGATGTTTGCATCAATTGATAAGAAATATTCTACGCGTCTAACACAATTAATAAAATATTATTTTTCATGCGATGAACAATTGAATAACTGTAAAATGTCTAGCGTTATTTAAACGCCCTAACTGCCAAGTTTTGATTGGCCCGATTTACGGTTTCCCCAACACAGACTTCAAAACCGATGTACCTGTGGAAATCCGCTTTGCAAATATACATGCATGTCGGGGGTATGTTTTGGTATTGAGTAATTTTGTACTCGCTTGTCTTTATGCAGACCGGAATATGTTTCCTTAAAACGTTCGTTTTAACTTAGAAGCCTGAGAAAATCGTCATTTCAGATACTAAAGGTGAATGAACTATCGCGGTTCGAGAACTACGTAAACATGAGATGTGCAATATTTTCAAAGGGAAATGTAAAATACAATGATCGTTTGACAATTCTTTCGTTCACATATTTTGGTAGTCCTAGGAATCATATCAAACGTTAAAGGACGTTCATCAAATTTATTTGTAACGAAGAACATAATCTATTACAAAAATTTCGATGCATTCCCGGGTGCATCCCCCGTACAAAAAAGGTTTCATAACATACTCTCGTTTCGAACAGACTCTCGCAACTTTTTTTTATTTTATTCAATGTTTCCTTTTTAGTCCAAATGTCTCTATGTCTTAAACTTCTACTCTTTCTCTGCGATCAATTGTTGCTCTTTCAACTTTGACATCAACTTTCAAGTCTTTACTCTTCATTTCCTACTATCTTCTCTATACTTTATTCTCTCTGCTCTCTATTTTTTGCTCCTCATTTTAAACTCTCTACTCTTCACTTTCTGCTTTCTGCCCTCTACTCTCTACTTTCTACTCTCTTCTCTCTACTACTTTACTCTCTACTCTCGACTCTCGACTCTCGACTCTCTACTCTCTACTCTCTACTCTCTACTCTCTACTCTCTACTCTCTACTCTCTACTCTCTACTCTCTACTCTCTCTACTCTCAACTTTCTCTACTCTCTAATCTCTACTCTCTCTACTCTCTACTCTCTACTCTCTACTCTCTACTCTCTACTCTCTACTCTCTACTCTCTACTCTCTACTCTCTTTACTCTCTAATCTCTACTCTCTAATCTCTACTCTAAAAAACGCACACACAAATACATACACGCTCGTGCACTCACAAACGAACACATGCACACACGCAGGCGCGCATAGTCTCACACACAAGACACACGCAGACGCACACACTTTCACTCACAAAAAAAAATACATCGCAGCTGCTCACTCTCTCACTCTGTTTGTGTTTACATCGAGAATACGACCAATAAGCACTTACTTGTTTCGTCAGGAACATTCGGGATACTTCAGCACAAAACAAAACACATACAATAACATACTGAATCATATCAATAACAATCGAACTGTCATAGAATTGGAACAGATGGAAACGGACCCGCTTTAAAACAAAGCTCCATTGTTCATAGCGAATGTTCCAAAATACTCGAGCAAAGATGAAACAATAGAATTCACCATAGCGTGTATCATAATAAATAGGGCAAGGAATGTTGAGTTCTTCGTTCAGTCGCAAATAAATCATCGTAGAAAAATACTGAGAGGTGAAACTATCAAGTGTTCTGAAAATCACGAGGAACCGGAAAGTTTATAGAAAACGTTTTGTCTCATCGAGAAGTGACCAACCACGCATCAATATAGACCAACCAGTTTTGGCTATATTCGAACCTATTGCATCATCGAAGTGCGGCAAGTCCATTCATCTCTGGAACTCTGTTCAGAAAACCATCTGGGCGGAAACAGATAATGAAATTGTGATTTTGGGTAACTGCTACCATATGTACAAAACATCAAAGAAATCGGAGAGTTTCGAGTCAACGGCTGGTTGATTTGGCGTGGAATTGCTTCGTGGTAAAATATAACCGATAACGTTACCAGTTCATCTTGTTCCTTGCCACTTATCAATGTCAATTCTTTTTTCTTCATCGTATGTCCGCGCTTTTTCGATAAATAAATGTGATAACACAATGTTCACTGTATTTCACTTCCTATCAGACAATCTACAATTTCCAAATCATTGTAAAATTGAAATTATCAAGTAGATGATTGACATATAGCATTTGTAAAAACAAACAATAATTTTATTTGGACCACTTCAATTTGAGTTATTATTATTATTAATTCGTTTATTTTTACAGGCTCAGTTACTTAAGTTTAAAGGAGCCGAATTCTTAAATATAATTTTAAAACTATATATATATATAAACAATTTTCTTACATCTATGGTTAGTAAGGTGGAAAACCGATTACTCGCAGTGTACTCGAGTTTAGGAGGGTGACATATTTTTAGGATAAGGATGGGATATAAGGAAATTGTAACAATGTTGATGAACACTCATTTCATAAATCTTTCAATTTGAGTTGAACTTTCTTAATTTTTTTTTGTTAGTAAATCTTTCTCAATGATCAATTGATTATAACTCAATACTCAATATTTTGAAAAAGAGTATGAGTTTTTTCATATATGTATATTTAAAAAAAATCATTTGAAAGCTGTTGATTGTGGCTGAGTGGTGTCTTAGAAAAAGTTGTAGAAATTTTGTTAGACTTTGTATAAAATGTTTAAGCTATTCTTCACTTGTATTCAAAAAATCAAAAATAAAACATTAAAATAATATTTCAGATATCCCCTCGATGTACAATTTATAGTGGATCGAAGGGCAGAGTGGTCAGCATCATACATATTGTGATGAGAATGTCGGGTTCGATCTCCGATGTGATGTTTTCATCAATGGATGTTCTCTCATCATTCAATGGTAAATGTGTATTCTTGTACTTCAAAATCTAACTGAAGGAGTGTGGTAAAAATGGCAAAAATAACGACAAGAAAAATACACAATATATTTAAAAAATAAATCGATTTTCGGATAATAGAATCTGAATGAAACATAAGGCAAGAGCCACAAATTTTTACACAAATGTATAAATGTGAAGCATCCGTCAACTTGCTCGACTGATTAATCAGAACTTTGAAAGTCAAAGAAAGGAAGAGTTGCAATCTCCCACAGGGTATTTCTAATTAAATGAGGTAATGTAATCTTATCGATATTGTCCACCTAATTATTCCGATTAAATTATTTAATTTTATGAAAATATTCCTTCCACAAAACATGGTCGGGATTCTCAATTTACAGCAATACATGATAAAAGTATCAACTATAAGACTAGTACAATTGCATAGTAATAAGAGTTTTTTTTTATTTATTTATTTAACAAGTACATATTATTTTTAATGTCTCTAATATTGTTTTTAGAAATATTAGTAAACTATTCTTAGCCGATTTCAGTTATTGGTTCCATGTTAGTAATAATTTTTTCAACAATTAAGTTTCCATGCGTTTCAATTTATTTATTTTGTGTTGCATAACTTATATCAATAGTTACACAAATACGAATGTAGACTGAATAATACATTGAAAGAATTATGTCCAAAAAACGACAGTATTGCTAACTACAAAATTATTTATCTGATTCGCTCGTTTATCACATCGGATACTATTTTAGAGTGCATCGAAGTTAACTCTTTAGTAGAAACCTCTAGACAAAAAAAAACCTTTAGTAGAACGTTTTGGTGACCCTCAAAGGGGCTGATTATTTGCGTGGTTTTGTGGAAACAGTTAAAGATGATTGATTGATGAATTATTCTTGTACTCGCGAGAACAATACACAAGCTGCCCATATGTCGCTGTTTGTTTTTTTATGTCAATGGACGCTTTGTACTGAGTTTTCATCGCGAACGATATGGCGGTAGTCTTTTTAAACGGTTTTATTTAGCTTGCCCTGTAATCTGTTAGTATGTTTGTAACTTTGTAATATGTTTGTCTGTAGCGCTGACCCACATTAATAGAAATTTGACCCCCTTCCTGTTGACCGATTGATCTGAAATTTGGAACACACCTTTATCTCGGTAGTCATTATATAACTGCGTATTTCATGATCTTGAAAATCCAAGATGGCGGCCGCTACAAAATGGCGGATCACATATTTTCTCAAAACCTCATCAATATGGGTTTTTCAAAACCCCATCAATATGGGTATCAAATGAAAGGGCTTGACTAGTAGAACACGGTTATTTATGAAAAATGCAAATCCAAGATGGCTGCCACTGCGAAATGGCGAACTACATATTATGTAAAAACCCCATTAATATGGGTATCAAATGAAAGGGCTTGACTAGTAGAACCCGGTTATTTATGAAAAATGCAAATTTATGATGGCAGTCACTATCAAATGGCAGGTTGCATATTTTCTCAAAACCCGATTAATATGGGTATCAAATGAAAGGGCTTGAATAAAAGATCACAGTAGATCATGAAAAATACAAATCCAAGATGGCCGAAATCACAAAATAGCAAATTACTTTATTAAACGGTTTTATTTAGCTTGAACTGTTCTTATGTATGTTTGTATGTTAATAGAAATTTGACCAATAGGAGCTGACCGAATTTATAAAATACCTTTATATCAGCTGTCATTTTAAAACTTCTTATCTTGAAAAATCCAATTTGGCCGCCGCTACAAAATAGCTAATTCCATATCATCTTAAAAAAAAAAGGTTGATTGAAATATGTGTATCAAACGAACGAACTTGACTTGGAGAACACACTATGTATTTTCTGCAATCCACTGAATATCGATATCAATGGTTTTATTGTAGAGAAATATTCTAATGAAACAGATAATGTACTAAAAACTAGAAAAAATAAGTAAAAAAACTTTTTAAGTTGAACGGTTTAATTGCGATTAAACATAACAATGTCCTAAAAGCTAGAAAATAATTAGGCAAGTAGCAGTAAGCAGTTATCACACCTCTCCTTCATTAGTCTAGGGCAAAGTTTTTTTACTTATTTTATTCACAGTTGACACACATCCGCTCACATGCGATTATATTTTGTTCCACCGGCTCCATTATTCTATATATGTTAACCACTTCAATCAACCCTTGGCAACGCAGAAAAGAATTAACAATATGTGCTTGTGATGCAAAACCACGAGAGTACTCTCCATCGGACGGCATGAAAATCTGAGCAAAATTGCACCGTCATTTGCGATTTCTTTCATTTCTTCTTTATATCGCGGAATACTTATGTATGTGATATCAGCATGAGCAAATGTTGTCTGTTCGCTAGCTGGATCGGGACTGTGATTTTAAACTGCATTTGTGTTTCGAGCGAGTGATTTACGCGTGCCTGATTTGCAGTGATATATACATATTATACCTCGCTTATATATTCGTTATTGACAGTATGGATAGGTATGCATTGAAATGATCAAAACAATTGTATGGAAAAATGGGAATAATTTTAATTTTCGATAATTTAAACTATTTACGGATTAGGTAATCGTAATGCGTAGCCTATAAAGCAAATCTTTGAAAATTTGCAATTCGCTTGTTAGGTGAATCATCAAAATTCATTAGTAGCGACAATAGTTATTAACGTTAACATTAGTTCTTCACTTCATTTGTTTTCTGATTTTGCACCCTTACTACGTGGCCCTACGTCAAAATAATTTTTATATCAACACATTTTGTTTAAAATATATTTTTGGGCGTTTATAGATTTCATGAATGGTGCTCCCGTGGCCGAGTGGTTAGCGTCAAACCTAACATGCCGGGGGTTCGGGTTCGATTCCCGTTCTGGTCGGGGAAATTTTTCTTCAAAGAAATTTCCTCTGACTTGCACTGTGGTCACGCGTATTCTAGAGCTTGCCACTCAGAATGCATTCAAGGCGTGCTATTTGGCATAGAAATCTCAACTACGTTGAGACGGCGGAGTTCCTCTAGGAACGTTAGTGCCATATAAGAAGAAGAAGAAGAAAATTTCATGAATATTCTTTAGCTTGTGAGTTTAAAATAGTTTCGCAGCAGTTTTTTTTAATATTTGAAATAGGCATAAAATAGTGCCAAAGGGTGAGTCAATAATTATTGCAACGCGAGGGTCACTATTTATATTTCGGGAATTGGTAACACTGATATCATGTGAGTCCATCTGACGGTTCCATCGTAAAGTTTGACATTTTTGACGATATATGTACTCAGAATATTTTGTCATACGGACGCTATTTGTTTATTTTATATTTAGTTGAAAGTTTGGTCTCAGCAAAAAAAAATGGAACTGAATCGTGAACATTTTCGTGCGATGATTTTTTACGACTTTCGACGTGGATTATCACAACAAGAGTGCGTCAATCAACTTAATTTGACTTTTGGCGATGAAGCTCCATCAAAAACCACTGTGTATCGCTGGTATAGTGAATTCAATCGTGGTCGTAGTTCGCTGTCCGACGAGTTTCGTGAAGGTCGTCCAAAATCGACTGTAGTGCCAGAAAACATCGATGCTGTGCACGAAATGATTAAGCAAGATCGTCATGTAACCTATGGTGAGATTGAGGCATCCCTAAGCATTAGTTCCACCAGCATATATGCGATTTTACATGAACACTTAGTTGTGGGAAAATTATGTTCACGTTGGATCCCACATAATTTGACAATCGCTCAAAAAAAAAGGCTCGTGTCGATTGGAATAAATGCTTTGAAAATTGGTTTAAGCGCATGCAAAAGTGTATCGATCATCGTGGCGAGTACTTTGAAAAACAATAAAAATATATTCGCAGCTTAACTATTTGTTTTTGTTCCTATTCCCGAAATATAAATAGTGACCCTCGTATGACAGTGGATCACAAGAAAGAGTTGGGAAAAAGCCAGGAATAACGCGCAAAAAAAAAAACGAGAGAGCGATGATTGCTCATTTCAAGAGGAATCCGAACATTTCGATGCCGGACTTGGTTGATGTTTCGCAAATTTTTGCAAAAAATATTATGAAATTTGTTTTAAATCTCAACTTTGGGAATGGTCCGAAATATCTTATATATACATATAACAATATTTAGCAGGGATTATACCACATTACAACCTCATTTGAGGTGTTCTGAGTCAAATTTGATCAAAATTTTCAATGAAAGTTTCTTTTGGATCATAATTTAAATTTTACAATTCAACAATGTTTCAGTATTTTCATGTTCACCTATTGGATGTACAAGTATGATTTTACATTTTTTTTCGGTATTCGATTGAAACATTGAATTTACTGTTACTTTATTCAAAGTATGCTCCTTCGGAACCCACAACCTTGGTCTTTCGGGCAATACACGAATTCCGCGCTTGTAAATTTCTGCTTTTTAAACGATACAGTCATCAATTTTTTATTTCTTCATTAGATCGTACCAATACCATGAACCGGAACAAAAAGTAATCTCAATTCAAGATCAATTTCTGAGGAATATGGTAGGTAAAGTAGAACCTTCCAATTTACTTTTTCTAGATAATCTGTGTCTGCCGATTGAAAGTTTCGCTGAATAAGTCACTTTCATTTGTTCAAATATGATCTTGCAGAAGTCATTTCCCCCAGTAGCATTCGTTGTTGTTACATGCTACTCTGCTTCGGTAGGTACATAGCGAACCAGCTAGGATATGAACCAAAACATGATGATCGCTTTCGGTACTGCAAGTTTATATTCTTTTTCTTACCTAATTCGCTACATATCGAAGCCAACACGACAAACATAAAAAAAACTGGCATCTCTGTTAACTCACATCTTAACACACATCAATACACAGCATCAACCTGTAACAATTTGGACCAGCGCAATAATGGCTCCTTCACCTCGAGCGCTGTCCCAATCTCGATCGGTGAAATGAAAATGGCCTTTCATTTGTCACTAAACAATCGGCTATGATTTTTCAAAGCCCAATGATCGGCGGCTTTCATCGCGAAAGCCATTCTTCGTTATCAAGATGCCACTCGCCCCATGTATTGTATTTCCTCCAATCAGTTCGTGGTTATGATCTGATAAACCACTTCACCGGACGTTCGGAGTGAGTCTCGCACGGGGCGGAAAGGCATTAATCTTATGAGCTCGAGCCTGAGACATGTGATCAATCTGATTTTGTCGAAGAGTGCTGCCTAATGACCCTCGCCTCGAAGACAAAAGCACCCCACGGTCATCCACACACACACGGTGAGTTTCGGACTTGTTCCCTTCGGTATCTGTATTTTGTTTTCGTCTGGCCGTTGGCGACGACGGCCATCGCATCGCCACCATCCGTTGTTTCGAAATGGCCAAAGCAATCTCGGCCTCTCTATCACCTTTCGGAATGGTTTCGGAATTGATGCCGTGGACTGTGCACGTTATGACAGATTGATAGCCATAGGGCCAGTGGGGACGGACCTTGGGTGATACCCACCGGGAAGTCAGTATCTTGCAGCGACAGGAAGTGAAAGGTTCCTGTGAACGAGGTAATTTGTCAAGATTTTTCCAAGAATTTCGTGCGGAATTTGTTTCTTCGATAGGAGATTGTGATATCAACTAAACGTAGCACTAAAATTTACATTCGAAGAAGTCTAATCTTGATACCAATTTGAATGTTTCCTTTACAGCAAGTCATGATGATTGTTGGTGAGCCATTAAACTAGAAACATATTCCCCTACTAATCGTCTCAACCATTCGCTCTACTCAGCCACTCAAACGACTTCTTATCATCGTCATCTTACAACTGGAAAGCGTCTTTCCAACTTCATTCTCGTCAGCATTCGTGAAAATCATTTCGTAACAATTAATAATCATAATAACACCGTTTATGGGAATCGATGCGCCTAACAAAGGCGAAATAAAAGCAAACGATGTTTTGCTCCGCCGAGCCGTCTGACAGTGCGGCCACAGTTTCACGCGCCAGATCCCAATCGTTCGCCTCCCGTTGCGGGTAGGAACGCAAGGGACGGCGGCCCGGCGGCTCGGAACAACCGCACCAAAACAACAACAACAACAGCTCCATTTACTCCTCCTAGATTTGCGTGATTGAACCTCCGGAGGAAAATTGATGAGCCTGCCGAAACCGGCAGCCCCAAACTGGGCGGCCAGAAGGCGAAGCTGCCGCCACTTCAGATGTATACTCGAGTTAATGATTCGTAAAATTATCGTTATGAAATTTTATTTTTATTACGCATTGTTCCGATGACTTTTTCCCAACCTTTCAACCCGGCGCTATGTAAATTTGCCGCTGAGAGAGATCATCGCTAGTTTAGACGCGCTGCGTTGGTATAACGTAATGTAAAGGGAAACATTTTCTTTTTTATGGGACTATACCGCTTAGAGAAATTTTGTCTTGTTGGCGTCATTTTACTTGAGTTGTTAAATAGTCGATGACAAAGTGTGAAAAATGTTTGAATTTGAAGAGGGTAAAAATAAACTCTTCTTTTTTATTCACGGGAAATATTGTCCTAGATATTATCACATCACAGCAATAACACTGTGAACTAAATATTATTAGTATGAAACATGTATAATATCATAAATACGTTTTACTGTAACGACTTGTTCTAGCTTCCAAACTTCTCAGCTCACAACAAATCGAGCTTCAAACTTCGCTTCACTCCAAAGAATTACTACCTATTTTATTATCAATGAGAAACGCATTTGCTTAGCGGCGCTTCATTTCGCGCGGAATTTTCAGAACATCGGTTTACTTCCAAAAAAGAACAGTTCTTTTTTGCAGGACATCTATAAGAAGTCAAAGAGATGAGAGAAAGAGAATATAATAAAGAATACCTTTTTGTGAAACCGTGCTTTCCATATGTAAAATACATATTTACGTTCAAGGTATCAACTAGAACATTTTCATGGAAGAAGGTGAATGGGTTGAGGCGTTTGCTATACATAATGATATAGAACGGAACAACTAGTAAAATGGAAGTATTTTTTTTGTTTCCGGAATCCTAAATCCTAATTTTTTTCGAAAACCCCGATTTCCGTTAACTCCTCCCTTGGGTGATTTTTCGATTTTCATAAAACTCAAACTTTGAGGTAAAATGAAAACCTAAACACAAAACATGCAGGAAAAAATGGAAGATTTCGAATGCTTATAGCTCGAACACCGGCTTCACTAGGTGAGAGCCATGTTTTTTTTCGCTTAGAGTTCTTGAAATAAAGTGTAACATGCAAACCATATGTTTCGTCCTTCAAAAACAAAACAAAAAATTACGAATGACGGAAATGTTCGTTATTTGGAATCGACATCTTAGATGCACTGAACCATCAAGTTACTTTGTTTTTTTTTTTTGAAGAATTACATTGACATGTTTTCGGAATCAAACGGAAAAAAAAGGAATTTAGATGATCGACTTCGGAAGATATCGAGAAAATACTATTTTTGTATTTTTCATGATATTACATGAAAACATGAATCGAGCTTCATTTTCCAATCATATGATTGTATTCCTTGAATGGAACCATATCTCGTATCTAACTTTCATGCTCAGAAATCGGGAAGATTGTTATTGTTTTAATTTTTTTTGTGTTTATTTACCTATGTTTTGGGGATTTTTTTTATATTACACGAAAAGTTCAAACTTCCTTCCTTCAAAATTTATTGGATCCTAAAAAAATCTAACAATGAAATCATATCTCGTACTAAAATTTTAGCTCGCAAAATTTAGCAGAACAACTTAAAAAAAACAAATCGAAGAAAAAATACAATATTTTATATTTTATTAGAACTTAAATATAATGATATGGATTTGATATACCCCATCATAATTGGTGGTACTTGATCTACTTCACCATTTGAATCCAAGAATAGAATCAGATCTCATACAATATACGAACAGGGTGAAATCAATGGGCCTGGCCGGGTAAGGGAGTAAAAAGTGCCCCCAAACCAAATCACCAGCTGTATGGAAAATATTATGTAGTATATTAAATAAGAAATTTTGGCGGTTTTATCGAACCCCTATGTGGCTTAACATATTTATAGTGAAAAATGTACTTTTTCGTTTATTTCACGCCATCCTCAAAAGCTTCGAGATAAAAAATTTAAAAATATACTGAATGTGCAAGGTGTATCAAGAAAAATTATCAAAAAAAATTCATAAAAAATTTAAGTACTAAAAAAATATTGAAATTTTGAATTTTTTTGTTTGGAATTTAGAGATTCAGTACTACTCTAATTCATATTTAAATGTTTGTTTTTTTCAGATTTTTTTCAGTGTTTCGGGGGGCAAAAACTGTTTTTTTATATTTCCAAAGAGCCTGGCTGGGTACGGGAGTAAAAAGTGCCCCCAACCCAAATCACCAGCTGTATGGAAAATATTATATAGGGTACTAAATATGAAATTTTGACAGTAGTACCATATATTTGAGCCCTTATATCGCACAACAGGATCTATGGTGAAAAATGCACCTTTTCGTTGTTTTTGTTGTTTTTGTGGCGTAATTTTTCCCTGAATTTGTAAGAGCATTGCGAAACACAAAAATAATTTTCTTCACCGTATGCATTATTATTTTTATTTTCTTGAAATCGATTATTTCATTGTATTCGTGGTTTTCTATTGTATGGTTAAAATGAAAAAAATAATAATAATTTGGATTTTTTTAAATGTTCTTCTCATTAATCCGAATGATCTTTCCACAAGGATTTTATTTTTTTTTCACAGATCTCTATCGTACTGCTGACTTCTATGAATTTGGTAAACCATCTAAATGCAATGTAAAGATAGTCTCATATATTTAAAGATACGAGAAAAAAAAAATCTTCGTACAGCCCAATGCTTTAAATATATAGGCAAAATTGAGACATATAAAATTGATATAAATATTAGAGCATTGCAGGACCTCTAAATTCAAAATAAATTTGAAATGCCCAAAGGCCAAAAAAGTATTTTTTTGCGCAATCCTCTTAAAATTTCAAAAAAAAAGCGCTACATGCATTTAAATAAAAATAAGAGCAAAAGTGGGTCTCAAAGTAATATTTTTTTTAAATTTCGAAATGCCTGAAAAAAAAAAAATATATATATATATATATATATATATATATATATATATATATATATATATTTATATATATATATATATATATATATATATATATATATATATATATATATATATATATAAATATATATATATATTGTACCGCGAAAAATACTCTAAAAATATTCTGAAAAAAATCACATATACCTAAAATAGACGTAGGAAGAAATTTGAATACAAACGAGTAGTACTTTATCTCAAAATAAAACAAATATTAAAACTTTATTTAAAATAAAAATTGTCTGTTGTCTCAAAGCTATTGAGAATGGCGTGAAGAAAACGAAAAGGTGCCTTTTTCACCATAGATCCTATGGTGTACCATTTAAGGACTCAAATATACGGTACTACTGCCAAAATGTTTTATTAGTACCCTATACAATATTTTCCATACAGCTGTTGATTTGGTTTGGGGCCACTTTTTACTCCCTTACCCGGCCAGGCCCTTTAGAAAATTATTAACACACGGAAATCTATAATCCAATTTTGTACTTTTATAGTGGTAAAGTCTATCTCTTACCTGACTTTGAGCAACAACCTCAGATAGCGTCGATAATAGAAATTACATTTTCTTGATTTTTGCATGTTCCTCTGTTTCGTATTTATTTCTTAGTTCGAAGTGTACACAGCTTACAGTTGTTTATATTTTTTCGCATCATGCTTCTGTACCTTGCGCTCAATGCACTCTTGCTCCGTATTCATGAGAGATTTTCAAGTATGAGCACATTTTGTAAATATATTGAAAATATATATTTTTGTAAAAAGTTTTTGTAAAAAGGCAGGTAGATAAGTCGTTTTTTCATACATGGTTCGAAGAGGCAACAACAATACACTGTTTGAAATAAATAGACTTTCTTTTCGACAAACCAAATTATTGGCCTCCGAAACCTTACAACAATCGCTTGCTGTTGAGGTGATGTTTTGGAGCACAAAAAAATCCGTCAAGTTCGAATTTTTCTGGTCATGGTAGTCCAAAGTAAACTTGCAATCAGTGTTGCCACACGTACAGATTTATCTGGAAAGGTACAGATTTTTCGTTATTTTTGGTACTGATTCTGTACAGTACAGAGTACAAATTTTCGTCAAAAAGTACAGATTTTTTCCCCGTGAGATTCGAACTAAACAACATTAAGGTACATGGCGACATGGCGAGAACACACGAAGGACTTGCAAATGTAAATGTGGTATTTGTAGTAAATAAATGAGTATTTTTTCATGCTAAATTTCTACAACGAATATTTTGGGATGGTACAGATTTTTGGACAAAAATGTTTCGTTATTTTTGGGAACTGGGAGTTTTAACTCCACTGGTACCAATTTAAATGTGGCAACACTGCTTGCAATATACATGGAATATACTCGTCTCGTGACTTTCCTTCGTTTCATAAGGTATGGAAATATATATGGGAACAATATTTTAGTTCGTTGAAGTCGAGAAAAAAAGTGGCATGCGTCTTGAAGAAAATTTTTAGTACTAAACCTAACAACGGAAGGTTCATAAGAGGTGTCATAGGAATAGCTGAGAGATCTACACTGGATGCGATCGTAAGTAAATATGTACGAAATTTCAATGAAATGTGTTATGGTGGTGTTACGGCCCAGATGGACAAAACTTAAAAACAACACATTTTCATTTCCACAAAACACTTTATTCGACGCATAAAAAAGTATGAAACACTTAACACTAAAAATCCCTTGACATCTGCAGCAAATCAGCCTGAGTCCGTACCTGAAAACAAAGAGCATTTAGTATAGATATTTAACATGAATACATATTGGTACTTACCTTTTCATCGTCGTCACGGATACCCAATACAATCAGCTGAAAAGATAATTATTTTAATTGGACGACACTAAATACTCACCTTTGAAAACAATACAACAATCACAAACAACAAGCAAATTGTCAAAAGACAGAAACAGATTCAAACGAACCCGCTATACAAAGTGTAATTGTTTATGGCGAATATTCCAGACACAACCCATACAACAATTGCGCTATTCAAATGACAATGGCTAATCGTATAAATAGGGCACGAAATGTTCAGGGCAATGTCAGTCTCAAATGAACCATCGATCAGTATAGATCAAACCTGCTTTGGCTATATTCGTTCTCATCATTTCTACATCATTTTCGGGTAGCCAGTCTCTACTCTCAACTCTGGAACTCTGCTCAGATACCTCTCTGGGCGGAGACTGGCGAATTTTAATAGCGACATCTCATTTTTTTTTACATTCCTTATATCAAGTACTTCCACAAAACATGATCTAATTTCTTATTTTTGTTTTGATTTTGATTTCCATCATGACATGTCTGTACATTATTCCTAGAAAATGACCTGTATTTCAGCTATGTTCCATTTAAAATTAAATATATCTGATAAAATACCAACTAATCTGTATGTTCAAACTTTTTTACAAAATTTGACGATTTTTTCATGAGCCGAGCTGATAATCATATAGTCATTGTAAGTGTGCGCCCGTAAGTTGAACATTGTTCATTCGAAAGTAATTTATATAAGCAGATCATGAACTTCAGGTTCGTGATTGTCACGCTTCCCACGAGCTGGTACCAAATTTCCTCCGAGAAGATGATTTATGATATCTGATCGGCGTGATTTCTTCGTTATTCCACGCCAGCAATCATAGCGCGTTCCACGTTGTTCAAACATTTGTCTTTTGGTAAAAGTTTAATTGATTCCGAGACGCTCTAAGTCAGGAATCAATGTGAAAGGCCTCACCAGAATATAACGAATGTTCAGTTTAACTTGTCACAAAATTTGCGAGCATTTCAACTTTTAGTGAAAGTTGATACAGTCAGTGTAATGAAAATCAACTTCAAAGAAGATCTCATTTCGTTCAGAGAACACCTGCATGTTAAGTATTCACCGGAGAAGTATTACTCGGAGGATACAAATAATAGATTGAACTTTCCCATTATCATAGAAATTAGTTTCTATGAATACCCTGAAAAAGTTATCGTGAGGAACCGTTGAAAGTACACTGATCCAAATAGTAGCTTCCAGCCACAGAAAATTCGTCCCAAACTTATGGCACATTCAGGCAATTATCGATTTCAGCCACAAGCCTCGCACACATTAGCTACAGTAACACCGCCTTCCTCCGTCCGCTGTTTCTTTCCAAATCGATTCCCATCGATCTTCTCGCTGTAAGCTTCGAGATTATTAATGCGTTTCGAGACACCTCTCCTTGGGTGCCAAGTATCCCATTGTTCACACGCCAAATTCGATTCCCGGCCGGGGAGAGCCGATAGCTCGTTAGTTCTCGTTGTTTTGGGCTCGTTTTCATCCAATCGCCACAACGATTGCGACGGTTTCTGAACAGAACAACAAACCAGCAGGATATGTCGATCTCCACCTTAGAGAGATGGAGAGTGTGTAAGGGGTACGACGCAGTGCCAGGAAAAATGGTTGGCGGAGGAAGAATATTGGGGCCTATTTCTTTCCACATACGAACGAAATAACAAAAATCGATTTTGTCCGTCTCGCTGCGTGCTGGTCGTTAGGGGTGTAGTTTATTCCGGCTGATTACACCGCATATTATTGGAAACGGAGAAGGCAGGACGCAGGACGACGTCTTTGGCGATTAAGCGCGATGCGAGAAAAGCCATCAAGTGAGTTATACTTAGTGACGATTTGATCGATTATTACTTCTAATCGATTGACATGAAACATCCATATGATGCTTGGAAGCGGGGAGAAACGAATCATTAATCCGTGCTCGTCGTAAGTCATTCCGCTTTCTCCAATAATCATCCATCTCGGCAATGAGTTGTGAAAATAAGTTGCGAAGAAATGAACTCATGCTCTGCATTTTACCTTTACGATGAAGGTTTGAGCGCCTTCCAACGATCCATCGAAGAGGCCAACATAGGTGCTGAACCGGCGGCCAAATCACGCGCTGCAATCTCCAAAGCCACTTTACATCAATTACTACAAGTGTTCACGCGCGCTTTTTTTTTTTTCATTTTCCTACCTCGCAATATCTTCGAGGAGCACACGGTCGTGCCGATGCAGTTAAGACCCGCAAGGTGGAATTTTATACGTTTTCCACCAATTTTTGCATCTCCACGTTCGCCCGCAGATCGTGGGTCGTTTTTGCACTTACGCTGCGTTCGAAGATTTCTCAATCTTCAACAAGGCCCCTCCCTCCCACTTCAGGTGGACCCGATTCTTCCGCAGCCGTTTTCGCGTCAACAGATCATTTCCAAGTGGAGTGTTGCTGCTTTCGGGGCTGACCAGGATGGTTGGTTGTTTTGAAAACCGAGAAGAGCCAGCCAATCTTTAATTGCCTGCGAGGCGCATCCCGATCTCCGGATCTCCCAGCGCGGTGTGAACACTTTGTTTGAGCCTCGCGCCGGTGGCCACTTGAGGCCAATTTTCGCTGCGCTGAAGGGAGCCTTCCTTGCATCGTGTCGAGCAGGGTTATAATAACCGGTAATGAGGTGATAGAATAAAAAGGGATGTATTCGTTACTTCAACGAGGTATTTCCACGTTTTTCTTCAGAACAAAGATGAAAGACGACCGGGGGAGGGGAGGCAGCGAGGGACAAACAGTCTCCCGTCCGGCGGTGAGTCTTGTGAAAACGAGCTGATGATAAAGGCTGGCACGAAGGCATCATAAATTCTAATTACATTTTTGCGCCGCGGCCATTGGAGGAAGCGAAGAGTTATTGCAATATTAATGCTTCATGACTTTGTGATATTTTGTTGAGAGGAAGGAAGAAGGCGGAGAATAGAAGGATATCGGTATACGCGTCAACGATAAATTGCTTAATATTTCACACACTTCAAAGCAGATGCTGTTCTTAGCTATACCGTGACGAATCAAGAAACAGTGCAATGTGAACTGAAAGGTGTGTGGGAAAATTCACCTGTAACCAATCGGAATAAATTATTGTATCATCGAGCGTAAAATTCTACTATCCACTAACTTGACTGAAAGTTTCAAAAATCCTTCAAATTTATTAAAATCAATATATTCTCATTCGAATAAACTGCAACGCATCAACGCTTGGTCTAGCTCTCAAAACAATTTTCCATTTAGCTCTGTCCGATTTTTCCGTGACTTCCGTGAAAGAGTGGTTAGCATAACATAACATGTAGGGATCAGGTTCGATTCCCGTTCTAGTTGAGAGATGGCGAAAGCCAAAGAAATTCAAAGAAAAATAATATAATCAAGACATGTTGTTTGGCATAGAATCTCAATCAAATACAAATAATTAAAGACGTGAGTAATATTACGTTGAGACGACAAAGTTTCTTCAGGAACGTTAACATTAGCATTAGCATTGAGCAAGTTGCAAAATATCGTAGGTGGTACGAATTCAGAACTGTTTAGTTAAAAGCTAGCCTCCATCCGTTGCTGGTGCTAGGAAAGACGTTGAGCGTGCTTTTGGGTTGTTGATGGCCCGGTTCGCCACTATTAAAAACCCAGCTAGAATTTGGAGTAAAGCCGATTTGAAATCCATTATGCGTACCTGCATTATCCTTCATAATATGATAATCGAAGATGAAAGAGGTGATCCTACACTAAGCTTTGTACATGAAAACATTAATGGCGAAGTACCTGTGGCTGATTTTTCAGCGTATTTGAATAGGTATCAAGAAGTGCATAATGCCAGGCTTCATCATCAACTTCAGAATGATCTGATTGAGCACTTGTGGAATGTCAAAGGCGATGCAGAATAGTTTGATACCCTTTTCAATGATGCTTCATTTTTTCTCACTTTTTATTGAACAACATAAGTTTCGATAACATTGTCCGAACTCAAGAATTTACTGATTACAAATAAAGGGTGTGTCACATCAAATTGCATCACGGAAAAAACGCTGTAGAAATTTAATTTTTAGGAATTATATCTTCAGCTTTCGCTTATAATCAGATAAGAGTATATAGATCACGTTGGCCATGCTTCACTGTCAATTTTTCGTAAATTTGGAAAAATGTCGTCGAACGAAAAAGAGCGTCGTGAATTAATCCTGTGCACTCATTTCGAGAATCCGGAGTTGTCACATCGGGACATCGGTAAGATGCTGGGAATCGTCCAATCCACGGTCAGCAGAGTACTAAAACGATACTTCGAGAACCTAACCATCGACCGGAAGGTGAAGAACGGCAAAAATGGATGCTTCGTCAGTGAAAAAGATCACAAGCGCGTAGTTAAGCAGTTTAGACGTGATCCGAGAAGTTCGGTCCGGGATGTCGCCAATAAGCTGAATTTGTCAAGTTCATTTGTCCAGCGGACCAAGCAGCGGGAGGGCCTGCGTACATACAAGGTTCAGAAGGCTCCTAACCGCGACGAAAGGCAAAACATGGTGGGGAAGACGCGAGCCCGGAAGCTGTACACCGAAATGCTGACGAAGCCGCATTGCCTGGTAATGGACGACGAAACCTACGTCAAAGCGGACTTTCGTCAGCTGCCGGGCCTGTTATTCTTCTCCGCAGAGGACAAATTTAGCGTTCCGGAGGAGATTCGCAAGCAGAAACTATCCAAGTTTGCCAAAAAGTACATGGTGTGGCAAGCGATCTGTTCTTGCGGAAAGCGGAGCGCCCCCTTCGTGATGACCGGCACGGTAACGGGCAGGTCTACCTTAAGGAGTGCCTACAGAAGCGCTTACTACCACTATTGAAGCAGCACGAGGGCCCGACCATCTTCTGGCCGGATCTCGCTTCGTGCCACTATTCAAAAGACGTGTTGGAGTGGTACGAAGCCAACGGGGTCACCTTCGTGCCAAAGGAAATGAACCCGCCCAACGCGCCGGAGCTTCGCCCAATTGAGAAATATTGGGCGATTATGAAGCAGGCCCTCCGGAAGAACCCAAAAGTTGTCAAATCGGAGGCGGACTTCAAGAGAAAATGGATTTTTGTTAAAAAAAAACTACAACCTGACGTTGTACAGAACCTTATGGACGGGGTAAAGAGGAAGGTGTGAGCATACGGGCTTGGGCTCGAAGTATGAATAAAAAGAAATTGCCAAAAGTTGTTTAATAGTTTTTATTTTACTGTCTAAAATTTTCAAAATGATCGGTCTACTGGGCGAATTTCTACAGCGTTTTTTCCGTGATGCAATTTGATGTGACACACCCTTTATATTTTCCATATTATTTGCTTAGAAAAACTCCCACATCTAGCACTTCTTTATCACCTGAATGAATCGAGCTCGATTCCAGTTCATCTCTGGCTTGCTGTCTGGTTTCGGCAAGAATCCTTTGTTGTTCCAACAAATAAAATTTACGAGCAGTCTCATTCAAATCATCAAGATTCATCGACATGATTGTGCGATTGGCCATTCTGCTTAAAGCTTGGGCTTTTTGCTTGCTGTAGGTGAGCCTTTCCTTTGCAGCTGCAGCCAGTTCACTTCCAGCTTTGGCGATTTTTAGACCAGTTAGAGCATATTCGGATCCAAGGACAATCTTCCGAGCTTTAGCGGCCTTCTGTCCGATCGGACGACTGGTAGATGTAGACTCAGCATTAGTCATGCTGGTATCACTTTGGGCCGACTCAGCAGTTTCCGAATGTCCTCGTTTTTGGGTAGCTGGTGCCTAAAATAGACATTTTTTTTTTAATATGTGTGTTTATCTCAACAGAAATGATATGCGTACCTTCACGCAGTGATATAGCTGCCACTTCGGAGCATTTTGTAGTAGCACGTAACAGTGCATTAATGTGAAGAAAGATTTCCCCGTCTACGCAAACAGTGTAACAGCTTGTTTAATAAAATCTTCCGACGAAGCTCCGCTTGGACATCGGTTTTCAATTTGCGCCAGACAACCAACGAATTTGCTGACCATTTTGCTTATATGATGCCACCTAGCTTTAATCCCACTCGGGGCACGAAGTTCTGGGTTCCCTGGTACTGATTTTTCCGTGCAGATTTCAAGGGAACTTCCGTAAACACGGTCGTACATGGCTTGCGACCGTTGGTTTATGCCAACACTTGCGTCTTGTGATGTATTTAACCATGCTAGGCATAACGCCTCGTCCTCAGGAATCGTCCAGTTGCTTCCTCTTTTCGATGCACTCATTTCGAAGTAATATTATCACGTGAAAATCACTATTTCTTAAAACAACTTTATCAAAACGGAGAATCAAAACAACATTTTGACGTTTACTGCGAATAGAAACCTTGCGATGAGTTGCTACTGTGCTGCCAAATTCACGAACAGGCTGCTACCCAGGGGGTGCGTTATTATTTTACTAACCAGAATGGCAACTCCCGGTGTGGTTGCCAAGTTATGGTGGAGGGTTGCCTAATTGAGTTTAGCAACCGAATTTAGCAACTGGTGGGGATGCTCTTAATAAGCCACAAAATTTGGAGGAACTAAAAGAAAAAATAACTCGGATTTTCAACAGCATCGAAGTCGTAATGTTAGAAGCATGAAGAATTTTATTCACCGTTTGAAACGCGTTATCAAAAAAGGGCTGGTCACATCGAAAATGTCTTAAAATAAGCTTTATTTTCGTTTTTTAAATATAACAATCGGTTTACTTTTGAAGGAGTTATCAAAATTTGTTGCGTGATCGTTTAATCTGAAAGACCCTGTATAGATAGTGTGATAGTATATAATATAGAATATTGCATCTTGAGTTTATCACTTGTTCAGGTCGCTAATGAAAAATATTGAGGGTCAAGAATTTCGACTCATTGGACACATTTTTCTGACGAAGAAACAAAGAATTTCAGCGATGATGGATTTTGCAAGTTGCATAAAGAATGACGAAAAATTGACGAACAAAAGGATGTAAATTAGGGTGCCAATGAATGTATGTATGTCGAAATTTGAGTTTCATCACCCAAGGGGGGAGTAAAGGAAATCGGGGGTTTCGAAAAAATTTTTTTAATGCCAAATGTCTTAAAATTGCACGAAACGTCGAGATCTCGAATTTTTTTTTGTCAAAAATCGACACTCTTAGAGACTTAGTTTTTTTCGGAATACGAGACGAAAAGTATGGTTTCGGGTGCCAATAAAAAAAGTTATCTCGATTCTTCATCATTCAGAAATTGTTGTGAAATATTGATTTGCACGATGATATACCCTATGCAAAATATTAGCTCATTCGGACTTCGTTTACTGATGTCGCAGACGTTAAATTTTGAGTTTTTTGAAAACCGAAAAATCACCGGAAAATGGGGTATTCAAAAAAAATTGTTGGTGCCAAATGTCTAGAAATTGCATGACACGTCAAGATTTACAGTTATCTCAACAAAAAATTGTCGAAAATCGATTTTCCAGGCGAAAAACAATCTAGTGTCAAAATATTTTTCGAAATAACTGTAGATCTCGACAAGTAATGTAATTTTAAGACATTTGGCATCAAATTTTTTTAAACCCCGTTTTCCGGTGATTTTTGGTTTTCAAAAAACTTAAAATTTACAAGAATGTAAGATATTTTGAACAGTCGAAAACTGGAATTGAGCGATTCATTCAAACGAAAAGTTTTTTCGTGCTTCGAACGAAAACAGATGTCTCAGATTTCATTTTCGTATTTATTTTCTCAATTTGTTGATTTCTCTGAGCTCAATGAAATCCTCGAGTCTGAGCTCAAATGAATGAGAATGAAATAGTAGTTTTTTGCAATAACAAGCCGTAGCGAGGGCTCGAGGACGCGATTTAAACGAGAGAAACCACACACAGCGGGCCGTTTTTAGTGCGGTTTCGATCATCTTTGTGAAAAATCACGCGGGTGGACCGCCTATTGCGTTGAAAAGAGTCGCTCTCAAAAGTCGCTCAATTCATAAGAGAGGTATGAAATGAAAAAAAGATTCATATTTGTTTTTCCTACACTAATTTCAACGATTATAATCTAATCTATGAATTTTTTCTGCTTAATTTCGCAAGAGGTTACTTTCGGGTTACAGGAGATGGGATCGATTGGGACGGTATTCGGATGAGTGTTTTTGAGCAAAAAGGTATCTAACTGATATTGATCACACTAAGCCAAGAAAAAGCAAACGTTCCTGGAGAGCCAAAATTTACCATATTTGCCAAAAGACCGGAATCTGGCAAATCTTCTGCAGTCCCGTCCAATCGATAAAAAAATTCGGTGTTTTTGGCTCGACGGTTTGTTTCATTCTCATTATTTAGTTATATCAGGTGTATGAATATCGAGGATGCCTCAACAAGAGTCATATGGTGACAGATGTCAACTAAACACTCTGTCCAACTTCTATAAGACCAGGTGATGTTGCTGCTTTGTGTCATTGTAAACAAACAATGCTTCAATTTATATTCTAGTGTTTAGGTATTGGTGTCTACCATACACTGCATAAATTTCATATGTGTGTGTGCAAGCGCTGAGCGTCAACGAATGTTTTCGTATTTTCAACTGTCAAGTTTCTATAAGACCAGTTACATTTTCCTTTGTTTTGGTTATTTTGATCAATTAAATGTGGCAAATTCCGAAGGGAAAAGTCCTCACGGAGAGAGAAGAAAGACTAATCGATGCATTCCACCAAAAAAAAGTTGGCATCAGAGATTAAAACTCCTCATCTTACACCATTTCACATCGGAGGACGTCTGAATTTTGCCAAAGCTCACATAAACCTACATTGGAGCCTGGTATATTGTGGCAAAGAATGTTTCCAAAAGAATACATTTTGCTATGTACCATTGTAACGATTTTGAGAGAGCAGAATCGGTGACGTGATAATTGGCACGTCATTTGCTTGGTCTGTTGTATCCTGTCGCTAGGAACACAATCCACGAGGATAACGAGGAAGTAATCATGACGGTGATGGTAAGCTGAATCCCACTGTTCTCGATCCATTTCCTTATCCTTTTATTCCCTAAAACCAAACTTCACAGTCCTATCCCTACATCAGCTGTCATTTGTGAAATGGCTCTCCTCGGCGAAAGCCCTAAACGACAGCCATGCCAGGGCGAAGAGTCCTGATGGTGGATACGCGACGAGTGACGAGTTCTTCTGGATTGGGCCGTGAGCGAGTCAACACGTTAATCGACATCCTCATTTGATTAGTTTGTCGAAATTTGCCTTCTCCATTGTAGTTCCGCGAGTGGAAGTGTACTAAGTAGAGGCATCCGTTGATCGCCGCAGTCAAACGAGCCAACCGGAAGAGGTCGTGGGTGGACCGTGAGGATAACCGCCAAAGAGTCATCGAGTCCCCACAAGTGGAAGCAGCTTCCTTCAAGACGTATCCTGAACCGACGGGAACGGTTGGTGGAGGTAAGCCTGAACCTGATTGTGACCTGAATCAGCGTCCTCACCGAGCGTGCGAGGAGCGATTAGGTGCAATCAGTTCCTGTACTTGACGGGTGAACGTTGTGTCACCGTGAAATTCTCTCTTTTCGTTGCAGACCCGCCCTGCCCTCATAGCTCTACCGACAACGCGAGCTGCTTTCGAATAAGAGAGATAGAACGCACAAAAGAAATCCACGTGTGCACACGCGAACAATTAGTTTATTGAATTAAATATTATTATATCAATTGAAAATACACTGAATTCAAACACGATTACATCTGCCGAATAAATCCAGTTACACCATAACGAAAAGTTCTTCAATGCATAGATTATGACGAAAAAAAAGTTCAATCTGGATGGTCCTCATGGTTTCAACGGGCACTGGCGTGATTTACGGAAGAAAGAACAGTATTTTTTAACAAGCAATTTTGGTGGAGGCTCGTGCATGGTTTGGGCGGGGTTCTGTGCAACCGGAAAGCTCAAGATAGCTTTCACATCATCCAAGGATTACATACAAGTTCTGGAATCTTCTCTACTACCGTTTTTGCGTGGATATCGTCACAAAAAATCACATTCCAGCAAAACAATGCTACTATTCATACCATCAAGTAAACTAAGCAATGGATTAAGGACCAAAAACTTGAATTTTTGGACTAGCCGGTTCGCTCTCCAGACTTGAATCCAGTTGAAAATCTTAGGGGGATCCTTGTACACAGAATCCACCCTGAGGGAATACGGTACAACAAGATTGAAGAGTTCAAGGTCGCAATTTCGGAAAAATCGAAAAATATCGAGAAATCTGTTCAGCAAAATTTGGTAAATAGTATTCCAACACGAATTTTCGCAGTTATTAGTCGTAATGGCAAGGTTACCAATTATTGACATGTAAATCAGCCGATCGTTTTGATTTTTTCATTGATAATACTTATGAATTCTGAAGTGGTCTTATAAAAAACTGGACAGCTAAAATTATCATATTTAAGCACAATAAATGAACAAAAAACTCTTTTGAACGAAATTGACGTTAAATATACTTTATTCTAAGCATTCAACAATGTATGAATATATTTTGTTGAAATTCTGTTTGTGTTTGTGTTGCAACGAAATAGAATCAGGGTGGTCTTATATTTAGAAGTTGGGCAGAGTGTAGAGCTCATAACTTCACAGTAGGACATTACTCACGTTTCGGAAACAATAATTGGAAACATTGAATCCGTCGTAGTATTTTTTTCGCCCCAAAATTTAATGGAAATATCACGAAAGTTAAGGAAAGTTGTGAAAATGCCTCAAATACTACAAGTACCCATTCTCAGAATTCGCTATGTTCACAGGCAAACTGCACAGACTGCAGGTGAAGCCGTCTGACCATCAACAGAGCCTTACATTGGGTTGTAAAAAACATGAATGTCAAGTTTCGAATGAGGCCCATTTTCATATTGGTTAGCGTAGATAATGAGCCAGAGATAAAATAGGTTCATTATTGAAAAAAGGTATCGGAATCCGAGAATATGAATACGAAGATCTGTATTTCCAACAGAAACGAGTTATCGTGGAACAATCAAATTATTGCGCACGATGTTTCCAGACCACATAATTTCACGTTTCGGAAACATTAGTTCGGATAACCATAAAATTTAGATATGATTTCAAATCATTAGATTTTTTACTTTGGTTCTATATTAGGTGAAAGTTTTGCCAAAAGTGAACATTGAAGCTGTCGTTATTTTCACGCAGAAGAATTGTAGGTTCCCAACACGGAATTGGATTCATCGCGAAACTAATAATATGACATACTAAACGCTCGATGAGTCAAAGGTAAACTGTCAGTCACTGTAACCCATTTCCAGGCCCAGATGCCGACCTCTGCGCGGTAGGTATGTGCGAACCAACTACATCTCTAGAAGATTCAAAGACCCGAACCGATATCCCTAAATAAGAATATGTACAGAAGAGCGGACACCCATTGCGACTAATTGTGCGTGCATAGCAGGTCGAATACAGCACGATCCCATGTTTTTTTTTATTTTCATCCACTGTCTATTTTTCTGTCGAGCTAACGCTAACGACGTGTTCCAGCCACCACTGCCATTTGGTATTTGGGGGCTTATCCATTACCTACCTAGTTCGAGTGATGCGTACTGACGCGGTTCAGCTCATTGTTCGGGTTTTGTTTGTTTGTGGAGCTGATTAAGATCCGTGTTTGCTGTCAATCAAATGGTCATGAGAGGGCCACGACAATGACGGCGAATGCTTTCGGAGGTGGGAAATAATAACAGTGAAATACACCTCAAAAAGTCATACGTTCAGCTGGGATATGTAA
The DNA here is from genome assembly GCF_029784135.1 of Toxorhynchites rutilus septentrionalis. Lineage (NCBI taxonomy): Eukaryota > Metazoa > Arthropoda > Insecta > Diptera > Culicidae > Toxorhynchites > Toxorhynchites rutilus. The sequence goes on along the minus strand of NC_073745.1, from coordinate 13,764,535 downwards.
GCCGATGGAGAAGTGTAGATCTGTGTCGGTATTTTCGTCTACCGCAAATGTAGATGCCGGCTGGGAGTGTGAGAGTTTAAATTAAAAGCATCATTTCGCACTATCGGTTGACGGGTGATCGATTTGGCCGAACGAGATGCAGAGGAGTGGTTCGTCAGATCACTGACAAATGGGCGGGTTTTCCCGCAGTAAGGCCACCGAATAAAAATCGAACAATGTACGAGTTAATTTGAGTGGCAACAATGTTTGGGAGACCGTTTCCAAACTCAACCACTGCCACCGGTGCGGATTACCGACTACTGCCACAACTGTAGGCGACTTATGTATCCATATTAGCCTCTTGCGCCCAACCCGTTATGGTTTGGTTTGAAGTCGACCCGCCCAATAAAATACGAAGGCTGGCGTGGTGCGTCACGAAGAGATTAATTTCCAATGCAATCAATTCGAAGTAAGATCGGATTAAATGATGTCAGCAGAATGAGCACCCATTTAATGATGTTTTTCTCCTCACTCTGTGAAATGAGATTGGCTGATGAGATGCTATATTGGGAAAGAATTTCACTCTCAATCAGTCTAATGTTATTAGAAGTTGCTCATGAAGAAGCACTCTCCACGAGTCGTTCAGATCGGGACAGTGAGATTAGTACTGAAATCATTAGCATACAAATACTTTATTGAGAACTGTCATTAATTCACTTCCAAATTCTCGTTTAGGGTTTTACTAATTTGCAACAACACAGACACCGTGAAAGATAAGAACCGGGAACACAAAAAACACCTCCGAACTCGGGTCAATTCTTCATTTCTTCCGTCACATGCGCTTTCCGGCAAATTCTCAAGTCAGTCTCGAGTCAAAGGCGCACGCTAAACTTGAATAATGCGCTTTTAATCACCTCTAATTAATCTATCGGACACATGTTTTTCCCTTCGTTTTTAAACATTCGTTCCATTGGATACTTCCGCGTCGTGCAGACGTCGGTTGGTATCGATTTTCCGCAAACGCGCCACGCCGCCGGTTCCAATGAATGAACTGCAGCAGGGTAATATTCTGGGAAAGGCTCAATCACACCAAACTGACGGCAGCCAGCGAGGGAGGGTGCGGTGCGGTGCGGTGAAATGAGTTATTTTAATTGCTCGCTAATATCGTTATTCTCGGAACTCGGGCGAATCCTCAGGAGAAACACCGTGTCGGGAATGGATTGGAATGCCCCATTCACGCTAATCCATCACGTCCAATTAAAGCGTGATGATCCTGAACAAACGTTCGGGGTCTGGCTAGTTGGCCATAATCGAGGCTCATTTCAGAGCTGTGGCTCAGCCACGCCATCACGGCAATCTTGAGATGTGCGAAGCGGAAAATCTCCTCTCGGCCAAAGAGCAAACCCGGGGCCGCTGCTATCTATTATTTATCTAATCCATCAATCAGTTTAAATACAACTTCCGGAGGAGGTGGAAATGGAGCGTGGGAGGTGGGAAGTGCTGCGCAAAATGGGACCGGAAGGGAGCCCAGTGGTCGTCAGTTTTGAGGAAGACCTACATCTGATAATTCGATATGGGTCGTTCCGATTGAAGGGCGCCGGGAGATGGACGCAGCAAATCATTAGGTCTAATTGTGGTGTGAAAGACGATAAACGGAGCTCATTCAGTGTTTTGATTTTTGAATGGGGTTGAAGATAGTTATGGCTAACAGTAGAGTTATAATCCAAGTAATTTTCCTTATCATTAAAAGGTGAATGTTGTGAAGCATTCTAGATTTTATTCATAAACCTCTTCATCTCAGAGCCGTCCGGTACCAAATAAAATTCGAACAGCAGCAACGGCGTAAATCTCCCAATTTATTTGTTAGCTTTCACAATAACTTTCAGTATGTTGATTGATATTTGAATAGGAATAGTGGTATGTGTATATCATTTCTCTGTTTGCTTTATTATAACATATTACATTGTATAATAGAAAAGTTATACAATATGTTTTTTTTTCGGGGGATCGTTCTCACAAACGTTTATTTTTGTCAATTGTTTCGCGTGATTCATGTCAAGTCTCAAAGTTATAATGATAAGTTCACAAACACGGAATTCCATTATCAAAATTTATGCTCTGTACAAAACATGTTTCGCCAATTTAGACCATAATCAGCCTTGTCAGCGAATCATTCAAGGCACAGTGGACAACTTTGGCACGAATTTTACTCTAATGGTCATCGAACCATCAAGAACTTACGATCATTCAATGGACCAATCTTAATTGGTCCTTACTGACCACCAGAATCATATTACTTGAAAAAAACATATTAAAACTAAGTGAAATTTTGAATTTTTTTTATTGCTATTTTTCACGAATTTTTTTTAACTGTATAACTATAATTCTTTGGCACTTTTTTCAATATAATCTATGGTTCCTGAGCTAACATTTTTTAAATAAAGTTGTGGAGAAAGAAAAACACTCAGTTTGCCATAGGCAAATGCGTATGCAACCTTTCATTCAAATCGGTGTAAAATTAAACAAATTTAAAATCAACGAATCATGAAATTAGTACAGTAACGACTCGATAACATCAAGCTCAAAAATATCTTTTGACGTAGAACTACGTCTTTCAGGAAGGATGTCAAATCAGAAAACAGGTCACGTTTTTATGAAATAAAGTTAACGCTAATAACTATTTTCACTGTGACAAATTCTCATGATTTGCATACCAATAGAATCGGAAAATCTCTAAGATCTGTTTGATGTGCTATACATTACAATTCGCTAATCTCTAAACGGTTTAAATTCATGAAAACTGAAAGAGCTTCCTTTTTTTCCATACATTTGTTCTGTCGATTTGTGTGCTAACCCTACCCGTATTTCGAATGCTTATAACTCGAACATTACTTAACAGATCTGAAAGATGTTTGCATCAATTGATAGGAAATATTTCTACACGTCTATCACAAATAATAAACTGTAATTTTTCATGAGATGAACAATTGAATAACTGAAAAATGTCAAGCGTTATCTAAACGCCCTAACGTCCAAGTTTTTATTGGCCGATTTACGGTTTCCCCAACACAGATTTCAAAATCGATGTACCTGTGGAAATCCGCTTTGTAAATATGCATGCAAGTCGGGGGTATTTTTTTGGTGTTGAGAACTTTTGTATTCGCTTGTCGTTGTGCAGACCGGAATAAGTTTCACTAAAACGTACTTTTAAACTGAGAAGCCTGAGAAAATCGTCATTTCAGATAGGGGAGATGGGGGTAAGACTGGTTTTCGAAATAACTGGCAAAAATGTGTTTTTTCATGTTTTTTACCGAAATTAAAACAAGCCGAAAAGTAGAACATTTTTATCGGTGCGGGTATAATGGACATGTAGTGGGGGGAATATGGACAGGTTTATAATATACGAAGCGTAGAGGTTTATCCCTCGAAAGATGAATAATTTCGCTCAATAGAACAAAAAGAGAAAACAATATACAAAAGAATTCAATATTCTTCCCATCAATTTTCCTTCAGGTATTGAATGTGATTATGGACGTGACTGTTCATTTCAACCCCACCAGTGCAATTATTTAAAAAAAATTAAATTTACCACTTACGAATGAGTTTACTTTTCCGTACATACCTAATATCCCTTCTCTGTTAACTCACGAACCGAAATATAACCATCAGCGAATTCAATTTTGCAATTAAACCACTCAAAATGCTTAATATTGAAGCCGCATAAATTACATCCACAGGCGGAATCACGTTTGTTTTTGGGTTTTTGTTTCCCTATTCCACTTTTAATCAATATTAATTGTCATTGGATGGTTTAAATATTATGAAATAGCATGTAGAAGGGTTTCGCATCACCGGAAATTTGAAATTCATAATGCAACTATACAAATCAACCACCTGTCCATTATACCCCCACTGTCCGTCTTACCCGCGGCTTCCCTACTAGAGGTGAATGAACTTTCGCGGTTCGAGAACTACGTAAACATGAGGTGTGCAGTAATTTCAGAGGGAAATGTAAAATACAATGATCGTTTGACAATTCTTCCGTTCACATATTTTGGTAGTCCTAGGCATCATATCAAACCTAAAAGTAAGGTCATCAAATTTATTTGTAACGAAGAACATAATGTATTACAAAAATTTCTATGCATTCTAAAATAATATTCAAAGTGGTAAACAATTGGATTGCATAATATAATTGCGTAGTTCTACGTCGAAGATATGCGGTCTTGTCCTAGACCCTCACAATTTTTTTTTTAAATTTGTATTCTTAAACTAAAAAATGTTTTGCACCGCACTTTTTTGCTTCCAAGATTTGATGATTGTGGTTAACAAAACGTGTTGGACTTAAATAGTCAAGGTACTACATCTATCAATGTTTTTTCTTTAGTGTATCAGTGTATATGAGCAAATGATTGTCATTTCAAGTATTTCTCAGTAGAGTTTTGTTTTATATTATGAAACAAACCCTGGTTCATTGGTCGAGCAATAGATGTTCCATTCGGCAGTAGAAAAAAGCTTTTATCAATCTAGGGTAGGCTGATAGGTAATGCACACACGCTTGTAGAGGACGAACAAATACAAATAGCAAGATTGGGTAGGAAAAAAATTGAAGTACAAATCTTTACCTTCAAAATCATGTATTTATTTTTCTTAACGGTGACTAAGCATTACATATTTCTGTCACTGAACTCTCTTCTAACTTTTCCCGAACCCAGAACGATATAACTGCCTTCACCTCATTGTGCCAGCTGTAATGATTACCCTTTAGGTCTCTCTTGAGTATAGGAGTAAAAAATAAAAATCATACGTCGGGAAAATAAGGAGGGTGTGGAAGTAGTTCAAACCTCAGGTTTTTCAGAGCTTTTTCAGTTACACGCAACGTGTTTGGTCGAACGTTGTCGTGTTGCAAAACTATTGGCCCTAGGTTACCTCAAACACGACAAACTTGACGTAAGAGGTGTTTCGGAGTCTTTTTGAATCAAATCTCCGACTAGTTTGCGTCGTTATCTATTGATACGTGGGATTAAGGTTGTAGCTTCAATTTGGGGTAGAAACGAACTTCAGGCACAAACTGGTTTTGGAGCCATTCATAAAATATTTGCCATCCAGCCATTAGGAGATCCTAGGTACTACACTAAAAGTATAACATCGAGGTTTCTTTGACCTTCCAATTATCATCAATAGCAGATTCTAAGTATCAGAAACATAGGAATATGGCACGAATTATGATTATTCATTGTTTTGAAAAATAAACCAGATTCGTCACAAATATATGAATGGTCAACGGTAAAATCAAGATTTTCAATCCTTGTAACTATCCATTGCCCGAAAATCGGTCAAAATTTTTTCTTCACATACAATATTTTAAATTTTCAGATTCGGAACCTTTTGTTAAAATTATGGCATTACGGTAATTCTAGCTTCAGAAGTATATTTTTTATTTTTCTTATACTGTATGTTGAATTCACAACAGATTGATTCATAATTTTGTTCTTCTCTGTCAGCATTTTGTTTATCGTACGATGTATACCGTGTTGTTTAGCGATTTGTGCTTTGGATAAGCCACTGTATTTTAATTTCTCCAAAACCGGCTACCTTGAAATGGAACTCAAACAATTAACAACAATCCAATACTGTCTCGTACACGATCCAAACTTAAAAAACGGCACAGATCGTGCATCTCATTTCACACAATCAAGGAGAGAGTTGCTCAGAATAACCCATACATGTTAATTCCGAACATTTGAAAGTAATACGAGGGATTTTCAAAAGACGGTAGACGGTAAACGCCAAAAATTACGCAATAAGAAAATATAAAATAAAAATATAAAATATAATAAAACATATAAAATATAATATAAAGGCCCAGTGATATAATCGAGACGTCACTGTACTATTATTATCCTTAGCATCGAGTAAGTTATTGTTCGGGACTAACGTGGCATCCCTAGATCCCCAGCATTTATGAGATCAATTCTTCACATCAGCTGATCGAAAACAAAGGGAGATTTATCAACAAACCGACGCGGCAACATATTGGTTGGTACGAGTCGTCAGCAAGCAGCCAAAACGAGAGAACAGCATCCATGTGTATTCACTGTTCACTCCACATGAGAACCTTGGATAAAAACGGATAATGAAATTCACCACTGCCGATGGAAACATCTTCGGAGAACATCGCCCTGGTCTGAGAGCAATAGCATCACTAGCAGTGCGTCGGAAAACTAGAATTCTGCGGAGCAGAATCAGTTGTTATCGGACCACCACGGAAACATTATTGGACTGGCCAGACGGAGGAAAACGGAGTAATTTTAGTTTATTGAATGTTATGTGTAATTGATAAGAAATATATGTTTTTTTTTTGTAATATTGTGAACCTGTAATTATAATGTATATTAAAGAATTGTGAATTATTGTAAATTGGCTATTGTGATGTGTTTTTTGGAAGGAACATTTGTGCTGGGAAACGGCTTATAACTGAACAGCTGATTGAATGTATTGGCTCCTTCGATACTGCATTCGAAATGCAGTTTTTTTGTTAGTTTGTGTTTTCTGCCGACGGTAAAGAGTTTGTGAACTTTTTTGTCGATGTTGGGAGCCTGAAAGCGTGAGCCATCGAAGTTTTAGGCCTGGCTCCTCAACAGTTATATTGTGCAACTAAAGTGATAAGTTGAAAGCTCACTTCTATCAGTTACTTAACAAATATTAAATTGAAGATAAGTAATATCTCTTAGGAGCATACATGTTCCCTCCAACAATTAATAATTGTTCTGGCCACGTCTGGCGTAGGTAGAAAGCAATTCTTGAGGGACTTGGGTTGATCAATTTCGATTTGATTTTATTGATAAAGGGTAAATGTCGCCGGAGTGAGAGTGCTTTAGCTATCTCTATCTTAATTTGGCGTCGATTTGACAAGGTTTTCCAACATTTGTTGATAGCGTAATATCCATACAAATGTAGTTTGTAGTTTGTAGATGTAGAAGGGGATTTTTTTTAATTCAACGACAATATCTCTGTATTAAAAGGTCCTATAGAAACGTTATAAGAATCAAACTAAAGTAGTCAAATAAGTCTAAAAGGATTTACTATTGAATTAGGTGGCTAAAAATTGTGTTATTCCACAAAATCTTTGAAAAAACAGAAAGAAATTGATTTTTTATTTCTTCCCAATACTTTTGTCCACTACATCCACACACACCAAGATAAATATTTGTTCCTAAAATATTCCAAGAAGTAAGAGTTTAAGCTTTAAAATGGTGAACATCCTATCTTTATTTGTTCATTCTATGTACAAAAAAAATAGTATTGATTGCTAAAGAATAAGAAAAAGCAATTACTGCAATTACTTTTTTTTACATCTAGCTATTTTTGGGATAAATATTATTATTCGATAAAGCAGGTATGTAAAGGTGTAGAAATTATTAATTATGAAAGTGGAGTATTTAGTTAGAGAATAGGTTTGATTAGGTTTTCCTTTTTTGTTTCCGTAACAAAAAATTTAGATCAGACATGTTTTCAAAGAATGATTTTGTGAATTCTGAATTATGCATACGGTTTTTTATAAAATGGATCAATTGTTGATGGAATATTAAATTTTAGATGGCGTTATATTATATCAATCCATATCTGGCCAAGTATTCAAAAATTGAACAGCGTCTTTAATATTTTCTTTAATATTTATTTTCTTTAATATTTCATGGCTTTGGAAAGACACTATATGGTAGGTTTTCGGCATTGAATGATAGCTTAGTTTATCAGGCTATCACTTACCATCAATTTCATTCATAACATTATAACATTATTAGGAAATGAATTTGGTTTAAAGCTTTCAAGTGTTTAACTTAACATAACCTGAGAAAAAAAAACTTATTATTATTTTAATGGGTGTATGTATGTATGTTTTTTGTGCAATTCCTCGTTTGTGTGACTCTTGTTGTGCGAATTCATCATGAAATCGGAACTTCAATCACACAACCCAATAGCACAAACAAAAAAAAAATCGTACGAAAACAGTCACACAAATGAGGAATTGCACAAAATGCGAACGCACGAAAAGAGGTTTGCTTATAGTTGTAAAGGTGATTAATAAGATGTTGGATTTTTGTTTTGAATCAAAACACATAAAATTGCAAAAATTTAATGAAATTTTTATTTTAATCGATATATTCTTGTAGATCGTAGCTAATTAAACGATTCAAATGAAAATTTCCTACAATCTTCTTGCGTGTTCAATTTCAAAACAAGAAAGTAATTGATTGTTTGATTTGTTTTCATGCAAACCTCCAAGTAAAGACCTAACTTTGCACATTTTTCGAACTGGCATCTCATAATCCGTGTGATATTTTCTTCCGAGGTCTCAGCCGTTGCTGTATCATCCGCTGGACGAGAGTCTATTCGCAGTCCTTCAAAAAGGAATCTATAGGTGTCAAATCACACGACCTAGGCGGCCAATCTAGAGGTCTAAAGTGAGAGATTAATTACTCACCAAACTCTTCTGGTTCTGGTGGTCATTTCAAATCATACATCTCATAGTGATGCACTTCCCGAAAGATCCTTTTACGATATATTCAAAATAACAGTTTAAACTTGTTAATAATATACTACATTATGCCCTTTTTGTAAACTATTCGCGTTTATCTAGCAACAACAATAGCTTTTCCGCAATATATAATACCTTTCTACAACTCTCTCTTTGACAGCAATACGATTGGACGAACACAGTGAATGATTAAAACTCTATTTCATGAATAATTATATTGCCTATACCATAGAATAAAATTGCAGAATGAAGGAAAAAGTAATGGTTTTTGACTTATTGAAAAACTAAATTTCTTTTCGGTGTATTTTTTATTTATCCTTATTAATACCCTATTACTCGTTCCTATCCATACAACCAATTGTTCGTTTTACAATAAACTTTGAGATGAAATGCATACACACTTTGGAAAATTCAAAATGCTTCCGTGGAAAATACTTTGAGGTTCTGGGTTCATTTCATAAAAATCAAAAACAGTCGACTGAAATTTCGCATATTTTCAGGTCATTCTCGCGGGAAATACTCTTTAATAAATTTATTATCGGTATTGAAATATGAAGTGCGTTTGTCTGTTACATACTTATTCCATACAATTATATGAATTGGGACAGAAACAGATTTGAAGGCATATTTTTGAAATTTTCTTGTGGGAATACTTTATTCATTGAAATAAGGAAATTTTGTTCCACACGAATTGAAAGCAAGAGATGTCGAACGATCATTTTGCTTGTCCAAAACATAGCGGCACAAAAGGAAGCATTTTTCGTTACCGGGGACAAAAAATGGATTCACTACAACAATTCAAAACCCATAAGGTCGTATGTAAAGCCCGACCATTGTGGAACATCAACGCCGAAGTTGAATATCAACCAAAGTAATGCTCTGTATTTGGTGGGATCAAAAGGGTGTGATCCACTATGAGCTGCTAAAACCTGGTCAAACGATCAATGGAGATTTCCACAGACAACTATTGATCCGTTTAAAACGAGCGATTGCCGAAAACATCCATCATGACAACGCTCGACTTCATGTTGTTGTTCGCGTTAAAATCTATTTGAAACAAAAGGTGATGGGAGAATCTGGTTCACTCGGCTTATAGCCCAGACCGCGTCTCTCCCGACTACTATTTGGTTCGATCGACGCAGAACGCTTTGAGTGGAACACGCTTTACTTTATAAGAGGGTATCAAAAAATTGGTGGATTCATTCTTGGCCTCGAAAAAATGAACGCTTCTTTCGCGACGGAATCCGTAAATTTCCAGAAAGATGAAAAAAGTGGCTAGCGTAAGTCGACACTTTGAATAATGTATTATTCAATAAATGTGTTCTTCATGCAAAAAACTAAACTGCTTAACTGGCACACCCAATATTTTTTTTTCGAAAATCGTCGATTGTATTCGTTAATAATCGATATCGGATGATAAAGCCTGTATTACTGTAAGCATCGTGTTTCGCCGTTTCTTCGGATTGAGCCGTGGTGACCATTCACTCCAGCATGAATCTCCTGAGGGTCGTCCAAAATCGTGCTCCACCGAAAAGAAGATCTAAAAACCTCCCGCAATAGTGTATTGATCCTCACGATGAATATTATGATCGAATAACCCAAAAACAAAACAAAAATCAACCAATACTTACCAAACACATTATGACGAACAATACTTACCCTTTTTCTCAAAACAAAAGAGGACTCAATCAACCTTTTTTTTGCGGCCAAAGTGAAACAATCCAAATAACCAATCAAATATTTTTCGGATGACACAAAAATCGAAAACACACGGAGATTTAATTTTCATAAATAAATTATAATTTTTATTTTTCGTAATTTGTTTGCTTTTTGTCTCATATACTTTCTTAAAATTCTCTCGCATTTCTCAGTTGTGTTATCATTACTTTATTAGGTTATTCGGCGACGCTATATTTCCTTGTCTGATTTTTTATTTTCAATTGACACGTCACCGTTTCTGGAATCTTAAGGACTAAAATAATTACATTTCTCCTGCTCGGGTAGTTTACCGTCGCCCACTATCGTCAATATTTACAAGACTTGTTTGCAATTCACTCTGTTTGCTACGCAGCACTCCTAGCTTAGCACTTCATCTCTAAACTAAATTCAAAGGAGCGAGTAGTTTTGTTCGGTTTTTGTTTGTTTGTTTTCACCTAATTTGTATCGTTCTTTTTGTTTTAGAGCACTATTCAAATTTGTGTTGCGTGTGTGTATTGTTGTTGGTTTGCATCTTCTATTATACCGTTAAATTTTATGTTTTTTTTTTCCGCTAGCAGTTAAGTCGTAAATGTCTTCTCTCTATATTTACATAATTTAATAGCACTAGAGTTGGCTTTAAATGTCAGAATGTTCACTATTTACATATAAGACTTATCAACTGCGTGTGTGTTTGTGATTTTTTTCAAGTTTTCTTCTTTCATTTGTATTTTTTTCTTTCTTCAATGAGGTAATAAAATAACACAACAAAATAGTTTTTTTTACACCTTGTTATGTTCGCTCTGCTCTGCTGTTTTCTTCTTTTAATAGGAAACCTAACCGTCCACCAATATGGAGGAACTAGTGTTCACTGCTGCTGCCGTTGCTGCTCGAACTGCACAGTTATGGTATTTAGTTTACTTCTTTTTTTTTCAAATGGACGAAATAAAGTTTTTTTGTTGTTGTTCTGTTCTGTTCTGACTGACTGTGGGGGGTTGGTTGGTTAGTTGTTCTGGCTATGGACTAATTTGTTTCAGTTAAAGGGTTTCTCGTGAGGAGTTGGACCCGAAACAACGAAGCAACACGCTTCAGGGGCGTGGTGGTGAGCTGTGGGAACAAAAACCCACGGGGAGAATGTAAATCAATTCTGTTCCGGTGTGGTTGCACTAATTTTCGATTCCTCTCCGCCCCGCTGTTTCGGTGCTCGGGGCTCGGTGTTTTTATTTTGGGTTTTTATGTGAATATATTTTTTTTCTCCTGCTTCGACTTCCCTCTGCGGTTATGTGAATGGAGTGGTGGAATTAAAATATTTCGCTTCATCGTAAATCCTCTTCGCTCACGAGTTCTCAATTAAATGGCCATAAAAAATCACTTAAGAAATGTTTTCCTCTCGGTTTCTGTTTTCTGCTTTTTTGGGCAATGTTTACTCATCCACAAGGTAACTTCTTTCCGACTTTAGAATTTGTTGGAGAATGTTTGGAGGGGGAGCGAGAAAAAAAACCATAGCCACCTTCCGAGGTACAAATAATCACTTGAGAGCAATGAAGGGGCAAATTGGCCTCCCGCCCCCCATTTGATCGACCCTTTCTCGCCCCCGCCCATGGAGGGCTCTCGAGGAAATCAATGTTTTTCGCGTGTTTTCTCGGTTCAACCGAGCGGAATCTCTCAATCTTATCTAATCGCATCACCCGAGGAGAGGTGAATATTGAACCGTGCGCCAATAGGGTGGTCTACATTGGTATTAGGTTTTTTTTTTGAGTGTGAGAGTTCTCAACGATTAAAACGACTCTCCAGCTTTAGCGTGAAAAATCAGATTACCTTTTTCTCCTTGTATTCTATTAAAGGTTTTTCCCCCGGAGGAATAAAAGCCAACCGTACGAAAACGAACATGCTTTCAATCATCAAACGTAATGGAAGATTGATTTTGAAGAGATTAGAATTAGTTCCTCTGCGTTTGCGTTTCTTTTGTGTGACTAGAATAATTTTTTGTTATGTTTTTGCTCGCTGGGAAGCTTTCTTCGTTTTCTTCCTACTGGGTTCATCTTTTGTGTTCGTCTCTTCATCTGTTTCACTTTTCTCTACGCTAGCTTGTGTGTGTGGATATTTGTTTGAGTGCTTTTGAATTTCATATTTCACTGCTGCTTAGTTTGTAACTGTTAACCTTTCCCCGTATGTGCTGTGCTCGGAATCTCATTTTCATACGCTTCTCGTTTCGTTTTTTTTGTGTGTATGTGTGTATTCTCTATATTTTTTTGTTTTATGTTGTCTTCTCTAAAGGCACTGCGTGGACTTTACAGGCGCTAAAAGTGAACACGACCCTCCTGCGGTTACGGAGGAGGCGTTACAGCTAGAATGTTTTCAAGGAATGAACGTCGTGACTCTTCCGATTAGATTTTGTTTTTTTTGTCTCCACGTGCATATTTGGGAAGAAGTTCCAAGGGTCGAACCGATGTTGAGTAGGGGAAGTGCGGGTAAGACAGACAGTAGGGGTATGATGGACATGTGTTCGATTTGAAAGGGCGAAAACTCAGTCGAAAATACATCTCACTCCTACCGCCAAGAGTTGGCGCGGCGGATGATGCTTCCAATGAGATAAAATTGTTAAAGGAAACAAAAAAAGCGATCAAAACGATAGAAACCGGAAAATCGATCGTTCAGATTGGGCTCGGGATGGAGTAAATGCTACAAATGTGCTACTCGTTTTCACAAAATTCGTCATAAATGGAAAAATATATGCAACGGTTGTATCTGATGAGTACACGGTGATATATACATTTTACTTCTCAACGAACCAATTTGATTCTATCCGCATCATCCAGCGACGAACCACCCAAAAGTGTTGAAAGCCACTATATAACCGATACAAAAAATGGGTGGGTTATATCAATGATATAATCGCAAGGTTGACGTGGGACTACCGTTGGCCTAATAATCATTTGATTAAATTATTGATTGAACGAAATAATTTTCGAATTCAATTGAATTCAACATCCTTGCTGTGTAAGTAAAGAATTTGAACAAACGCCATGTTATGTAAGGCACCTTGGTTTAGATGGCACACTTCAGTGGAAAAAAAATTCCCACAACTTGCATGTATTTGCAAATCGGATTCCCCCAGCACATTGATTTAGAAGTTCGTGTTGAGGAAATCGTGAATCGATTTCAATGCATGTTTTCTGATCAGAAAACCAAGATTAAAATATTTTTTTTTACCAAAACCACAGATGTTATTATGGCAACCCTGCCCACCATGTGTCCGTTTCACCCGCACCTTAAAAAATGTTCATCTTTTCGGTCTGTTTTCATTTCAGTGAAAAACAATGGAAAACACACTACACAATGCTCCATTTAAGGTTTGGAAAACATAATTTTTCAAAGATACGATCGAAGTTCTTCTCACCTGTCCGTCTTACCCCCACTTCCCCCCGAAGTGATAGTATATGATTCGAGTAGAGGAAACTCGATGTGAGAGTTGGGAATGCGTTTGGAATGTGGCTTGTCAAACGTCAGCTAATGTAATCGAACTGGAAACCCAAAACTCAGTGAGCAATCGAAGAGAGCTTAAGGTCTAGGTGAGAGTGGTTAGCGAGTAGAGTTTGTAGTTTGTTCTCTGTGAGTTACTATGCGAGTGAGTGGCTGTGATTACAGTGCAGTGCTGTTTCTATAATATCTCTTGGCTTTTTTGTAGTCCATTTTGTCGCCCTCTGGCTCAACGATAAAAATAATTAACTAACCTGTATTTAAGTAATCGTTATGCCCACATTGCCTGTGGCAGTCTTCTATCATTGAAATTATTTTTGTCTCCAATCGTGTTCGTATTGGATTTATCACCTTTACTACTACTATCATTGCATCCATTAACACAATTGTTTGGTTTCCTACTGCTATTGTAACTACTACTAGTCAAATTATTCGAAGCACTGGTATTGTTGTAGCCACCGGGCTCATGCTTACCCATGAAGTTGGTGGACAGGATGTTCGGTGGGCCGCCGCCGCCATTGGGTATAGCTGGGCCACCTCCTCCTCCCGGGGGACCACCGTGGTAACCGTGGGTGGACGCAACCGAGTGCGAGCACTCGCTCGAACCCCGCGACGATGTCGAGTACTTGCTGCTGGAGGTACACTCGAACGTTTCCCCTGCGATCCGCTCGCAGCTGGTGTTGTAAGTTTCGTGCGTTGTGTCCAGCAGGCAGTTGGAAGGAACCGCATACTCGTGCTGCCGTTCCGCCGTCACTTTCCGGCTGAAATCGTTCAGCCGCCTCTCGTGCTGCGTCGTATTATATTTACAATTACTAACCGTATCATAACTATCACAGTTTCTCGGGCAATTCCCGCCAATGGTGGCGTAGCTGTGACTCTCGAGCCTTGCCTGTCCCGGAGTCGGAAGCGTCCCAGCGCCCCCTACGCGTGCTCGTCCTGCGGTGTTGTATTCGTTGGCCGTCGCGTAGATATTGACGGCCGATCTGTTGTTCAAACAGTTGCTCTTCTTCACATGGGGCAACGCAATCCGAAGCTTCTGCCAGAATTTCTTATCGTCCCACTCGATGCAGGTGTTCGTCCTCAAGTACAGACGCATATCGGCATCCAAATCCCGCTGCGGCAAATCTCCGTACAGAATGATAACCAGCTTCCGTCGTCTCTTGAGCACCTCGTGGATGGCACCCTTAAACTCGAACCTAGTCCATTCGTTGTACAAAAAGTTCTTCGACAGGACCAGAATAGCACGCTTGGAACTCTCCACCGCCTCAACAATCGTGTCAGCAATGTAGGTGTTGATGTTGAAGTCACGATAGTGCAGACACAACCGATATCCAATGTCATTCTCGAGGGTTGTGGCCAGTATCTGGTTCACGAAGTGCTCATCTTGTAGTGAATTGATAATATACGCATCGTAGAGCCGATCCTTGTCAAACTCGTTCACAAAGGTCCCCGACTTGTAGCACAACGATCCGAGGCAGCTGCTGTGAGCCCAAACTTTCAGTTCTTTTCTATAGCAGAACATACCGAAGACCAGCCCAAAGAACCCCACAAAAGCACAGGTCGCCACCAGCAGCAGCGGTAACATATCTTCGATCTCCTGCGTGTGCACAATCGAACTCATGCCCTCACCCCGGAAGGTACACTTGGTTCCGTTCTTCTCCTTCAAAATACTCGTCAGGTTATTATAAATGCAGCTGATTTCGTTGGCATCGATAACCTTCTCGGTGTTGGACTGCAGATAGACCCGCAACTTGTTCAAAAAGCCACAATCACACGTCCACATGTTGTTCGCCAGAGCAATCTCCACCAGATACGGGTTGGACGCCAGCTGCCACACCTCGAAGCTGGTGATTCGGTTCCCATCCAACCGCAACACCTCCAGCTTTCGCAGCTCCGAAAACGTGTGATCCTCAATGTACGAAATTTTGTTCCCCTGCAGGTACAACTCCCGCAGACTCTCCAGCGCCCCAAACTCATTCCCGTACACTTTCTGGATGTTATTGTGCTCCAGATGCAGCACCGTCAGCCGCCTCAACCCGATGAACGTTGTGTTGTATATGATTTCTATGTTGGAATGATTCGCGTACAACACCCTCAAGTTCTTCCGCCCGATAAAACTATGCCCGGAAAGTTCCACCAAATTGTTTCCGTCGATGTACACCTCGGTCGTATCCATCGGAATATTGTTCGGAATGTCCGTATATCCAGCAGCCGAACACTCGACAATGTTCGTCGACCAGCTGTTGTCATGATAGCACTGGCAGTTATTCGGACAGGTCATCTCACAATCACACGCGTCAAACTCACAGCAATGGCACAACGCAAAGCAGTGCGTATTGTAGCTGCACAAAAAATGCTTCGGTTCCGCCTCGATCAGCGGAATGTACGCCCTCTCGCGGTTGTACATCAACTTGCAGTACACCGTCTCGATGTCATTGATCGTTGGATACTGCCGGGAGGTCACATGGTTAATCTTCTGCAACCAATCGATGTTACAATCGCACACAAACGGATTCCCCCCGATGTAAAACTCCGGCAGCTGTTTCTCCTCCGGAACCGGTTGAAGTCTCAGTGCCTTAATGTCCAACCCGGTCAGCTGATTCGCGTACAGATCGACCCGCGTCAAATTCGTCTTGTGGATGAAACAGTGCGGCTCCACGTGCGTGATCTGATTATCGTTCAGAAAAAGGAACTCGATGCTGTTGGGAACCGATGTCGGCGTCACCTTCGTCAGCTTGTTGAAGCTCGCATCCAGTGTCTGCAGATACAGCTGATTGTCCAGCCCGTACCGATTGCTCAGCTCAGTCAACTCGTTCTTGTGCAAATCCAGCCACTGCAGGTGAGCCGGGATCTGGGAGTAATCAAAATGTTCCAACCGATTGTCGGAAATATTGAGCCACACCAAGTTGGGCATTCCCGTGAACAATCCCTCGGCATCGGTCAGTAAATTGCCATCCAACCGGATGGCTTGCACGCTCACAGCCGGTTCGAAGGCGCCCTTCTCGATGAATTGAATTTTATTCCGTGCCAAGTTCAGAATCTGCAAACTAGGCAGATCTTTGAACGCCTTCCGCGTGACATTTTCAATGTTGTTACTGATCAACCGCAGCCCGTACAGATTGTTCATACCACGGAAGCCCGGTTCTTCAATCACGCTGATGGAGTTCTCGCCCAGATCAACGGTCCGCAGCAGGCGCATATCTTTCAGGGCCAGTGGAACCTGCGTCAGCTCGTTGCCGTTCAGGTTGAGATCCTGCAGCGAGCTGCAGTTGCGGAAAGCCTCCGGATGGACCCCTGTCAGGGCGTTATTGTCCAGCGAGAGCAACGAAAGGGCGTACAATCCGTTCAGGGAGTAAGCATCGAGATACTTCACTTTGTTGTGCGAAAGCAGCAGCGTGTGGAGATTGTTCATTGGCGAGAACGTATCGGCTGCGATAATCTCCAGCTGATTGTGTCGCAAGTTGAGGATTTGCAGCGTGTACAGGTCGGAGAAGATCTCCGATTCCAGCTTGGTAATTTTGTTGTTGGCCAGATTCAACAACACCAAGCGAATGAGCCCGGAGAAGGTGTCCCGGTTGACCCAGGCGGATGTCAGCTGATTCATGGACAGATCTAGCGCTTGCAGTTGCTCCAGTTTGGAGAAAAGACCGGGCGAAAGTACACTGATTGAGTTGTTTTGTAGGTAAATCTCCTGGATGGATTGGGCAGGGTCCTTAAACAGATCGGTTGGCAGAGCGACAAGTTTGTTGGAGCTCAGGTCCAATATCTGCAGTTCCTTCAACCCGTTAAGGGCCTTATCACCGACCATCGAGATTTCATTGTCGTGAATTTTGAGCAGCTTCATTCGCTTCAACATACCAAAACCACTCGCAGGAAGCAACACAAAGTGGTTTCGCGATACATCCAGATCCTCTAGATCCAAACTACAGCTAACCGAACTGCTGTTGTGAGCACCACTCTCCTCCTTGTTCTGGGATTTTTCCCGAAAACCAAGATCGTTCACATCCTGGAGGCGATTCGAACTGATATTCAACGAGCGGAGATTACTCAGCGAGCAAAACAAATGATCCGGCAACGACCAAATATTGTTCATGCTCAAATCCAACTGCTCGATGTTTCGCGTGTGGGCGAAAACCTCCGGCTCTAGCTCCAGATTCAATTCCGGCCAGTTAATATTATGTGTTCGCAGTGTAAAATTCCGCAAATCACTTAACCCCGACAGCACATCATTTCCAAACTTAGCGATTTTGCAGTGCTCCAACGCGAGTCCCTTTAGTCGCATCAGATGGGCAAACGACTTCGGCAGCAGCTTGCTCCGGGCCATTATGGCCTCATTACAGAAAATAGTCAACGCGGCCGTATGCTCCGAGGGTATCACACTAAAGTTCGTATTATCAAACTCACTGTTCACAGTTCTTAGGTTGCACACTAGGTCCACTTCATCTTCGGGTGTCACGCGATACTTGCAATCATCCGGGGCATCGTACCGTAGATTCGTTTCCGCAGGAACTGGCGGATAGTATTGCTGCGTCTCGGCTGAGTCATACTGCAGGCTGTAGTTGACTTGTGCCGACAGCAGCAGCACCAGCAGCAGGGCCGGTAACGCCATCAGCTCGGTTTTCTGCGTAATTAGACTCATTTTTTTTTTCTTCTGCTATGTTTCTTCAGCTGGCTTCTCACGAGCCAAACTCACTTCCCAACTCCACGCGCAAACTTGGAGAGGTGTTCGCAGTTGAGAATGAACCACTTCTTCACTTCTAACGCTTGCTTCAAACATGCAAGATAAATTTATTTCATTTTTCAAGGAACTTTTTTCCTCCTATCTTTCGCACCAAAAACACAAATTCTTGCAAAAACAAATTAAACACTGCGAAGAGAACTGGCGCAAAAGCGAGAAACGTCTGATGCGGCGTTGTTATGTCATGTAATTTCTCATTTTCGCCAATCTTCTTGTGTTCATTTGCGCGATACTTCAACACAATTTGTTTCTTCTGTTTCCGCCGTTTTCCACACACGTTCCGAATCGGTTCCACTCGCGCAAAACATAAGATGAAATCTTAACAACACCACACTCGCTCCAAATATATATGTTCCCAGCTTCCCTTAACGCTGTCGGCTGATTATGTTTACGATTTATGAGTCCTGGACTCACTTTTGCACTGGCACGAAACGAAAGAGAACCCAACAAAAAATACACTGTTCACGCTTCTAGTTCGATGGTTACTGGCTCGTCATAACGAATCGCGAATTGGGCGCGCACGAAGCACTTACGAACATCCTTCGTCTCGAGCGTCTAAAGTTGTACTAAACTTCTCATCGTTGGTACCCACTTGTATATATGAGCTTTCGTACTCGTGTCGCGTCTCTACACACTGAACTCGCACCCGAATCGCGCGCTACAGTGTGCGTGCGAGCCGATCGCTCCCGAACGCGCCAGGATATCGTATCCACGAACCAAAAAGTCTACACACCTCTCGCTGTGTGGGTCATTTTCCGCTCGTTCGCTGCCCACTCATAGTGGTGTTCGTTAAGCAACTTCTTTACTCGTCTATCTCTCCACACAACACACGAACAAGCATCGCAAGCAGAGCAAACGTCCACTTTGTTACAGCACTATGATTTTTTCGTCTGGCTGCCGCCTCACAGCCACAAAACTACACTTATTTTACATTTCTGCTTCTATGGTTCTTCCACAATATATATGTTTTTTTCTGCTTCTCATCTCCCGTTTTTCACTACCGATTCGTATGACTTCTGCAGCGGGTTCGAAGTTAGAGCTCTCTCCTGCTCAACACAATATGCACACTCTCTTCCCGACCTCGGCCACGTTCGGTTCGGTGAAACTTTTCGCCCAAAAACAAAAAATGTTAATCCTGCAACGCGATCCCTCCGTCGTTCTTCCGCACCACCAGCCAGCGCCAGGGTGTTTGGCTTCGTTTCGGAAATTTTTACTGCAATGCTGGCTGCTCGCTGGCGTTGGTACTCCTGGCTGGGGGTCCTTTCCGGCAGTTTTAATCACTCCGTGCAACTGCAAAGGAGACAAAACAAGAGAACGAGAAAAAGGGGGAAAAGTTTTAAATTTATGCTCACAATCATTGGAAACTGCTGCTGCAGCTACTGTCGGGTCAGAGCATACAGCATTAAGGAAATGTGAGTCCTCGCGTGGAGTGCCTCAAATAGAGTTTAATTATGCAGTACAGAAGCAAAAAAAAACAACACGCAAAATTTTATGTGAATACAATATAAT